>NC_136497.1:33483100-33830600 GCF_053919585.1 Euprymna scolopes
TCTAACCAAGGAACAAAAAATTGAAATTCGCACAAGTAAGACCCTGCAGTGAATAAGTGTAAGGAACTCCTTAAATTAAAGGAAAGTTTAGATGAAAAACGCGAGGAAAAAAATATCTCCCCTTCCCCGAGTCCCTGTTTCCCGAATAGCCCAACCCTGCTCCGAAGGAAAAACGTTCCCCTAAAAAAGTCCAAGTCCCAGTTAACACCTCACTCCCTACCGGGGGAGGAAAAACAATACTTCATTAGTCGCCCCTCAAAAAAAATAAGAAGCCCAAGACCCTCCCTCTTTACCACCCCTGCCAACACACCCCAGAACACTTCCCCCTTCACCCATGAAAAGTGACATGCTCCCTCCCACCCCCTCTGACAAAAAGAGGCAAAGAAGCCCATCCACCGAATTCGAATCAAGAAAAAACAATCCCCCCTTTTTTTTCTGGCAAAGCTGTATGCCAAACTACCCACGAGAGAGAACTAATAATGAACTCTCACAAATCTTAACACTTACAAAAACCTATTGGCTTTTAAATAAGTTCAAAAGAAAGATACCTCAAACCCTGAAAACTTCCCCAAAGCCAATAGGACTTAAACAGTAGTTAGACCTAGAGAGGAAGCAAACGGGGGTTGGGCAATGATTGAAGAGGCGAATAACGCCTTCAATCTCTATCACCCTGTCGCTTTTTACAACGACAGAGAAATAGCGGAAATTTTAAAAAATCATCTGTTGATCGGGTCCCTATCAAGATGCACCCATCACTATATAGGGCAATTAAACTAACATTCCCTCTTTACATCGGCGGTCTGTCCCCTGACGGGTCAATCACTACTGAGATGACCACTGGATCCATGGGAACAGCTGTCGGTGTCTTGACACCGTCGATGTTTGGTCAGTATTCCCATCCGTAAGTAAACAAAGAGGGCCTTAAGCTTAGCTACTTCGAATGTCCAAGGGTAGAAGGACGCCTTTCGTAAACTTCGAGTTGCACGCGACTTTAAACGCCTCGGTGTGGATATATGCTTTATACATTAAACCCACTTTATTCCAAGTGATTATCAGGATGTGCTCCTTAGAGACTTTCGGCTCTACTCAGCACATTTTGATACCCACGCACGGAGGCTTATCTGGCTAGTTAAGCGCACTCTTGATGCCTCGTGTGATCCTATTTATGTAGATCCATAGGGAAGATTGCTCGTTCTGGATGTTATCGTAAAGGATGTGGCATTCCGTTTTATTGCGGTTTATGCAACCAATAATCGTACTGAGCTAGTTTCCTTTTTTTTCGGCGAATAGAGCCCTTCATGAATTCGTCTCGCCGAGTTAGATCGCAAGGTTAATACCACAAGGAGTACTTACCAGAACCGGGATGCTAAAGCGTTTCGAGACTTTGTCGACAAGTTTGATCTTGTCGATAAATTTCGAAACGAAAAACCCGTGGATTTAGCATGGACTTTGACAGGTAGACGCGGCTCCGACCCGGTGCAACTTTTGAGTTACATCGATCGGTTCTTAGGAGAGTAGACCTAGGGCTTTTAGACTGTCCAATTTGTCATAGTATAGTTTATTCGGACCATAGGCTTGTCCGGGTTCGAGTAAACTTAGATAGTACTAAACCTAGGGTGGCTAGTTACTGGAAGTTCAACACGTCGTTATTCGATGTGAAGGACTTCGGGAACAGCTTCTACCAACAATACAGAGGGAATTGACGGGGGCTATCATCGGAAATAAGTGGTGGGGTTACCTTAAAAAAAGTCATTAGGTCCTTCGCTGCTGATTTTAGTCGCAGGCTCAACCTAAGTTCTAGAGCAGCAAACGCGGCACTAGAAGATAGATTAGAAAGGGCGGCGGAGGAGGGGGATAGTGCGCGCTATATAATAGTTAAGGCTGAACTGGACTCCTTGGATAACAGGGAGGTCAAGGGATTACTAGTTAGGGCTTGATTAAAAAGACCGCCAAACGAGGCAACAAATATGGCCGGGTCACTGCGTGCGGAGGAGTTTTGACGTTCTGCTGCCAGTGTCACATTGCCGACGGACGAACCGTAACTTCGAATGACAGAATTTTGGAGGGTTGTCGAATTCACTTTCAGGAACTTTTCACCAAGGAGCCTGGTATGTCTATTGAATAGTTTTACACCTATTTAGCTGACTTTTCTCGCCTTGAGGCGACCGAAGCGGATATGTGTGAAGGTAGGATAAAAGAGGAAGAAGTCCTTAAGGCCTTGAAACAGGTCGGGCTAGGCAGGACCCCTGGGATGGATGGTTTTCCCTACGGGGTGTATTTGAGGCTGTCACCCATTTTTATTCCTTTGCTGACCGTACTTTATAACTTCTGGTTTAGGAACGGGTGCATACCTCAGTACTTTACCAGCGGATCATTAAATTGTTGCGCAAAGATAAAAATGGAGAGGATGGGATAGGTCACTTCCGGCCCTTAACGATGTTAAACACAGAGTTAAAGATTTTGGCCAAGATCTTAGCAAATTGTCTGCAGATTGTCTTACACCGTCTAATAAGTCCCGACCAGACTTGTTCTCTAAAGGGCCGGAGGATTCAAGATAATTTGCACACGATACGCTTGATCGTAGAAAAAGTCGACACAGAAGCCGCGCTGATCAATTTAGATCAGTCCAAAGCATTCGACAAAGTATATCATCGTTACCTAGAAGCTGTTCTTCGCTCGGCTGGGTTAGGTCCCCAGTTTCGCTCTTGGATTTGCCTCTTGTATGCCAACCCCGATGATATGGTGGAAGTGTATGGCGTGAGGTCGAAACCCTTCACTTTATCAAAATCTATCCGCCAAGGTTGTCTTTTATCCCCAACGTTATATGTGCTGACGCTTGAGCCATATTTGCGCCAGCTTCGGGTGAATCCGGTCCTTCGCGTGATTACTTTGCCAGGTGGCTCTATCCCGGTAAAGTATACCGCCTATGCCGACGACGTGACTGTGCTTGTAACGAGCAGTGCCGAGATTAGAGTCGTCGATATAGAAACAAGTCGGTATGCCAAGGTCACAGGGGCAATAATTAACTACGTTAAGTCTATTCGCTTACGTATCGATGCCTGGAGGGGTATGCTTTTTCATGGAACCTTTGGTTGGACTGATGGGCCATGCAAACTGCTCGACGTCTGGTTTAGCCCCGGTCTTCAGCTGGAGATGAACTGGTCGGAGGTATTGGAAGCGGTCAAGGTCGCATCACATTTGTGGGCCATGAAAAACCTTTCTTTGAAGGGCCGCGCGGAGGTATGCAATTCTCATATCTACCCCCTGACTACCATTACTTCCACTTCCGGACACCACACTAGTCGATCTTGTGCGTGCTCTTTTCGCGTTCTTATGGCGTGGAAAGTAAGCCATCGTTACCCGGGAGGTCTGTTATCTGCATCCGTCTGAAGGCGGCCTGGGTATGCCTAGTGTGGAAATACGTAAACACACACTTAGGCTGATATACCTAGATCAAATGTGTACACTTAGTGAGGGAAACGGTGTCTTCTGGATAGAAGACACTAAGAAAACCTTTCATTCTGCTGAGGGAAAAGCACACCAGTTGCCCCGAAAGCAGTGCCCTTTATATTGCGAGTGTTGGCAGGCCTTGAGATTTCTTCTAAGGATGAAAGAAAGCCTCTCTGATACCCAGCTATTGTTTCGCAAGGTGCTATATCGGGCATTAGTGAGGGAATCCGTTCGAGACGAAAAGATTGAGGAGTTCGGTTTTACGAAGGAAGGGCGCCGCTTAATATGGTCTTGGGCACCTGGGTCGAGCTGCTTCGGTAATTACGAGGAATCACTCACCTGTCTGGTAATATGAAATGCCCTCTGGGTCGGCAAAAGTCTTTACGCACCGGGTTTTACGAAGACACCTAATTGTGTCCGATGCGGAGATTAGGTGGAAGGCCTTGATCATGCTTTCTTCAACTCCGCCATCTTTCGACCGTTGTGTGAGTTACTTGAAGGCTTCACGGTTCGCATGCTGAGCGGATAGTTTTTTGTGCTGGATTCGGTTTCCCCCCGCTGCAACTGGGCACCGACCATGAAGAAAGAAGAACGCTATGTTTTTCTGTGTTTGCTAGCAGTTATGAGAGGCGTTATTTGGACGACGCGACAGAAGGAGGTTTACGGAGATGAGAGCCTCACTGCTCCCCAGATTGTTCTCATTTTCAAATATCGACTGAAAATGTGAATCAAGCTGGAAGAGTTGAAATTCGCTCTGGCAAATTCCAACGACAGGTAGGTGAACGTTTGGCGACTGTGTGGAATGAATAGATATGATCTTAAGTTATTTAATTTAATTTAATAAGGCTTTAAGAATTTTGTCTGTTCTGACCTAACGTAGACATACATCGGACCACTAAGAAGCTACGCTATAACTGGAAATGTTTTTCAATCATTAAATTATTTCTCTCCGATAGGCTCATAAGAGTAGTGGTAGATGGACAAAAATCGGAGGCCTGCAATATAAATGCTGGAGCCCCTCAGGGGTCAATCCTGGGTCCAACTCTCTTCCTGATCTACATCAATCACCTCCCACAGCACATGCTTAAATCATTCGTTTACATCTATGCTGATGACACGACCATCTCCGGCAACACATCAAAGGCTGTAAACGACAAAATTCTCTCTGATTCTCTCTCCTCTGATCTCGAGCGCGTGGTTCAGTGGGGGGAGACATGGCTGGTTACCTTTAATACATCCAAAAGCAAACTCCTGTCCTTACATCATCAACGCTCTGATCCCCATCTGGCATCAATTGTGATGGATGGCTCTCGTCTGGGTGAGGCCCCGTGTTTTGACAAGCTTCTGGGTTTGACCTTTACTCCTGATCTGAAATGGAACACGTACATCAAGTCTGTTGCCAAGGTCGCTGGAAAGATGGTGGGATCCATCTACCGCTCCAGAAGATATCTCACTACTGATGCAATTCTCTATCAATATAAAAGCCAAGTACGTCCAAGGATGGAATACAGTTGCCATATCTGGGCAGGAACTGCTAAAAAAACCTATCCTGCCTTGACAGAGTACAAAATAGACTTCGTGGCTTAGTGGGGGATGCCCTTTTCTCTACCCTGCAACCTCTCTCCCACAGAAGAGACGTTGCGAGCCTATCCTTGTTTTATCTTTAGTTCCATGGCAGGTGCTCGTCTGAACACCAATCTCTGGTCCCCCCTCGCCAATCTTTCACGAAAAACACCCGTCTAGCTTAATCCACTCTCAAAAATGTCCACCATTCTATATATGTGCCTAAATCAAAACGTGGAGTCCATGAACAAAGCTTCTTTCTTAGAACTGCACGCCTGTGGAACTCTGTTCCGTCTGCCTGCTTCCCACCAGACTAGAACTTGGATGTCTTCCAACGTTAACAAATTCCTAATGAACCGCCCCCTTAAGTAAACACTTCATCAAATCTCCACACTAACGTAATGTACTTGCAATAAACCTTATCCCTGAGTGGTTTCCGGGCCTTGATGATTGGTGACCACTGTGTATAAAAAAAAGGCTATTTAGCCATTTTTGTTCGATGTGTAACTTAGCTAGATTATGCATGTTGTCATCGTCCCAACCCTCCTTTTTAGTTCGCCCCTGCCCCATAGCACCCGTACTTTTTTCATTCCCTCGTTTGTTCCATAATCCCCACTCCAGACCCCATTAGGTGACGGATAGACTGTTTTGTCAGTAATGTAAGTCATTTTGTGGTGGTTTTAATAAAGTTAGTTTTCGTGGGACCTACATCTTTTCGACTGACAAAACTTTCTATCTGCCACAATTATTAGTGAGGGGGTTCTTTTAATAACCAGTTTTGGTCATTTGTATATATCTCATTCGTTATTGTAAATAAGATTGTTATCCCCAACCTCCCACATAATTTATATATATTTGTAATTCTCGGGTTTTAAGTAGGATGTCCACAGATTGATTCTGGTATTTTGCTGAACGAGTCTCGTTTAGTTAACGCTATGTTAGTTAGGACAGCATTAATCCCACCCAACTTTCTCGGCCTTGTGCCACATTTTTATTATGTAAAATTTATTTTTTGCAAAATAAAAAAATATTTACCCCATTATACGTCCAAAATATTGCAATATCCTCCCTATTTTTTATAATGGGGAAGTCCCTTTTGTTCGTTCTGCTCAAAAATAAATATATGTTTTATATTCAATTATACATAAACAAAATTATAAATTATTTGGATCTTAGAATTTTAGCATGTAAAAAGACGCCATTTTTAATTGTGTTCAAATGTCAAAATAGATATATGTGTACAGAGAAAGGAAATAAAAGAAATGGGAGGTATTTTAACCTTAAAAAGTGGTGGGTATTTGAAAAAGAAGTCATTTCTTAAATTTGATTGTGCAGTTTTGTAAAAAACAATAAAAGACAAAAACGCATACATATAAAACAATATATATAAAAATAAACATACATGCAATATGTACCACTTTAAAAAGTTTTGTTTTGTTTTTGTTTCTTGTTGTTTTGTTTTGTTAATTAAAACAATGCAAAAAGAATAGAACATTTTTTGAAAATAAGAAAGAACACTAATGTGCAGAAAAAAATAAATAAAACTCAATTGTACTTTCTGTGCGCCTTAAAATAAACATGCAAAAAGTATTTTGTCGAAAAGGAAAATTACACAGAGTTTATTTTTTGAAAAGTGACTATTAATTTTTTTTTTATTTATTTTTTTATTTCAGCAAAAGTATTAGTTACGCATTAGTAGGTTCAAGTTTTAATACGAATAAAATTGATACCGTTTAACGTCTTCTCCAGGACTATTTTTTAAATATACAGGGCCGTAAGAAAAAAGAAAAAAATTATTCTGTCGAATCCCCCAACAAGTTTTGAGAAAAAAACACCTTAACTGTATTCTTGTTGAGGGTTTCGTGAATACATCAGCAATATTTTGTTTTGTGGATATGTAATTAAAAATAATGGATTCCTTTTTCACCTGGATTTTTATAAAATGGTATTTTGTATCTATATGCTTAGATTTTTGGTTGATTATCGTGTGCTGTGCCAAGACTATAATGGCTTGATTATCACAATTAATTACTACGGGACTTTTAGTTAATTCTGACTCTAAAATAGTCTTTAGGATATTGTTAAGGTAGTGTTCTTCCTGGGTCATGTGTGTGAAGGCGATACATTCTGCTTCACACGTAGAGAGAGATACAATCTGTTGCTTTTTAGATTTCCATGAAATAATAGGCCCATTTTCTGAGAGTCTGAAACAATATCCAGATACACTCGTCCGATATTACTCATTTCCCCAGTCTGAATCCGGAAAGTCTTCTAATTTTAGGGGATTTCTTGATTTTCTAAGGATTAACTTCTGTTCTTTAGTTCCTTTTAAATAGCGCAGGACGTGTTTAGCTCTGTTTAAATACTTCATTTTGGGTCGTGATAATTTTTGTGACAGTTTTGTTACTGTATAGCATATGTCGGTACTGGTTGCAGTCATTAATTATAGAAGACTACCTATAATTTCGCGGTATTGTTTGCCATGTATTATTTCACATTCTGTGCGTATATATTTATTAATATCATTTTCGACCGGTGTAGAGCGTGTCTTGCAATCTCTCATTCCAAGTTTTAATAGCATTTTGTTCACGTATCTCGATTGATTCATCGTACAACTCCTTTGCTTTGAGTGAATTCTATCCCAGCATATTTTGCAAAGATCGGTCATTTTGAATATTTTACTTAATTTGTTCTTAACATCGGTTAACATTATGTCACAATTTGATGCGATTAAAATATCATCGACCCACAAAACCAAAATCCGTAATTTATCGTTTTGTGTTGGGTATATAAACAGCGGTCTACAGCGCATTGTCTAAATTGTTGTTTAATAATATAATCATGAAATACTGTATTCCAACACTGAACATTCTGCTTTAGACAATATAATGACTTAAGTGGCTACACGCTATTTTTATTTTTCATTATAAATCCCTCTGGAGGGGTAATATAAATTTCACAGTCTATTATGGCATTCAAATAAGCATTTTTTACGTCCATTTGATGGATGTTTAGGTCATATTGTGATGCGATTTGCAGTAAAATTCTGATTGTCGATAGGTTTGTGGTCGGTGAAAACATTCTCTACTGTAAATCTGAGAGTGCCCTTTAGCAACAAATCTAGCTTTTTACTGTTCTACGCCTAATGCTGTAGTCTTTTTTGTAAAGAGCCATCCTGTAGAAATAGCATGTTTAATTTTGGGGAGAGGCACTACCGTATAGGTATCATTGTCGGTTAAGGCATCTATTTCTTTTTTCATGTCAATTTTCTATTCATCACAATGTTCTAGATTAATTGCTTCATTAAAGCTTTTTGGCGCATTTTCCATTGAATAGCAATAGTTAATTTGATAATGTTTTTATATTGTCGATCACAAAAAATTGGGTAGCTTTCTATTTCTTTTGGGATAGCTTTCGACGTCATCATCATCATCATCATCATCATCATAAGCAGCAGCAGCAGCAGCAGCAGCATCATGTGCACTCCTGTCTCTGTCATTTTTATTGTCTTCGTTTGTTTTAATTATTTGAGGGAATATAATTTCATCTCCTTCATATGACGGGAGTTCGTCTGTAAAATTAAACGTGTCTGTGAATTTTACACATTTTTTCTGGAAAATATACTAAATTGGATGGACTGTTTTTATCGTATCCAAGAAATATACCTCTGCCGCATTTAATATCCAATTTACTTTTTTTATCTATACATGCGAAGCAAGTTGAACCAAATATATGCTTCTGCTTAAATTTTTTTTTTTTTTTGCCACAGAAAGATCCTATGGAGTTTTAGATAGTTTTGTTAAAACACCTGTTGCGTATATAGGCTGCCGCCATAAGTGCGTACGTCCAGAGGTTTTTAGGTAGTTTTGATTCAATGAGTAGGCAATTTGCCATTTCAAAAAGTACCCGCCACGCACGTTCAGCAGTCCCGTTTTAGTGTGGCGATCTAGTAGCTGATTTTCCATGCTTGATATGATGGTTAATTAGTAAACGTTCAACGAATTTATTGGCGAATTCCGTACAGATGTCAGAGCGAATACATCTGAGTTCACCGTAGGGAGCCATGTCGACTAGATATTTTTTAGTTGCTAGCAGGGTATCAGATTTGTTCTTTAAACGTAAACCATTATTAAACCTGAATGGTCATCTACAAAATTCAACACATATCTATAATGGTCTATGGGCATCGGTTCAACGGGACCGTTCAAGTCACAATGCCCCATTTATAGGATTTGTTTGGCCTTCTTGTCTGGTATCTTGCTTTGATAGTTTGTCATTTTCCCTTGCGCACAGACGTAGCAGTTGAAGTTTTTTGATGTTTGTATTTGCATTCCATCAACTACAGTCGGCAACTTGTTGATATCAGGAATATTGCAGGGTCCAAGAATTTTATGCCATGCCTGTAGATCATGGCAGGCAGTGTTCGACGGGATTACGCTATTTAAATAATATAGTCTTCCATTTTCTTTAATGTCGAATGCAGTTCTATTCGGGTATACCAGTTTTGATTTATTGAGGCTAAAGTTTATATTTGCACCTTGTTTTGCGGCAGCTTGTACAGAAAATATATTTTGTTTACATTTTGGGATTAGAAGAGCGTTTTCTAGAATACAGAAACACAGTTCACCTTTATTGTTCTTAAGCGAGATTTTGGCAATGACTATTTTCAAAACGATATCAGTTACTAGCGAGTTCTAAAACATGATTTTGCGGTTTAAAATCAGATTCATTTGTAATCACATGTGACGTGGCCCCACAATCGATTAGAGAATTGTTATTGTTTGTTGAAGCATTGAACGTGCACGAAAATAAAAATGTATGCTAGCTAACAAACCTCTCTATATTTTAATGGGGTCGCCATTTTGACTCCTGCCTCTACATTCGAAACTCTTGTGATTAGCTCGTCCACAATTATAGCAAATAATTTTTGTACTTTTCTTAGAAGAAAAATTGTTTTTTGCAAAGGTGCGGTTTTTATTCCTGGCATGGGTATACTTTAATTTTGATGTTTTTTTTTTGTGTGTATTTTTAAATTTAATGATATTTGTGGATTCCTTTTTTTCTGTGATAATTTTTTCAGTTTCTTCGTAAATTCTGAGTGCTACCTTGAATTGGGTAAAAGTCATGGGTTTTTCTTTCTTGTTTATCACGGTGGTAAATGGCTTGAAATCACTCGGTAATCCCTTAAGGACCATGGAAATTAACAGACTGTCATTTATAACTTCACCAGAAATTTTTTAAAGAATTTGCAGTCGTTTCGGCTCTTATAATATTATCAGTAATAGTTTCGGCTTCCATGTGTTTTAGAAAGGTCAGTTCAGTGTATAAAGAAATCATTTTGGTTTTCTTTTCGATAAATAATGCTCTATCAATATGTTCAATGCTTTGCAGCCATCGTCCAGGGCTTCTCTCATTATCAGTAATAGACTTCGGTCATCTAAACACTGTATTATTTCTGCAAAGACAGTTGCAGTTTTTCAATGAAGTCGGGGTCGTTTCCGTTTTCATGCTGTGTTTGAAGTACTTTGTGTAGCTTTTGGATTCGTAGATATCCTAAAAATTTTACTTGCCATAATTCGAATTTTTATTCGGATCTATCGAAATAAAGACGCACGCTGGGGCCATAACCTCTAGAAGTGTAAGCCATGTTTAGTTTCAGAACAGTTTCTGCTGGTTAGTTTTACACACAAGTCCTGGGAGGCGACTTGTTTGCAGTAGACAGAAAAGTTGCACACACAGGATAAAGTACGCAATAGAAAGCATGATATCATTCAACAAAACAATAAACTTTATCAAAATGCGTTTTCTTACAAGACTGGATATCGGATAAATTTACTGGTGTGATCCAACCCCTCACAAGATTTAAATCTTGTGCATTAATAATAAATGTACTAAAAGTCGCCATTGTAAAAATTATGGCTGATATCTATTGTGACCACTGTAGCTAAACCTGTGGAATGGTTCGAGCATGAATAACAGCAGGTAATTATAAACTAATTAGATGAGAAGTATCATTAAGTTTGACAAAAAAGTTATTATCTATGTACTTATGTATTATCTATGTACTCGCTCCATTTATTTATTCAGTGCATTTTAATTTCATACATTAATAATTACCAGTATTTTCTGGACACAAATGCACATGAATTTGAACATTTGATTCTTCAATAAAATGTTGCCTCTGTTTTCGGAGATATAACATGTCACTCTGTTTCTTTCGTAGTGTAAGTAGATGTATATTCTTCAGAAACCTCGCATATAATACACACATGTATATATATATATATATATATATATATATATATATATATATGTGGGGGGTGTATGTGCGTGTATGTGCGTGTATGTGCGTACATGTGATCGCGCACGTGTGTGTGCGTGTGGCAATGTGTGTAAATGTACAAAGTGTTACTACGTAATCTATACTTTTAATATTTGGTCTACTGATTTGGGATTTGATTTATAGTTTATACTTACAATTTAACTACATATTTCTGCCATATTAATCATGCATTAATATGTTTATTGCACAACGAAATACTATGGTCAAGTCATCTTCTTTCAGGCTAAATGAGATGGGTTATTTCTGATATCTCTTTCACAATTTATACTCTAATATTTATTTTTATCATTTTTATTAATATTTTATATTCATTAAAACCTGGCTAAATCTTATTATAATGATTTAATTACTTACATTATTATAGGGTTTTATATTGTGTTTCCAAATTTAATATTCCAATAAAACATCCTGTTAAATTTAAGAATTAGCAACGTCAACCATGCTTAATTTTTAATCATCTAAGTTACTAGCAGGACAAATTGTTTCATTATGTTGACAAGAAAGTACTTGCGGAATTGTTGATTGTGATTTCGGATAATATATTTACAAAATAATTTTCGTTATAATACCTTTACATTATATATTATTTTAAGACCATTATATGCTTTATCCTATCATTTAAATTACACTCATTTAAAAGCATGTCTTTTTTTTTCAGAACGCATGATTGAAAAAAGCAAAATCGCATAATTTCCTTATTTTAATTTATGCCGGTTTGAAAAGCTGCTGAAACAGCTCTCAATATCAACGCAGCGTTTGGCCCAGGAACCACAACTACACGCACACAACAATTGTGATTAAAGCCATTTCTTGCCGGCGACGAGAGTCTTGAAGACGATAAGCGTAATGGTAGGACATTGCCGGGAATTATTTTCTCTAATACAGTAGATAAAGTTAGGATTTATTTAAAAAAAATGTAAATTTAATATATTTACACATTTGAACGTAACGACTTTTCATCTATAAATAGATAGGCACACGTGCACAAGTTATCCGGAAATAGAAATCTTCTTCCGCTCTAGAAAGACACGACAATATGCCAGTTGGCAAAAAAACGGTCGCCGAGCAATTATGGCAAACAGACGTTAAGTATTTTAAAATTCATCCTAACAAATGTTTTTCATGTTACCTTGTTTAAACTTGTTTTTCTTTTTTTATTTACGTATATGTATTTATTTCTCTCTACTTTTAATGTCTTGACAAACTTTTAAAATGACATTCGTACCCCCCCATTCGCGACTACTATTGAAACAGGCAAAAAAACTGATCAGCCATGCTACAAAGTAAACTAGCGATAAAAATATGCCGGGAATTATATTCTCTATTAGAGTAGATAAAGTTAGGACTTTATTTAAGTAATATACTTAATATATACTATTACTGTAAGATTGCTTATATTGAAAATGATTGCTTCCTGGCTAACCAATCAAACCACCTTATATAGTTAGTCTTATTTTAAATTATATTCGAAATATAATACAGTGACATTAGCAAAGAAAAAGCCATCTATGTAAAAATAAACTCCTAAATTAAAACCTTGAATAATTATCTAAACTCAAATGTCAATTAATATTAAGCCGACTTCACAAATTGATCAAAGTCATTTATTGGATTTTTAAATATGAGATGAAGCTCCAATGATTCAAACTCGAGATAGATAACGCCAAAAACATCCACCCATTAATATGGGAGGGAAGATTATCATCAAAAGTGTCCTGAATTGATAATTTAGCACCGGACTTTAATACTTAGATATTAATTAGTCCCTTGTACCAATTCCCCTCCTCACCGTTTTTTAAATGGAGAGTAGATAATACAGTGGATGTGTTAACGGCAGCTCCAGTAACCCTCGCTTCTCATTTTTGTCCCTCATTCCTCATTGAAATGAGTGATTTTTTCTGACAAAAGGTGTAGAAAAAGCTGCTTTAAAGGACGGTAGTACTTGGTGAACAGTAGTCTGAGATGTCGGAAATTTTTTATGTCTCTATGTCTATTCTTGTGGTTATGTCACTTGTAATGGTGCTGGAGGTAAACGTTTTGTCTTGGTTGACGTTATCCGCCTGATAGTCAGGGACCCGAACCTTGGATTAACCACTAAGGAGGGTGTCCTATCAGCAGGCGCAAAGTGCTGGAATTGCTGTATTGCCATTTGGTTAATGGATTCTGGGCCATACAGTGGTCTCTGGTGGGTATCTCGATGCCATACTAGTGGGTAATTGTTACGGCATTACCGTAACATGTGCTACAAAAAATACTGTCTTTTTCTCTCCTACTTTCCCTCTCTATCCTGCTCTAACCAAGTATACCAACATGTTCCACAAAACCCAAAACCTCAACATGAAATATCCCCAGAAAAAAAAAACTTGAATAAAACTAGAACCCCATCTTCCAACGTAGACCCCTACTACCAGGTCTCCTTCTCAAACATCAGGGGTCTACGTTCCAGACTTCTAAAGGTTAAAACCCAACTACAGGAGACGAAACCGGACATATTATTTAACAGCGAAACTGGAACAGGCCGACAACTTCCTAGATGAGTTCATAATTAAGGGATTCTCTAACTTAACAGATAAATCTGACCCCCAATATCGCCAAGGGCATTGAATATGTGCCTACATTAAGGAGGACTTCCCGTGTGGCAGGGATATCTCTAGAGAAGATCATAATTTACCCTATATGTGCTTCCGGGTTCACTTGCTTACACCACTGCATTTATATTTGCCCTCTATCGTCCCTATAACAGCGGAGTTACTATCTTTAAGAGTATATCTGAGAAAATACACCACATCCTGTCTGCACATCCCTCGACTAACCTCCACATCTGTGGTGACTTCACCGTCCATAACGTGGAATGGCTGACTCATTCAAATAAGATATACGATGTGGGGAGGTTCAGCCACGATTTTGGCATTGCTGAAGCTCTCACTCTGATTGTTCGCGACCCCCCCCCTCCTGTGTGCCCGATACTACTGGTCAATATGCAAGCCTCATAGACCTTTTTCCCTCAACTTCCCCTGAGTTATGTTCATGTTCCGTTCACTCTCCTCTAGGATCCTTCAATCACTCCGTCGTATCAGTTAAGATAAAAATGAAATGTAATAAGTCCCCCGACGTACCCCTCCACCGTACTATATACCGATACTCTATGTCTGACTGGGAAAACTTCCGTACATTCATATCTGATTTACCTCTGCAGTTCATGTTTAAAAAGGATGTGTCCTCTATAGTATCAGATCCGACCGTATGGTTAATTGTAGGCATAGACCGATTCATACCATCTAAAAAAATCCAACAAAAACCTTACAGCCAGCCATGGTTCTCCCAAGAATGTGCTGCTGCTATCGCGCGGAAATCACTTTTCCCATAGCTACCAACGTAATAGATGCACTGAGACTAAAGCTGCTTTCAGGAGCGCCAACACCAACTGTAAAAGAGTATTAAAATATGCTAGAGAGCTATACGCACAGTCTGTCAAATTCAAAGTAGCTGATCAGCGGCTTGGTTCCCACCAGATTTGGCAAATAACAAATAGGATCATGAACGGAAGTGTGCGTTCTATCCCAACCATTATCAATGACCAGCGGTCATATCGTCAACATCAGACAAGGCCAGACATTTGCAAAGACCTTTGCAGCTAATTCTACTCTATGCGACTAAGGCCATCAACTCCTACAATTTTCCTCCTATAACACAGAACACGCTAGGTAACATACAAATATCTGTGAATGAGGTCGCCAAGCTAATCAAGAACCTTGATTCCAGTACAGCAACTGGCCCTGACGGCATCCCAATTATAGTGTTAAAAAAGCTTCAACCAGAACTTGCTCCTATAATTGCGAAACTTTTAAGCGTGTTGTTTGAAGGAGAAGTGCTTTCCGACTCCCTATAAACCTCATCAGTTTGCCCTGTATTTAAGAATTAAGGTGATAAGCGATCACCTTCTCAGTACAGACCAATAAGTCTCCTGTGTGTTTTGAGTAAGTTGCTGGAATCCATATTAAATTGAGAAATAGTCAACCACCTCAGCAGAAATAACCCTCTTAGTGACACACAATATGGTGTCCGCTCTGCAAGATCTACCACAGATGTGCGAACGGTTATATGTAACAGAATTAGTGAATCACTTGACAAAGGCTTCATTTCTAGGGAAATTTCTCTTGACATATCAAAGACCGTCGACAAGATATGACACAAGGGCCTACTTCACAAGATGTCCAGCTACGGTATAACTGGAAATGTTTTTCAATCATTAAATCATTTCTCTCCGATAAGCTCTTAAGAGTAGTGGTCGATGGATAAAAATCAGAGACCTGCAGTATTAATGCTGTAGTCCCTCAAGGGTCAATCCTGGGCCAAACTCTCTTTCTGATCTACATCAATGATCTTTCTAAGCACATACTTAAATCATTCGTCGACATCTATGCTGATGACACGACCATCTACGGCAAAACATCAATGGCTGTAAATGACAAAGTTCTCTCTGATTCTCTCTCCTCTGATATCGAGTGCGTGGTTCAGTAGGGGAAGACGTTACTGGTTGCCTTTAATGCATCTAAAACCAAACTCCTATGTTTACACCATCCGCGCTCTGATCCCCATCTGGCATCAATTGAAATTGGATGGCTCACATCTAAGGAAAGGCCCCATGTTTGGACAAGCCTCTGGGTGTGTCCTTTGCTCTTTATCTGCAAAAAGTATATTGCCAAGGTCGCTGGAAAGATGGTGGGATTCTTCTACTGCTCCAGAAGATATCTCACGACTGCTGCAATTCTCTATCTATATAAACACCAAGTACGCCCAAGGATTGAATACAGTTACCATATCTGGGCAGGAACTGCTAAAACAGCCTATCCTTCCTTGACAGTGTAAAAAATATACTTCGTGACAGTGGGGGAATCCCTTTTCTCTACCCTGCAACCTCTCTCCCACAGAAGAGACGTTGCGAGCCTGTCCTTGTTTTATCGTTATTTCCATGTCAGGTGCTCGTCTGAACTCCAATCTCTTGTCCCCCCTCGCCAATCCTTCACGAAAAACACGCGTCTAGCTGGATCCACTGTGAAAAATTTCCTCATTCTTTATCTGTGCCTAAATCAAAACGTAGATTCCATGAACAAAGCTTCTTTCATTGAACTGCACGTCTGTGGAACTCTGTTCCGTCTGCCTGCTTCCCACCTGACTTCAACTTGAATGTCTTTAAGTCCAACGTTAATAAATGCCTAATGAACTGTCCTCATAAGTAAACACTTCATTAAATGTCTACACTAACGTACTGCTCTTGCTATAACCCTTATCCCTGGGTGACTTCCGGGCCTTGATGAAAAAATAATAAAAAAATAATACATTATAAGCCTTAGTCGAAGCCAATCCACTTGCTTTCGAATTAGACGTAACGTATACGACGATTTCTAACAACTTACGATAGATTGAAAAGACAAAACTCTTGGTTAATAGGTGCCTCCCGAATTAAAAGACAACCAAATGAACCGCCGTTATGAAGTGTGACCTCCCCTGGTTTACGCAGCATAAACGACCTGTTCCTCGACCGGGTGCTGACTTGCGATAAAATGTAGGTTCTATAGGAAAAACTGGCGATGTTCAGCTCGGTTGTTAGACGACGACGACGACGACGACGACGACGACGAACCTCATGACACTTTCCTAAGCCAGAATTCTACTAAACGAAAGTTATGCTAACCCTTTCATCTATTACGTTAGTATTATTACAGCTGGTCTTATCTAGTACAGTTTTTGAATCCAAGCGAAACCATTACGGCTAAGAAATAGATTCAACAAATGGATTAAATGCTTCAGAAACTTCGACAACAACACTCAGCAGTAGTCAATGGAATGTCCAATTCTCCTCCACGACAATGATCGACCATTTTCCATGATTTGCGTTCAATTCCGTATGTGTTTCTATCACTAGATACAACCCTAGCTTGGTTATTTACCATGATTATCTCCATTATTTTTTATATTGTAATTTTCAAAGCAGGCAGCACATATAATTCTATATGTTTTTGTTTCATTATATAATCATCAAAATATATATTTTTTGGTAATCGCGTTGATTGATTGTGTGCAGCTAAGAGATACCTTTTTGTTTACTTTTATTTGCTCCCTTTAAAATTTACAATATTTACTAGCTTTTTGTATTTTTCCCTCCATTCAAATTAATTTCTCCCTTCTAATTCAGAATGTTTGTATTTTCAGCCAAATTTTGGAAACCTCAAAAAGTCGGAGGAATTTGCAAATAAATTGATTCTATTCGACACATTCTTCCTTCAGCTTAAGTTTTTTTTTTGTTGTTTTTTACTCAGTTTCCATTCCGTTGCTCGCCACAGGATACAGCAGCATCGTCCACCCAAACACATTTATAGATTTCAGCATTTTACAGCCTATTCATTTTCTTTAATTCACTTTTTAAAACTCGAGATTCATAACATATTAAAACAAGACGGGAATCCGTTAAAATGAATTAATTCATGAATAAAAAAGTATTTCGAGGAAAATAAATTGAACACGTTTTTTGTCTCTCGGCATACGTAGGTTATCTTATTCTCATTAGTTCATTTTTATTCGAAATATTCGTGAATACACTTTCGTGTAAGCCTTTTGTTACGATAACAATATGAGCCGACGCAATTTTAATACCAGTCAATCATTGCGCGTTTGTTAAGATTTGGGAAATCAAATATTTGTTTGCTTAAATAAATATCGCATCGGCTTCGGAATTTGATAAATCATCTTACTTTATTCGTTCAAATTCGACAGACTAAGATAAATATTTAAAGTAAACTTAATTTAAGATAAAACGACACTCATTTAAACAATTCACGAAATATCTGCCAGAAACATTATGGATGTATATGCATCTGCACAATACAGATCCGATAGGTATTCTTTAAATAACATAATGTAAAATGTGTGCCATTATTTTAAAATGTTATTTATTTATCCACCTCAGAATAATGTAACACCAGGTCAGTAATTTAAGATCATAAATCACACTGAACTCGAAAATATTACCTGGACAGTCCCGTCAGCATTTATCGGTCAAAGTGCCTTAACCGGAAAGCAATGGACGAAATCCACACGACAGTCTTGTGCAAAAGTATTGAAATTGATCTCCCCTCTCTACGATCATGGCGTACAGGTGCTGAGCCAGTTAAATGGTTCAACAGTTATCTGAATGAGTGCCCTCAACTTTTATTTATACCCACATGTGTTGCAATCAAAGATAATAAAACCACCCTCACGTAAAAAAAAAGTATAAGTGATAAATTGTATATATTTTTCACCATTTTTTGTTTTATTTAACTTCAGTCGAAGTTCTTAGCAATCAAGGGGCCCAATACTTGGAGCTAACACTTGAACTATTTATGGGATACATAGATCTTCGTATGTTCCATTATAGTTCTTTATCTCGTAATCACTGAGTTAGTAAAGAAACTGAGGGCATAACTTCTTGCCCCTAATTAACCATTTTCGTATGGTTTAGTATATATTTGATCTTGCTCTCCTGGTTTTACTGGCTTCAATAACAATAATTTATCTAGTCTAGTTGAGTATCAGCCAGACTAGATAAATGCAGTTACGTAAGGCAACATCGCTAAAATGAGCACCATTTCTTGCAAAAGCTAATGCGGTTAACTATTGTGAGAAGATTCTATTTGGGCATCGAATACTGTGTGATATTTATATTTAGTCAGGGTTTACTTCTGGAAAACCGCTCTAGAGAGAGACCTTAGATACCCGAGAATAGTGTCTACTAGGCATTTAAGGTAAATATAGGTATAGATGTGATGTATTACGTCCATTCTGTTCTGGGAAATTTTAATAAAATAAAACACATCATCAGACTTCATCTCTGTGGTAAGTCGATAATCAGAATCCTTGCACGTTGCTTCTTTATGAGTGAGTATTATTGTTTTGTTCGTGGGGTACTTGGCGATACTTAGAGCATCGGCAGTTAATGTATTAGTAGTGATCAGGTTTTACCAAATTATATGGAAACAGTTTGAAAAATGCCAATGAAGATCTCATAATCTATTTAAATTAGTGAAATATATACAAATAAATATAATATAAACTGGTAAAGTACTGACAGACTCGAAAAATAATTGCATTATATTTTAATTCATGGCAAGTTAATGCTTAATATTATACATCCAATTATTTATTGATTATTTTATAATATATAAAAATGATTACAAGATTTATAAAGACTACGACTCAGGTAGTATCTGAAAGTATCGAAACCAGAAAGTTCAACGCTACAGTTTAGTCGTTGTTATATTTCTCTAGCTTAATTAACGTCCGAACTACGAACTAATGCACGAGAAAGTTAAAAATTGATCGACTTTGAGCTAGGAATCTTTGATTTTGCGCATGTGTAAAAGTAATAGGAGTATTTTTGTTCCACTTATTATACCAGCGTAAACTGTTTTATTATAAATAGTAACTATTAACGCCCCTCATCGCCGGATAAAAATCAAATCATATAAATTATACAGGTACAAATACCGTAGATATTAAATTCCAACCAAAGAATCAATGAGAAGTCTTGTAGGGAATTGTTGCACACACAGCGAAATGTCACTTTATATATATAATTATGTTACAATATATCTTCTTTATTTTCAGTTAGTTTTGGTTTTCTTTTTCATAAATTTCGGTCCTCATATGTTTTGCATGTATTATATTAAAAGCAACGGTAATATATGTGGGGGTTCTATTGCAAGATTTGTTTCTTAGTCCGTTCTTTCACGTATCTTTTGTTTGATTACCATTACTTCTAGATTTAGAAAACAACCGCTCTTGAAAATAAGAATAGATTTTCCGAAATTATATGTTCTGTATTATATTAGTCCATAAGCAAATTTTATATCTTTTCGTCTGTTTCCAATAATCCCATTTTAAGTAATAACTTATGAAATACATAACATTACCAGTCTATGTTTTATTGTCCCTTTTATCCTCCGGGTTCATGGTTTATATGGAAATACACACCAGCATACAAACTACATCTTTATCATAAAAAACTATTTTGAAGTGGAACACATAGGATCATAAGACAATGCGCACCATTTTAGTTGAAGCCAAGAAAAATATAGAAGGGTATAAATTATACCACTTCTCTTATGAGAAGTGGTATATTTAGTTCGTGAACTAATGTAGGAATATATTAGCGCATCGGGGCAATACCTAAGATGTGCTACTCGACGATTATTATGATTATTCCAGCTAAGCGTTTGTCATGTGTTTTAGAAACATCAACATATTTAGAATAAATATTTATTTACATCTGTCTGAAAACGCAGCGTTGGGCATTTAGAGAGAATTTGTCGCTCCGGTACCAGGGAATGCTCGGGTATACCCCTAATGATAAATGAAAACTGCTAAGTGGCGTGAACTCTTCTTATGAGTAAATAATAATAATTCTGACTTTTTTTTATCAACGTCTCCCTGAAAAAAATGGGATTCATTTCTAGAGGATTTGCTTCAATCCCGGCTCCAAAGCAGGAGCTTAAAAAATGAAGGGGTGTCCTTAAGATGTTGGTGGTACCTGCAATAACAGATGTCTGAATAATAATAATAATAATAATAATAATAATAATAATGATGATGATGATGATGATGATGATGATGATGATGATGATGATAACAACAACAACAACAACAACAATAATAATGATGATAATAATAATAATAATAATAATAATAATAATAATAATAATAATAATAATAATAAGCCGCGTTTGTGTGGTCCCCCTCTTGCTCTGGATGTGAGATTACGACAGAAAAAATAGTGAAGAAACGTTGCCTTAACATTTTCGCTAAGGTTCAGAAAAAATTAATGGATGGAACAAACGTTATTGGTAAAAGGTGTTATTTTTTATTGGGTGTATTTCTGACCTATTTTGAGCTTTTGGGAACGCCGAATCCCAGTGATAATGAACAACCGGTGCAGTTGCAGTCCTTATTGCATGTATATTTTAATTGAGCACTATAGATAACCACTCTATAGACATAGATATCAAGTTTTTTAATAATATAAAAAATATCTCTTGAAAGGCATATTTTTAGCCCTAAAAGTTCCAGAGGGATGCAAACCAGAATTTTTCCAGGGTCACCCATACTGACTTTATATTAAGAACTATATCCTCCACAAGTGTCAGGAAAATATAATGGATTGATCAAATGTTATGTGGCAAAAAGTGTAATTTTTCGCCATTTTTAAGGATTTTTTACCTCTTCCGAGCTCTTAGTGACGCCGGTTCCTAGTGTAAATTATAACGGTGCTTTTTCAGGCCTTAACACATGTATATTTGAATTGGAAACAATATATAGTCAGACATATCAAGGATTTTTGTTGAGAAATATGAAAAAAAGAGCCACAATAATGGCCGGTTTATCACTAAAACTCCGCATGGACGCGAACCAGAATTTTGTTAGATTTATATTAAGAACATAGTGCTCCACATTTTATCTAAGTTTCAGAATAAACTAATGAGTGGATCAAAAGTTATAAGGCAAAACGTGTCATTTCTGGCCGTTTGGGGGCATTTTTGACCTCTTTTTAGCCACTTGAGACGCGACGAAAATGCTTGCAAAAAAATGTAACCAGTGCAAATCTATGTAATGAAATAAAATGTGTTGCAAAATTTCAGGAAAAACTAATCGTGGGTTATCTAGCAATCGTCGGGAGTATCGGACGCACGGAAATACGGACGCCACTGAAAACAAACGCTCCTTGCTGATAAATAAGGGGGGCAATAATAATAATAATAATAATAATAATAATAATAATAATAATAATAATAAACATTTCTAGAATGCGAAATATAACCTACATGAACTGAAAACACAACTGCTATAGGGATAAAGAAAAAGAGAACTTACACGACTGCAGGAAAGCAAGAAAAGTGTAACCGAAAAGTACTACTTATATTTTAAGAATGGAGACGTGTACATCACATTGTGACATATAAAAGTGTTTTGAGGGAGTCGAGAGGAGCCAAGACGCACTTTATTATGGATACTTCCAATGAAAATATGCTGAGAGAACAGGAGCATTGAGAAAGAAATATTAATAACCGATGTCAGCAGTAAATCAAGTATACACGGCTCTGTAGATGATGTGAAGTAATTTACGCTGGTTATCGAGATTTTTGGAGAGCGCTGGAAATCTAGGAAGACTTGTTGTTACTCAGGTTCCAAGACACACTACTTCTGATGATAGAATAATTTAGAACTCCTGCTTAGTTTATAATTAATATATCTATAAATATGAAATTGTGTGTGTGCGTGCCTGTGTGTATATTTCCCTACCAAGATACTCTAATTTTCGGTCTACAGACGTAACACTTGTTATAAGGGACATTAAGTTTGGCGAAATACTTTTTATCGGGTTTTTGGCCAACATTTTGGTTGTTAGGGGTGGGCGTCAAAGACCAACGATTTGACTTTTTAAAACTCTACAAAACACCTTCGGCATCTTTGGGTATAAACATTTGAACTTAAAAATGTAACTTACTTGGATATTTGTCAAACCTTATAATTTCATTTTAGCGCCAAAGAATAAATTTTAAGGGATCAGAATTTGGATAAAAGTGTAAAAAATTACCTCTGCGATCTTAGAAAAATAATCTAAACATATAATTTTGACATAAAGGGTATTCAGACATGCGGCAAGCGTTTTAATCAGTTTTCGGTGAAAATTTGACTGTCAACGCATCAGAGTTTAAATAGTTTACCTTTGGAGACTCTACTAAACATACCCGGAAATTATGTGTCTAAACACTTCAAATTATAGATGTAGCTTACTTAGACATAGACCAAACTTGTTAATTTGATTTGAGCCCCCAACAATCAATGGAAAACGCTCAAAATTGGGGTCAAAGTTTAAACAATTGACCCCTGCGGTATCTACCAATTTTTCTCTAGGGAATTAAGGAAGCCATTACCCTACGTATGCATAGAAAGGCTTAACGGCACATTTTTTAATATATGTATATATTGAATTCGTTTCGCAACTAGGGCAGTCGATTAACACACACGTCGAACTTCTAAAGCTTGAATTCGTTTCACAACTACGGCGGTTGATTACCACACACGTCGAACGTGTCGATCTTCTGAACATACTCCTTTTATTGTCCACGCGTTTGTCATCAGCCAATTGGCGGCCAGAAAAACAGTCAAGTGAGGCCTGACGTCATCGCTCAATAATCTTACGAAAACCACAGCCGCCATTTTTAATTTCTGCCCTCCCTGTGATCCTCCCAGCAGGTAAGACAACACGCGCAGACACGTGGTCGCTTTCTTCCTTCATTCTGTTCGACTTTATATATATATATATATATATATATATATATATATATATATATATATATATATATATATATATATATATATAATTAAGACAGTTACGCCTACACCGTTGATATATATATATATATATATATATATATATATATATATATATATATATATATATATATATATATATATATATATATATATATATATATATAAAGTTATGAACAGTACATAGGGCCGGAGCCAAGCCAGGCTGAACTGCTATTTATTATTAAAAATGTGAAGGGGCATTTTGTGTAAGTTTGCTCACTAGGACTGAATTTCTATTATGAATTATTTCGATGGATTACTATTCGTCTTGAGTGGCTGAATATCAATATCCCTGATTCTTCATCGATTACACACACTATGAAAAGCACTCATAGTATTCTTTATATTTATTTTAATACAGTTTCGTGTTCACTGTTTCTGTTATACAACATAAACAGATTTTCCCTATGCACGCATTAATCGTAGCCAAAAATATCGCTGACACTTGTATCAATGATATTTTTTCCTCTTCTCGATTTTTTTCTATTAACTGCCTGCCTGAACATCGTCGTTTCCCCCCCGTAAGTAAGACAGTTACGCCTACACCGTTGAGAACAACGGAAATTTCAATCTATAAATCACTTTCAATTATATTGTGAATAAAACTATCTGACCGTAACTGACAATCATGTCCGTTATTAGTTTTATACTGTCCCACGCATAACATAAAAGTGGACTATACGATGACTACAGTCGGAAATAATGTTATACTAATATTAAATAATATGCTATTAAAACATAATATTAATACTGTCTATCATAGAGAAATAATAATAAACCAATAACTAATACTAATATAGTAAAATAAGGCTGAGTAAATAAAAGAAAAACAAAATGCAACAGATAAATACGACAAACATAAGAGATACTGATATTTATGATAATAAAAACGTTCTACTAGTGGATATGCACATTCAGAACACTTTAAGCATTATAATATTAATAATCCGATTAAAATGATTAGTCTAGTTAATACAATTTTTATTTTCTATTTTTAAAAAGAAAATACAATTTGCATCATCTGCAAAAGTCCAGCTAATTTGCACATTCTTTTAAACATTCATTTTAATTTAATTCTTATGAGTTTTTATTTCGGTTTTCATAGGAATTAATCATTATTAGTTTACTATTACGTGTATATTTAGACGGATATTTCACATGATTTATACCTGCGTAATATTAGCGTAAAAAGCTTATAGTAAGCACACACCTCTTTCTATATATGTATATTTATGCATGCGTATATATATATATACATATATATATATATATATATATATATATATATATATATATATATATATGTATGTATGTATTTGTTAAAGAAATGGCCGTTCAAACTCCCCTGTTTGTTTTTGGTTTACAAACATAACATTTAATATATAGAGTATTTGGAAATATGTGAAACTTTATCTTTGTGTTCAAGCCGGAGAAATCTGGTGCAAAATCGGTGCAAAAGTTTTAAAAAAAGATGAATGTGTCAGAAATGTTGAACGATGGCATTACTCATATGCAAGCGCAAGTAATAGCTGTTGTTTTCATGTTTTAATTTTAAGTTTTGCGGCAAACATGTCATTATACGTCACGCCTTAACGTCAAAAGTAAAATTTAAATCGTGAGCGAAACGTTTTGGTTTGATTCTCGGTGGTGGCGCATGACCCATTTTTTGGAAAAAAATTAAAATAATTATTTTATATTGGGTCCAATATAATCTCTTATATAAAATGATTTGATTACGTAAATTCTATTCTGGACCAAATTTATTATAACGGCATTAAAGGCAGATTTATCTGTTATAATTAAATTCTACCTTTGATCATACGCGCGCTATAATCACGATTGTCAAGATCTCTAGACGAAGCAGATGTTATTTTCACCTCTACCTAAACAACCTCCCACTCTCCCAGTAAGGACCGATAAATTTATAACTATTCTTACTATATTGACCTGACACCCTGATAAACTTAATTAAATGCACAGACATCTAAAACTACCATTGCCCAACTCTTCGAAAATAATCATTTCTCCCCAAGACAGATCTATCTATTCCATTGTATGCGACTATGAAATTCTATTTTATCGGATTGTACACACACATACAAAAACGAACACCGCTTTTCTTTTATTTTACAAATTGATTTTTACAAAAAAATTAACACTAACTTTTGACTTACCATTTACACATGCAATTACGTTGCATTTTGATTAACATTATTTTTACATTGATGTTCTACTAAATTTAACACGTAATCTGCGACCATCAGCGAGTAAAATATTGCGACAGTATATTCATCGGCAATAAATAGAACGTTATAATTGAAAAGTGATCGCCGACGATAAAAAAAGAGTTAAACAATATTTAAAGTAAAAAGGAAAATCCGTAGAGTTTCGAAGAAATACTCTCCTTCTCATCAGAGGGTAGGAATTATCAAAATGCGCGATCGGATTTTGCATACAAAAGTATTTGATGAAACTGCAAGTAAGTCAAAGATCTTACTTGATAACAAAAACTGAAGCAGGGGGATATGGTGAAGAAAAAGGTGATAACACATGAATGGAGTGTCTGGTGAACGGTAAATAATCCAATGACGTTTAAATCATAAAATATAACTCCAAGAAAGTTAATTGAATTTCCATTTGCACAAGTAAAATTCAAGGAAATCACGCAATTGGAAGAACTCGAATTCTAAACTCCGCGGATTAAGGGCTATCCACGTATCAAGTGTTTCCTTTTCAGATTAAATATGTGTTTAACTTTTTTTTCAAAGTATTTTTAACATGTTTTATTAATTGTTTGCTCTTATTATCCCCTATTTAGTTTTATCGACCTTTTATATCTGGCTGAGAGTACTTTATAAATATTAATTCTTTAATATTTATAATATACTTTAGTTTTACCATCTTGGATCATTTTGGTAAATTTAGTTGTAATTTTTACTTTATTTTATTATATATATATATATATATATACATATATATATATATACTTGTTTATTGTTATATAAACATGCTCACATCCCGCTGCTACAAATAGCCACTTGTTTCAATCAAACAACAGATATCCTCAGGCAGCGACTTGACTATGCAAAAGTTCAATGAATAATGGATTTTTATTTTAGGTAGGAACTCTTTAGAAGTTGGAGTTAAAAAACTTAAAACACGGGACTTTAATTAAATAAAAAAGTAAAAAGGGAGAGGCAATTTAAATAAAGTTAAAAGATTACAATGGGGAGAGAGTGATTGAGAAGAGAAAAAAAAGGAATAGAGACAGAAATAGAGAAAGAAAATAGAGAGAAAACAAAATAGAGAGAAAAAGAAGAGAGAAAAAAAAATATATATATATACATATATATATATATGATATGGAGAAGAAAAAAAAAGATATAAATGGTTATAATAAAAAGAATAAGAACTAGAAGGAAAAGGAAAGAATAATGAGATCTAGTTAAATAGAGGAAGAGAGAAAGTAAGAATTTGACAGTATATAGAAAAAGAAAAAAGAAAAAGATCTGCGTGTCAACCAATTTATGAACAATTATACAATTCAGTAATGAAACATATTATTACAAATACAAACAGAAGATACAGTCCAAACGTCAGAAATGAACGTGTCAAAAAAGGCAGTGAATGTATTCAGCTAGCATATTTATCCACTTACATACGTCCACGAGTAAAATCAACGCAATTCAAACATACGTCTACCATTAATTAGGCCCTTTATGCTAAATGATATAAGTTTAAAGTTTTCGCGTTTTTATTAGATAAATATATGAATAAAAGAAGAAAATAATGATAAAACAATATTAAAATTATTATTAATAACAATAAACATAATAGCAATGATAATTATAATAATAATAATAATAATAAAAACAGAATAAAATTAATATTTATTATCTTTTTAATATAACATATTTAGCCATAAGGGGGGATTAAATAAATTAAATAGGTCCAATAATTATAAATAAAAAACTACTAATATTTATGTATATAAAAAGAATACAATACAAATATATATATATATATATATATATATATATATATATACCCACACAAATATATATATATCCAAATATACACACACATACACACACACATATATATATATATACATATATATATATACATACATATACATGCACAGAAGTAAAGGTGTAACTATACTATTAAGTTGGAAGTTTAAGCTATTTAAGTATAGATATAAAGTCATATTAAATCACAAAATAATACATTCAAGACCAGATTACTAATAACACAGATACAAGTACACTTACCTATAAATATATAAATATATTCAGGCAAAAGAAGTAATTAAATCAACGAAATACTCAAAAATAGCGACGCACAGGTAGATAGTACCCAAATTAAAAATAATAAGATACATATGTATATACTCACAGAGAACCAACCGACATACAAATAAGCATATATATATATATATATATAATATAATCTTATGTATACACACACATACAAAAATACACAAATATATGCACACAATCATATACTAATAAACAACAACGCACACACACATATATATATATATATATATACTCACACATAAATATGTATAATTTACATAAATTATATATATAGAAATACATAAGAATACAAATAATTTGGCAAGAGTACAGATAGATGCATACACCCATAGAAACATACAAATGGATTGAATAAACATGGGAGGGTATACCAAATAATATAGAAATATATAGATCTAAGTACACACGGTCATAAAATAAATACATAGACACACACATATACACATAGACACACAGGTATATAAGGTAGGAGAAGTAAATAATGAAATCAGGAGAGGAGAAAGTATATTAATAGTATTTTAATAAATTATAGAAATCAGTGACAATTTTTAATTTATTTAAATTTTATATCTAAACTAAATTACTTAAAAGATGGGTTTTATAATGTTTGCAATTAATTGAATTTTCGTGCTTCATATTTAATAATTTATCTCTTTCTCTAAAAGTAAGTATAAATAATTTCTCATAAAGACATAGGTAGCAAGGCGAGTTTAAAGATGAACAGGTTTTCGCTTTCTTTAAAATTTTCCAATTTACTATTGGGGAGTAACCTTGCTCTACTAGTTCATTGTAATATTTAGACAAGGAAGTTCTATATTTGTACTCATTATTTTCAAAAGAGCACTTGTGACCGGTAAATCTTTCTTTAAAATTGTTATTTGTCATTCCTATGTAATATTTTGTTTTCATTCGGATTTTCCTTAGTAGAAATAGTTGCTTGGTACACTACAGAAGTAATTTGACAATTTCCTTTAAGAGGGCATTTTGATTTAATTCTACAGATACAGCTTTCGGTAGCAATGGGTGTGCTATTTTTGTTTAATATTTTGTTATGTTTTTTAATTATTTTTTCAAGGTTTTCATTACAGCTATAACTAAGTTTTATTGTATTTTTATTGAACATTTTATGTAGTATGTTATTAATAGGGAAGTGCTTTTTAATTAAGTTTAAGAATTTCATTCCTAGATTTGTTTTAAGTTTCAGATTAAAAGGGGGATTGTACCACAGGATTTTTCTCTTACGGTTTCTATTTGTATTTGTGTTTGGGTGTGTTAGTTCTATGAACTCAATTTGGGTGTTTTTGTATCCACTATCCTTAAGAACCCGAGTATATATATATATATATATATATATATATATATATATATAAACTAATATTTCTAGTTCGATAAACATATCAATCAGGTTTTCGACTTCCAATTTAAAGGAGACTTCGCATGCTTAGTTAATTATATTTTTTCTCCGTTTAAGTATGTTTATTTCGTACTAACTGACGAACATGGTAAACATACAACCATGAGATTGTAGTTTCACCACTGGTTTTGTTTTTATGATGTTTACAACACTCATTATTGTTCAGTTCTTAACAAATAAATTAAGATGTAAATGTCGTTTCTAATATTAACATGGGAATTTCACGAACGTTCATTTTAGCTTTTCTTTTTCTTTTCACATTTATACATGCGATATTTAAAATAATTTTAAAAATGGCAAACAGAATTTTCGTTACTAATGCAGCTTTCAGAAAACGCTAATATATTAGTATTTTTATTGAGAAAAAACTTTAACATCAGAGTGTAGCGTTTTGCAACGTTTGCCCTGTATCTCTTGGCAGATTAATAAACTTTTAGATTGAGGAGTTGCAGTAATTTTTATATAATTTTTAATTCTGATATCCTTTGATTTATTTACTACTTTTTTTTTCAATATTATCCTTCCGTCACGAGTATCAGGCTTATACATAAATTCCGTATAATCATAGCTAGACATAAAATACACTAAGTAAATGTGTCAGATGTATTTTAGTTATATATAAATATAAAGACTGGTCGAATATGCACGTATCTTTGCAGTATACAATGATGAGATTAAGCACTATACTCTAGTGGCAGACGAGATACAGAATAGATCCTTTCTCGATTATGAGGGTTATCGGTGCCAATTATTTATGCGATCGAATCACACTAATTATTAAGCAGATACCTATCTTTGAAAATAGTCTTTATTAAAGAAATCAACTGTAATTATATGCATTCGAACGGAAAGTTACCAGCTCATTTTACTACTAGAATTAAGAGGATTTATTGTCGTAAATATCGTTCATAAACACTACTGGTATATCTTGTACTTTTACTGCCTATAATAGAGTACCGAGATATGTTCTGTAACAAGGATTACTTATTATTTTAATTATTAGTTATTAAGTCATTTACTATTTTATGATTCTTGCATTTTTTACCTCTCATTGCTATAAAATGCGTTTAATTCTCTCTATATAAAATACGTGACGAGTCCAGTTTATACTCTATGTTTACTGAATATAGAAGGTATCCATATATCCTATTTAACTTGATTAAGGGAGAAGTGTATATAAATTTAATTACTAGATTAACCCCTAACAATAATGGTGATATCTTATCCTGTAATTGCTTAGTTGACTTGGTTCACTGTGTGATAAAACACATGTTTCCAGAAGAATTTGCACCTTCATTTCCAATTTAAAGAAAATAGCACAAATACATTTTCGAAGAAAAAATAATCTAATCATAGGAAGACCAAATTAACGTACGGAAGGACATTAAGAGTTGGACTTTACTTATCGAGTGTTGTGAGATTCTTGCTTTCATAATGAATCCAAACGCTTGTATAAATGATTAGCATGACAGGAATACGATGGAAATTGAATTAAATAAATACATGTTTAAAAAAACAAGACGATTACCTGGTATTTTCAATCAAAAATTCATATTACGTTATATTACTTACTTAACCATTATAATAGATTGGCTTATTTTATCGTAACATAACAGTTAAGCATATATTTTTTGCTGTGCGTTACCATTTCATTGACTATGTATCGTCTGGTTTTATTAATTGAGTCGTCACTCCTATTATAATAAAACGTTTCTCTCATTCCAAAATGAGATAGTCCTTTTGTATGTGATTTAATGTGAATCCCTTAAATATATTGACGAAAACAAAGCACTCATTGTAGTATCGGAAAGGGAGGATCACTTTCGAATATAAATTTAACGTAAAGTAATCATCATTCTAATTTTTTATGCAAGTTAACTAAATTATTTCGCACTTACTCAAGTTGGATTTCCAACGTCGTAAAAACATGCGTAATCGCTTAAAAATAAGATACCCCCTCCGAATAAACGCACATAATTTATCTCTAATAAAAAATATTTTGGTTAACTGCCCTAAAACACAGGATCTTTCGGGAAAAAGCTTATTTTACTTTAAATATATGTCCCAACTTGATTCTTTACTTTTAATTCCTAAATACAACGTGCTATATTATTTTTTTTATACTTCTGAGTTTTTATAGGTGATGTTTTTTTATTTAATTTTAAACGGTTACATATAAAACGACAAATCCGAATACATTATTCACATGAAATTATTAGTGTTTTTCCATTTTTAGCCAATCGCAATTATAAAAGTTTGTTGCGAAACGAAAACTATCGATTCTCATTTTAAGGGCATTGCATGTAAACACTCTGAAAAACAGCTTCTAATATAAATTTAACATAAAATGATCACACTTTTTTTTAACTAAAGAAGGTTTTTTTTTTAACTAAAGAAGGGTTTATACTTGCGGTGTTATGATGTTGCAGATTGGGCTAGGGGTCAGATGTAAATCATTTTGTTTACAGCTTTAAAACAATTAAGAAGGCCCAGAAACGGGTGATATTTTACGTAAAATTTATGAATTCTGGAAAATTGGGCTACGAAAAGTTGATCACCGAGAAATTCACAACCGAAAATAAAAGGCAACGAAAACGGAGTCATTTCGGCTAGTTAGGAAAACATGCCATTTATTGAATAAATATCGAAAGAAATTACCTTTTAAAACGGTTCTTTTTGAAGATATTGTTTTTAAAAAGAAGCTCCGTCCAACTTCCATCTCTGAACCAGAATTTAAAAACTGAGAATCTGCACAGAATTTCGGTCAGGGATTACATCGACTGAAACGTATACAAAATGTAATAGATGTTCCGTTGCTACACTTCATCTTGTTGTTCAATGAAAAACAAATCCTACTAGACTGAGGTTTATTTTATTTTAGTTCCGACCCCGAGTGCCCCTTTTGGAGGTGGGTATTTCCCACATCAAAAAAAAACGACATTGTGTCTTACTTTTCCCTATAGGAGAGGCAAGTAAACAGGAACGATGAAGATGAGAACATTATTACGAATTCCAAACTTATAACAATCGATTTGTTTGGTTTTTAAAAACCCCTTAACATTTTAAAAAAGATGTCTTTTATACTATATTGTTGGGGAGAAGTAACCACTATTTAAAACGAATCTTTAACAACGAGCTATTTTCAATCGATATTTATACAATAATTGCACTAAATATATATGCGCTACAAACCCCCATTCTAAATTCTTAAATCGATTTTTAGTGGATTAACAAATATAGCCCTCAAATAGAATTTTATTAAATGTAGATATAATTCCTTTTTTTTTAATTGAACAAACTTGTAAATTTAGCCCTTTATGTATTTTATCAAAGACTTTGATGAATTCATTATGAGATATGCATGCATATGTATAACTATTGCGAAATCTCCAGAAAAATACAATAAAATATAAACAATTTCAGAACACACTGAAGTAAACGCAACTCCGGGAAAATAAAATTAAACTTTCCCGTTTGTTTTTAATCGTTTTATATAAAATTGTGACTATTCTGAGAAGCGTAATCAAAATATTTGGCAAGTAGATGCGTAAAATACTTGAACTGCTTGATAAATGAGTAAATAATTGAGCTCTAATAGATTTGAAAGCAACCAACCAGAAAAATACATAACAAAATTAACCGCCATTTATTTTAATAAAATAATGTTAATAAAACTATGTTCGGGCTAAAAACAAGTGGCAATAAATAGTTCGAAAATAATATATCTTACAATCAATTTCCTCATTACAAATTACATAGGTCTGTAGAAAATAACATGCTTTTGCTTTTAGTAAAAAGTCATTATGTATATATATATATATATATATATATATATATATATATATATATATATATGCACACATATATAGATATTCATTTATCAGACGTTTACTGCTTTGTTTTTTTTATTACAATAAACATTTTTCCATGAGATAGGTCTAAAATCCTACTGAATTGTTTGTAAGTAATTAAATTAATTCGGATACTGAACTGTACTAAAACTTATTAAGGAAATATCTTGTCAAAAATATTACAAATCGGAACGATATTATATCTGATTTTTCAGTGCCCCCCTTCGAGTAAACAACTCTAACCAATTTTACGTTTAACACTTTGGGGTGTTATCTGCAACATTTGTAGCTATTATAATGCTTAAGTTTGTTTTCAAAATTGAATAAATAATGTCTCAAAAAATATTCTTAAGGGGCAATGCAAAAAAAAAACAAAAAAAACACGCCGACACTTAAAATAAATTGTCTATAAAGTTACCTCATGGCGAAGAATGAAAATTAACCGTATAGAAGACGTGCATGTGTATTGAAATAGAAATGAATGAAATATTGCAGCGTAATAGGATCACCATCAAACACTAACATAACTGGAACAATATTTTTGAATAAAAAGTAATAAAAAACGTGATACAATTGCGCAACACTTGCATAACTGAGGTTACCAAATAATACGTATTTTTTACTGAGAAATATTCATGTGGGAAACGTAGATTAACACAGTTTTTATAAGACTTTTTTACATTTTTTGGACCAGTAATACAAACAAGCTTTGGAATAAAGATAGGTGATATTTTTAAATTAAAATAAAAAAAAACATTTGGTTGATAACACTGAAGTGAACAATTAACTTACGTAAAACATTTAAGTTACTAGTCCTAAAAATACTTAAATTATGATTGTTAAAACATTAAACATTTTAGTTCCGTCTTTCAGACAATTTCTATTTTGTAAATAAATGTCATCCTCCAATACTAAACGACACTTCAGTTTCAACAGAAGATTTGGGTGTGAAAGATATTTCCTGTCTAAGTATTCCCGTATGCGAAATTTATATTTATTTGAATCCTACTATTGAAAAACAAGATCGTCACATTTTATATTTTTTTATTTTTTTTATATTTCCATTTCTATCTTAAAGAAATATGTGTTGTTTATTTTACTGTCTGTTTCATACTGTGTCGGTTCGATCCTTTTCTTATTTGTTTTCTTTAATTCAGCGAGGCACTTTTAAAAACTAAAATTAAAGCCATCATCATGCTCATATTTCTCAAGAGATACGTCAAACATATGTTGTAATACATTGGGTGAAGTGTCTAATTTTTCGTTAGGTTAATCACAAATATTTTGTGTTAACCATTACGTAATAGACTAGTAATAAGGCAGGCTACTGTAGTTAGTTTCATGAAAACAATACTTAAATTTGGGATTGAGAATATCGCTAGATGAAGAATATTATCCAATAAATAGAAGGAACAATATAATTAGGACAAATATGCTTCAGTAGTTTTATAAATCCAAGGTCGTGTACAACAACAACAAAGGTTGCAAATCAATATATTTTGGAATGCTTGGAGCTTTTCTATCATTTATATTCCAAGTTTTATTTTAGCGACCATATCGTTTAAAGTTTATTGCTTAAAGAAATCGCGAACAATTTTGGCTCGTTTCATAGTTGAACTATCGATAGGCTGGGCCCATTTAATCTGTTCTTCTTTGGTCTTCTTGTTTATTTTGTTCTGTGCTGTGCTGTGTATGTAAGTATTACGTGTTTGTTGTGGTACAAGAAACAGTGTGTGTTCCTTTAGATATTTGCTTATTTGACAGTCGCCATATTGATTTATTTGCTCATCAGAAATCTGTAAAAATTTTCAAACTCTATATTTCTGCTTAACACTGGATCCGCTTGCCATAATTATAGTATGTAATTTATAAACACCAGTTAATAATATTTTGCTGTGTCGTTGTAAAATAAACATGTTTCTTATTTTATGTGTAGACTTAAACAAGGAATTATCAATTGTATAATAAGATAGGTCGTTGTTATCACTTATTTCAAGGTGCCACGAGCAATCTCCTAAAATATTATTTGTGTATTTGTTAATGAATAGAACATATTGAGGAACATTTAATTGTAACATTCATTTTGAAAATAAGATATACAATATTGCAATACATTTCTAAGCATTACTGCATAACAAAATTAAGTTCCATTAAGTCATAGAAATTTATTTCAACTTGCCTGACAGTTTACCAGGAAACTTGATTCTTAGTAAATCCTTATGTATTACAAATTGAATAGTTATAAGGTTTTTACATCCAATCATTTTAATAATAAAGATTAGATCAACTATACCTTACAAATATATATGTATAGATTTATAACAATTTGATTCATGAAAACAAGTATTACTATCTAAAATACTATTTTTAAACAATAAACCGAAAAAAAAACGGCTACATTAAAACACAGAAAATAGAAGAAAAAATGAAGGTGATGTCGTTTCCTGACAACACCAGGTAAGAAAAAACGTTATATATAATGAATATAAAAGTGTACTTTAAATATATTTTAAACATATATAGTGTTGAACTTTGAAAATACAATATAAACACACTATAATTAGGGTTCGCAAAGACTAAGTAAATATAGCAACAGAAAAATAGCAACATTTAAAATGGTAATAGTGAATGAATAGGTAAAAAATGAAGAAAAATATGGGTCGATATCTCACAATGAGTTTATGAAAATATTGGATGCGAAAAATGCAATTAAAAAAACTTTATCAAAAGACATAATTTTTTCGCAAGATGTCGAAGTAATAAGGCTGAATATAATCAATTTATTGAACATTAATCTTTCTTATTTGTTGTTTTTATATATCGTTCGCAAAAAGAACATTTGTTTTAACATGCAGATTGGGAGATCAGTTTCGCATAAAAAGTTAATTTGAAACGATTCCTCACACAAATACCATTCTTAATTCATATATGTTTTTTCAATGGGAGTTAAATCATGTGCATTTATTCGTAGGAAGAGCGTTCTGCGTTTTAAAGCAATTACGTGTGATTTAATGACATTATGAGAAAAAAAAGAAACATTACTATGTACTATTGTGCCATGTTGAAATTAATATAAATTGTAAAAATTACACAAATCTGTAGAAAAATAATTGCGAGTAAAAATAGTTTTCGGGTTAGTGAGTTTATCATAAATTTAAACGTTTTGCAGGTGGAGAGCTACAATTTAAAATATTGACTCATCCCCTTCCTTTTTCCTTATCGTCCATTTTGTCTCTAGCGTCAGTTTCGTAATAGCTTTACGAAAAATAGGTATAGCTTATCAAGTACTTGATGATGTTTTGTAATTTTGGGAATTTATACTAATTTCTGCATGACACGAAGTAGGTAATATTTTTTTTTATCTAAAACACATTTGGTCGTAAGTACATTCAATTTCCTTAGTCTGCACAGACACCCGAGGTTTTAACAAAATATATTTTTACAAGAACTGGGTGAAGGTCGAGTCTTCTGGCTGATTATATCATGATAATCTTATATGAATTCACATAAAAACGGTAACATTTAAACACGTTTCCCATTTTTTACCGAATGAGTAAATATGTTGAAAATATTAATTTTCAAAATGAATGGGGCGCCAAGTTTCTCTTTTAAAAATATTTGTGAGAACCTAACACTTCCCACCAGTATAAATACCTATTTAAAAATCGTCATTGTAATATGTATGGATGAAGGGCTAGTCATATTTTTAATTAGAAGGAAGGGAACTGAGCCTAGCACTTCTCTAACGGTCTTAATATTTGTTACTATAGTGTTCAGTTTTTATCATTTTTACCGTTGCCACTTTTACCCTGCCATTCCTCTGTTGCAATTTTTTACCGAACAGCAATTACACATACCTCCAAAATTACGGTGTAAAAATATTACAAAATATGTATTTTAAAATGTCTTTTGGAAGAGAATTTACTGTAGCGTAACACACTTTTTTGGATTTTTGTAGACCTATACAGAACGGTCTTGAAATCTATATTCATAATTAAATAAGGTATATTGTAAATACCATAAACCTAAGGGACATGTGGTATTGTGATAACTGAACTGTTCCCAGATAGTGTAAAACAGAGTATGACCAACGGTCTTAAATTTCCCACATTTTTTATTGTATTGTGCCTAGTTTTTCAAAATATATATTTTACCCAATAAATAATTCAAAGTGTATTATCATTTCTGATAATACACTTTAACCATTATGTCCTCTGTCAATAGTAGCAACTCTTTCAAGACAAGGACTAGTTTCATTTTCGTGGTTATCCAGATTCTCACTGATGGGAGAGCTGGAGTACCCTTATTAAAACGAATCTTATATCTTACTCTCCTATGCGGGTGGAGGAATAAATAGAATCGCATGTAAACTTACGAACTCCAGACAAAATGAGATTCTACATTTTTAGGAGAGTATGTGAAAATATTGAAAAACAAATAAAAACAAGTTAGGATTTACTGTAGGATCAATTAAGTATAATACAAGTAAACACTTATTCTTATTGCCGGTGTGCTATCACTTATAACGACGTGTGTCAAACACTTGGTAAATATGATGATGATGATAATAATAATAATAATAATAATAATAATAATAATAATAATAATAATAATAATAAATAAATTAATAAAACGGAATTTAATGTAGTAGAAATTATGTAGGTAATAGCTGATAACATCTTAAAAGCTATTATAACCTGGTTATACTCCATTTCACATACGTTATAATAATAGACAAAACGTGTTTAAAGTGTCTGGAGTGTACCATGTTTTCTCAGTGTTAAACATACAGAACCACGTTAGCATCTATGCAAGTATTGTTTTTTTCTTATTTCAGAGAACAATAATCTAAATGCATTAAATTAGAGAGTATTACAGCAATACACCTAAAGCAATAAAGAAGTAAAAAATTAAACAATAACTAAAACAACTAGTTATTAAATGATACCTTAATACAAAAATTGACAATTCTCATATCTAGAACCATTGGGAAAAGTAAATTATGTATAAGGTGTTAACGGCTTTAAATATATGTGAAAACCCAATATAGGGTTCCATCGTGATAAAATCGCAGTAAATTCGAAAAAATATAGGCAATAGAAAATATAGCGCATTGTGTATAAAGTAGCAATAAATGAACATAAAATCATACGACAAGCGATTCAGAACAGAAAATACCATCCCTTAAGTAGGGACACTGAAAGGTGTCAAAATTAGAATAAAGTAAAAGGACCCTTGTACACATTCCAATACAAAATATTTTATGTTTGAAATATTTAGTTTATGCAGCTGTAATCGCCATATTAACAATAGAAATAACACTTTATCAACAGGATTAATTAAATAGGTCTATGGGATACTATGCGGGGAAACCCCGAGAGAGAAACACCATATGAGAAGCAAATAAAGCTAGAGAAATCATACAATAAGACGAACTCCATTCAAGTATTAAAAGCATTATAAAGCGAACCACATTATATGAGAAAAGCAAGTAGAAAGATAAAAATCCGATCAATAGAGGTGTAAAATACAAACAGTAAAAAGATATTCGAATGGAAAGCATGGGATATACGTTTTAATCAAATCGTATATTGAATATTGGTCCGAATAGCCCATGAGATCCCGCTATAAACACGGAGAACATGGAGGAATATATAGAGATTAAAAAGATTAAAAGAAAAATAGCGCATATGTAGAGACAATGCTTCAAGAAATTTGAGCAATAGCAGAAACAGCAATGAATAAAAGAATAATTACAGGCCTTGTCATCTCTTTTGAAAACTGTAACTGTTTTTAAAATATGTTCGAACCATATGCGGAATACATGATTTTGCACCCATATTCCGTTTCTACTGTTCGGTTACAGCTTCCTCAACAAATATACTATTTTTGTGTGAAATAGAAATAAGCCAATATTTATGATGATAAAACTATTTTAAGAATAAAATAATCGTAGTAAAGCATCATTATACATCGACGACTAGTAAAAAATATGTAATATAAACTCGTGATTTCAGTAATATTAACATAGTTGTGTTGGGAGTGGGTAATTAGTAATTTTCACTGTTATAATATACCGTAAATGTAAACAGAAAATTTGCCGAATGTTTGTGCAACGTTTTTCCCTAAAGTTATCGCTAGACTACACTCTCTACTTTCGGTTTTAACCTTATTAATCGTGTACACAGCTAGAAATGTAAATATAATTCTTACAAATACCATTTTTCTAAGACTACTCAGAATGTCATTTCATAAATCTGAGCCTTCTTCGGTAGATTTGAAGCCCCGTTTGATCGTTCAGGCTGGACAAACAGTTAATGTAATATAAATGGGAAAGCATATTATTAGTAAAATGTTTTAATAAACAAATCATGTTTGTCTATTAAACTTATGTTACAAATTCAAACTTGTCAAATGTGTTGATGCACATATGTTATGTATTAACCTAGAATGCCATATTGCCTCCTTTCGAGGACGTTTTGTTTTAAATTCGTGAGAATCGTCAACGCAGAATCTAGTTTAAACGTAATCATGAACGCATGCTTTTCAAATTATAGACAAACAGAAATTCTCAATTTTATGTGTTTACGTATATATTACACTTCTATCGAAATTATGCGTAGCGCCCTGAACATTAAATTTTTTAAAAATAATTCGTGAATATCAAAGAGAAGTTTGAATACACTGAATAATAGTTACATGCGTAGTATATGCACGTTTTGCAATAATAAATGCAAAGTTAAACATAACCATGATAGACAAACCGAAATACCTTTATAAACGTATACATTTCACATGATAAACATTTCGCTAAAAACTGTTTATTATACAAAAGCAGACGTAATATACGACGCAAATTATTAGACGCAGCAAGAATAGGTAATATTCATAAAACTTGCACGTGAAGCGAATGATGTTTTCAAAGAACTTCTGGGAGAGATTGACGTAAATTTCTCGGGAATAATATTTTCTAGCATATTAACTAAGAGTTATCTATTGAAGTAACATGTTACGTAACTAAATTATGTCAGTAACTGTAACGTGACAAGTAAACGAAAATACATACTGACGCATCCTAATAGAGATGCAACAATACATTGAGAAAATGGAATAGAACAAAGATAATGACAAAAAGAAGAGCTTTAAATGAATAATAATGCATTATGTTGAAACATTCTTTTGTTTGCAGATTTAAATCAAGATCGTATTGCTGTCGTAATTTCAATGAAATCTGTCATAGCGTAAAAATAGATGTGAAGAGGATCTAATCTAAATTTCAAAATGGCCGACTATTGACACATCTCTATTCTCTATCTTGTCTTGTTTTGAAGCCAACAAGGAAATCACTGTGGAATGATATTATATCAATCGACCTCTTTTCATTATAGCTCTTTATTTTGCTGTCCCCGACTTAGTTATTTGCAATTTATTTCTTTATTCATTAACTCCGAGCCTCGAATGATATTAAAGAAGTATTGCGTTGAATTTACTCGGGATCAACCTGACGAACCAGAAAGATTTGCACAATATTTGTTTTTGTACCTCGACGAGAACTAAAGGAGAAAATTACAAAGAAGTTTGCAAACATATGGAAAACAAAAAGAGAAAGTTCGAACAATAGGAAAGAATGAATCAAAAATAGAAACTTTAATCAGTGTCAAGGTGATGAGGATGTGAAAAGAAGGTGTAGTTGGGGAGACATCGATTGTTTATTTGTGATAAAATTAAACGCGCTTAATAAAAGTGATTCGCTGTGTAATATCTAAGATAGTATATGCATTTATAAAGAATATAAACTATTTAATCCTAGTTGTAGGAGAATAATATTATTGAGGATGAAAGGTTCGCAGTTGAAAATATTATATAGGAGGGTATTTTGATAACTAACATTTCCCTATTTTTTTACATAGTAACTACTATTTTCATATGTTGTTGCCAGATATTGAAAAAAAATCTCTTCTGCTGCAGCATGCCAATCAGGTTTTCTCAGGTCGTGTGTGCATAAGGTCAGTCATTATTTTACAATATAATTCGCAATCTCCTCTGACGCATTCAAGCAGAATTAAAAAAAAATCGGTGGCTTGACATTTAGAGGGACCTTTGTAATAAGTAAATTAGACAAACAGATGACGATGAAAAATCACACGAATATATATATATATATATATATATATATATATATATATATATATATATATATAAGAGGAAGAAGGCAGTTATGTTGGAACAAAAATCGAAACAAAATGAAGTACACATCGAAGAAAAAATATATCAGCTGAAAACCTATAAGCAGTTAATAACGAACAATAAAAATGCCGAAACACTTGAAAAACAGAAATACGAAAATACACATGCTTGTACATGTATTAATAAAGTTAACGAATGAAAGATTCAACAAACAATGTATGAAAGGTTTCAAACATTGATTGCGCGGTGATCGGGGCAAAATGGTCGTTGGTTTAAGAATTTAAATCATCTGTAAGATTATTAATGAGCACATAAATAAATTAGGAATAGAGGATGCTTTGCTTCTTTTCTATTAATCTTGGAGTATTATCTATTCACTTTTGGCGGAAGTTGCGTCTGAATATTAAGCATTTAGAGGGATGCGTTTTCTAAATTTGGCATATGTATTAACTACCAGGCATGAGCCATTTTTTTACCATACTACAATTACTAATGAACAGTAATAACACCAAAACTAATGCCTACTGCTATCATTTTATTTATACATAAATTTACGTATTTCAAGATATAGAGAACATAAGATTGTCAGGACATAACATTGCGTTATGAAATATGATTATGCTTTACTGTAAGACACATTACTCTAAATGAGCAACAATTAAAGCAAAAATAAACTACTCTTGCAATGCAGGTAAAAAATACGTAGTATCAATGCAGAATATGGATTGGAATTATCTATCAGCATATATGAAACACGAAAATTTAAGAGTTGAACATTTGCAATATAGCATCATAGCATTCAATTTATATATATAAAAGTAACATACAAGACACAAGACATGAAGTGGTCAAAAACTGTTTGTGAACATATGCTCTCCCGGCCATTGTCAGGCTCATAACACAACGTATATAAATATTAGTATACCACGGATTTGATGAGAAATTAGAAAAAATTATAATGTACTTTAAAACGCATTTTACTCGTAAATGTTCTCAAGCTAAAATGTTTACAGTAGTAATATGCAAGCAACATATAAATAAGAAATTTAATAGCTGCATCTAAGCAAACAAAAAGAATATAAGCATAATATAACCGATATCATTGAATTATGATAGAGGATACGTGATTAAAAGATATTAAAATAAAATTATTCCATAAAGACAATCGGGGTATGCTATAAAGTAAACACTTGATCATATAGACAGCAAAATACGACAGATAGTTTACTTAAGCGTAATGTAGAGGAAGTAATTAGCCACAGTTTAAAAAGATAACATCTCTTGTACTTTGTGTAATTTATACGAGATACATATACAATTAACTTCATAATAACATAATATTAGAATGCATTCCTTTTACAAGAACAACCATAAAATATGTCAATTGTTATTTTTGCCCCTTACATGCATACCACAACTTAACCTAAGAGGCTACTATTAAGGCCCAATTAATTAGGTCCTCTACGTAGAAAGTTCGGCAGCAAAATGGCTTTACTGCTCCATGTAAGTGAAAATAAATGTGGATTAACAATAAGCAGTTCGAAAGAATATTCTATTTGAGTAGGTTTCCGTCATCTTGGGATCCCTATAATATAATAGTGGGATAGTGATTCGGCTCGTGTTGGTCAGCGCTTTCTACGCCGTATGGGTACAAAATCTGAGTTCAGCGGAGCACATTTAATCAGAATATGTGTGAAAATGCACAGAAATGCCATATTTAATTTAAGCGATGGGAAACTTGGTTGACGTTTTTTCTGGACGTTTCCTAGAAGCTTGAGACTATGGCAGATGCACAAACCCATACGTGACAAAAAATACTCCTTGCATATGTGAGTAATGGCTTTGTAAACGAGCAGGATACTCCCAGGCTTGAGAAACAGTTTAGTGTGGCAGAAATTACCCGCCGTCTATGCATAAGCCTGGATAATTATTTCAATGTATTTGTTCTATTTTATGTTGTCTGTGAATGCTATGCTAAAGGGCTTGAACGAAGTATATTAAAATTGTGTATCATAAGACACAGCAATCGGCGATTGAAAATGTTTCTTTTAAGTTCCTTTCTATAGCAATTGCTCTTTACATATCAAATGTCTTTGATAGGGTATGCCATAAAGGTCTACTCTGCAATATCTTCAGCCACGGTATGCTTGGAAATGTTTTGTGAATTATTATTTTTTTCTCTTATAGGTTCATGATAGTAATAGTTGATGGACAGAAATCAGAAGAACCCAGTATTAATGATAGAGTCCAACTCTCTTCCTGATCTTCATCGTTGATCTGCCAAATCGCATCCTAAAATCATATTTAGACAAGTGTGATTACTGGATTATCCTCTATGGAAAAACTACAAAAGCCATAAATTATCAAGTTCTCTCTGATTCTCTCAACTCCGATATTGAGCACGCGGTACTGGTTGCTGGTAAAGTTAATGCATCCTTAACTAAGCTTTAATTTTTACATCGTCTACTCTCTATCCCCTTCTGGCAACAATTGAAATGAATGCCTTTCGTCTTAGGGAGGCTACACGTTTTGAAAACCTTCTGGGTGTAATGTTTACTCTGAAATGAAACAAGTACATCATTCGGTTGCCTGAAATGATCTGAAATGGGACAGGTACATCATTCGGTTGCCAAGGTCGCTGGAAAAATAGTGGGATCTTACTAGCTTTCCAGTATATATCTTTGATGCAATTCTACACTTGTATGAGTAACAAGTACCCCCAAGTATCAAGTACTACTACCGCATCTGGGGTGAAACTGCTAGAAATAATTATCTTTCTCTGACAGAGTTTAAAATAGACTTCGCAGCCGAGGTAAGGGGGAACTTTCACTTCTTTTCCCACAGAAAAGACGTTTGGGCGTTTTGCTGCTTTGTCGTTTGAGCTTCAATCTGTGGTACCTATTCGCCAAACTTTCACGAAAAAAACTCATCCACCCTATGCAATCCTCCTCAAAGCACAACATGTCGACTATCATTACTTTTTGAAGGCGTCTGAAATCGTAAATGCTGTTACCGATGATAGTTCAATGAGATACTGTTGCGTAGAATCTTGCATACCTTTATGAATGTGTTGTCTGCGATTGGGATGGAACGGGACTCAAGGAAATCATGGAGAAAGTAAATGGTTAAAATGGTGTCGTATACATGATGAGAGAAAGGCAGTGGAACGAGCATTTTGTGGCTACTTGTCGAGGAACTGTTATGTCACATGTATTCCCTTGTAAATAAAACTCTGTGTCTTTCACCCAGAACCCCGTGTTGCTTGCTTTAATCTTATTTAAAGTAAGGATATAACAAATGGCGGCATGATACGAATTTACCAAAAACATTGAAACACGAAGAGAAAAAATACTGCACGGAAAAATTCAACTAGTGAAAAAAAGCCAAAAAGCTAAGACGCACACAGAAAGTAAGGTACATATATTTTTTAATTCCGTCTGTTACGGTCCTTACTGAAAAAAAGAGAAATTGACATTTAACGAAGCATTAAAAAGGACAATTTTTGAAAGTTGTCCATTTCAATTTTTTTTGTTTCATAAGAAGAAAAAATACGGCGGACAAGAATGCTTTCATTATGTTGGTTCAGTATAAATTTCCTGTGTGTTACAAAAACCTTGTCTATAAAAGAGCGTGCTGTTTGTCGTAAAAACTATTCAGTGAATTTATTTAATGTTTTGTTCAGGTACTGTTAACCTTTTGTTTTATCACTGTATTAAAAAAAAGAATTCTTCAACATGGAACAATTAGCCGAGTTTACAAAAACGATACAATTAGCACTGACAGCTCAACAAGGCCAGATGGAATTTTTACAAAAAGAACAGTTAAAACAAAATGAAGTATTAAAAACAATATTAATGAAACAAGAAGAAAAAAAAGATTGTCGGTTCACTCCAGAAAGAATTCCGAATTCGCTGACAGAATTTTTATATGAACCAACTAGTGGCTTAATGCATATTATGGCTAAGCATTTCGTAGATCCGAAAATATTTTTCCAAACGATGTCAGGCCTGGTCGTATGAAGAAAAAAATTATTTTACCGTTGCAAGAATTGGGTTCCCATGAACGTACCAAGTATACCAATTTCATACTCCCATGGAAACCCGATGATATTTCTTTTAAAGAGACTATAGCAATTTTTTCGAACATTTTCGGAGTACGGGATATCTTATTTTATACTCGTTATAGGTGTTTAAATATTTTGAAACAAGATGATAAAGAGTTGTCGCCTATGCTGGGAGAGTAAATGCCCAATGCGAGTTATTCAATTTTAAAGACCTGAAAGAGGACATGTTTAATTGGTTGATATTTGTGCAAGGGTTAACATCCTCGAAGGATAAATGATTCGTTCTAGGATATTATTAATTATGGACCAAGACATAGAAATATCCTTACAGAAAGTTACTGAGGAATGCCAGAAACTGTTAAAGTTAAAACAATATAATACTTGTATCAAAAAGAAAAATGTTGACAAAATACAATGGCAAAGCCAGCTGACCACTATGTAAAAATGATTTAAACGTGTGGAGGAAAGAATCACTTCACAAAAGAGTGCTACTTAAAGGCAAAATATGTTATAAGTGCGGACGTAAAAGACACAAGTAAACAGTATGCAAAAAGGAGAAATACTGTAAGCCTAAAATAAAACCCATTGATTCTAAAAAAGAGCCCATGTATGGCAAAAAAGGAAATATATTTCAGTTAGAATTAATGGCCTGAAAGTAAACCGTCATTTGGATACTGAAAGTGGCATATCCTTAATTGATGAAGCAACAGGAAGAAAATTGGTACAGAAAGAACATTTACAGAGGAATGTCTGATTGAAATTTAAGGGGGAATTTTATACTAATGTGACCTTGAATAAAAACATGTTCAAAACTAAAATGTACCTGGAAAAATTCTAAACTATTCGATATAGATTGCATGATACTTTTCAAATTATTGGACGAACATATAAACTCATGTTGCAAAAGAGTAAATGTGACAGAACTTAAAAGTTTCAAACTGCCAGGAAAATATGTTGCCGTTTCGAAGAAGGATGTTAAAAGTGTATTTTCTGAAGGTATGGTGTGCTGCGCTAAAACAGAAGTGAAATTTGAACTGAAAGATAAAGCGAAACAGGTGTTTCAAACTAAAAGGAAGGTTCCATATTCAGCATTATAAACAATCAAGAAGGAATTAAATAGACTCAAAGAAATCGGAGTTATAAAAAAGTGGACTACTCTGAATGGGCATAACCTACAGTTTATGTGAAAAATAAAAGAAGTAGAAGAAGAAAAAATGGCGCTGGACAAAAGAATGTGACGAAAGCATTCCAAAAAATTAAAAGATGTTTGTTATCGGATCTGGCGTTAATACAAAGAAGAGGGATTCCTTCTCATACGGCAAATAGATTACAGGGATGGGGTATTATTTTACGATTTCAAAATTAAACACCTAGCATCTAGTATAATTGGACATGCAGATGGTTTGTCGAGATTGACCCCCAGTAAAACTGAATTGTAAGAAATTGTTATAGCAGCACTAAAAGAAGAAAATGAACTAACAGATATATTATTAAATACTGTTAGGAAACTTCCTGTTACACTTGAGGAAATAAAGAAAGCAGCGAAAACAGATGAATATATTAATAAGATAAAAACAAGTGTGACAAGACGAAAAGAATAGAAAAGGATTAAAAGTGTTTCCGTTTTCTATATGTGATTAAACTCTGATGTACGCAGAGAAAGAGCGGTAATACCGCAAGTATTACAAAAGAAAATCCTAAAGGAATTCCACATGGGACATCCTGGAATCTCCAGAATGAAGGTCCTAATGAGAGGATTCACATACTTGCCTGGAATGGATCAGGCCATTAAGAAAATTGAGAAATTATGTAAAGGTTGGCAACTAGCGGCAAGATCCCCCTCCATACGGACACAAGTGTGACCTAAAACAGATGTACCCTGGACACGCATCCATATCGATTACGCAGGACCCCTGAATGGATATTATTACCTAGTAATCGAAGATAGTATGTCAAAATGGCCAGGCATTTTTAAATACAAACACCCTACCGCGGCAAACACAATAAAAGCGCTGGACGAAACAATTGTTAGTAACAATGGCACTATGTTTACCGGTCAAGAATTCAAGCACTACTTTGAAGCACTGGCCATTGAACACATTACAGCATCAACTTTTAACCCACGATCAAACAGACAAGCGGAAATATTTGTCGATACTTTTAAACGAGCTTTAAAAAAGAATAATAGAACGGAAGAAAAAAGCATTCAAAATTGTTTTATCAATACATAGGATAACACCAAATCCAGATGCTAAATTATATCCAGCTGAAATTATGGTTGTCCGACCGGTTAATACCAAGAGAAAAAGTAAAAGAAACACCAAGGATAATGTAAAGTACAAGACTTACAATGACGGAGATAAGGTTTTCTTCAAAAATTATCGGGCAGCGAAGAATATTAGGGAAGAAGGCATAATCTCAAGAAGAATTGGGAGACTGGTTTACATAATAAAAGGGCAGACTTTTTTCCACAAAAAACATATTAACCAACTGAGGCCGCGATACATAGAAAGAGTAAGAAACCAAGAGTTACCAATGGAAGTGTTATATGACACTTTCCATATACAATCTCCAAACAAGGAAGTACCAGTAACTCAGAAATCCAGTCACTCTCCAAAAGTAAAAAAAAAAATCGGCAAACACAAATGCTGAGGAGAAGTAGAAGGAAAACGAAAAGGACCGACTTTTTTGACAAAGTTTAGAAAGGATAAAGTGGTAGTAGCAAAATCCTATGCAAGAATTTAGCTCTGGAGGAAGGGAATGTAATGGAATAACCTAACATCCCTTCATAGTTGAAATGAACTATAGATATGTTGACCCTCTCACGTGACTGAGAGAGAAGGAAAAAGGACAGGAAGAGAATAAGAAAAGATGTCGAGTAACTCTTATGTCACATTCCATTGTAAATAAACCCTTTTCTCTTTCACCCATAACCCCGTGTTTCTTGCTATATTTTTATTTAAAACAAGGAATTACAGTGATGAACCTAATTTTTAGGACCCAAATGGAGGAACTTGAGCAATTGTGAATGTTCATGGAGACTGTCGAGTGTGATTTAAGTTAATAATTGAATCATTTTGCATAGATAGATTACTTTAACTGGTAAAAAGAAGAACTGGCAAAAACCCCGAAGACCACAAATCTATGGAAAAATTATCACACACGCTAATTATTACAAGCACCCTTCTTTCAACTGATCTAAAGGGGTCTTGGGAGCTACATATCAGTGCTGTCTCAGCTTGCTTTCAAATATTCGCGTCCGCTGGCTATCCGAATTATCGAAAGTCTTCTCATCTCCAAAAGATGTACGACCTAAGAGATGACAACCCTGAAGTACACCAGATGTTCTACTCTAGATTTTAAGTAATCTGACGCAGCAGCCAATATTGAGCTGGTCTTGGCTTCGATCGTGTGCCCGAGCAGACAATAATGCCAAGGAGGGCTGACACGAGGGAGTGGAATGTCTGAACACAAAAGAAAAGTTTGGGTCATATCATCAACCATATCATCTTTCTATAAACTTTCCCTGCAAGATCTTATCGAAACAAGTTATGTAACAAGTTGTAAACCTAAGGAGTAAAGTTGCAGAAAATCTGATCAATGTTACAACATTTTTAGCCGATTAATCATTGCGCAACATCGTCAGAGGAATTCATGCCAATAAAGACTTCAATGTGCAGGACTTCTTTGAAAGCGGAAGAAACATTGTTAAAAAATTGATCGATAATCAGTGTGTTCCTAGTATTACATACAGACTTTGAATGCCACAAATTTAGCATCGAAAAGAACGAGAAAATATCTGAAGATCGTAACATTGACCATGCACTCCTGTTTTAGAGGTTTCTCGTAATCTCTCCCACGGGAAATCGGCTAAATTATGTCATGTCCTATGAACCGTGTTTATGCCCAATGTGTTTGTTGGAGGAAAAAGGAATATTGCGTCGGGCGCGCAAACCAAAATTTGCTGAAGCAATCGAAAATTATGCCAAAGAAAATGAGAAAGGGGTTTGCAGCAAACACATAGTTCAGCATACTAGACGGATGATCTCTTCTTCACCGTTTTAAATGGACAGAAGGAAGCACTTACAGTTTGATTGCTTCATTAACTGTCTAAAACTCTGGAAAAGCGACTGTGATTTTCGATGGTTATAGTGTTGGGCTAAATATACATGACTGTGCGCATCAAATTGAATGTAAAGAAGTGTAACATTAATGATAGGACAATTTTTTTTCTGGGAAACGACTTTTGTCGAATGGGATAACCAAGCAGCCATTATCCAGCTGATCATGGAACAAATAAAGCCGAAAGGATGTGATATTATTCACGCAGAAGATGCTGACATTGGGATTGGAAAAGCAGCATTCAGTATGTTTGCTTTCAGACCGAAAAATCTTATTGGAGACACAGATCTTCACTTACTGTCTGACACAGATGTTTCCAAATGTACTACACTCTATGATCGCTCTGACAAGGTGCCATCCTACGTCTATAATATAAAGGTTCTCAAACAGGTGAACTGTGAAGCAGTTTGCAGTGATCTCTTGTTTCCGCATGCATAACAGGATGTGATTCGGTGTCCAGAGTGTTCAGGATTGAAAAGAAGTCGGGGTTACAACGAATCATCAAAAAAGGAAAGACAATGGAAGACTGTCCAAAAACATTTTGTCAACCAAAGCAAACGCAGGATTTTGTGGAAAACTAATGGTTCTAAGCCAATTATAACACTCTTCAATAGAGATCCGAGGGACTCACTGGCGTCAATTCGATATAATATGCTCTGCAAAACGGTTACAAGGGAAAATATTTTTTCACGCCATAAATCTCCCTCCAACCGCCTCTGCCGGTAGATTTCATTCTGTACGGACCTCCTACCAGGTTATGGAGTGAATGGGATGTAGTAATGAAATGGCACCGTCTTAATAGGGACAGAGAGTTAGTAAGGGACAAACTTGTTCCAGTGATAACCAACAAGACTTGCTCCTGATGAACTGATTTAGATGATTCATTGCAAATATTTGGAAGAGTGCATTACCCTAAGGTGTAACTATAGAAAGCATGGGTTAGAATGTACAAGTGCGTGTGGACACTGCCAAGATGACAACTGTGACAATGTGAAAAGTGCTCTATTCATAGATGATGAGGAGTAAGAGGAAGATGTATAAACACCTTTAAAGAAACATTATGGCATGTGAATCGGGGCGGGGTAGATCCATAGATATGGAATAAGGGATTGGTTTCACATCACTGGCAACAATTGAAGGTGAAAGAATTACCCCCAATGCATGGATATATATGAAAGATTTATTGTTAAACAGGCCGTGTTAGAAATGTAAAATGTAATGGATAATGACTCATAAGTCAGAAAATATTAAACTTCCAAATTTGAAACGTTTCCATGCTCAAATCTTATTCAACTTTTAATATGATGTATAGTAGACTCAAACTGACATAAAACTGCAAAAATACAAATTTCTGCAATTTTTTTAATATCATTTCGTATTTTGACTTGACTAAACAGGTCGGTGGTACTTTCTCTTGCTTACATGAGTGCGCAAATTCATAATCTTACACCCCCCTCCAATCTTCTAATGTGAAAAAAAATGTTATAATCTTTACGGAGTTGTGAAGATGACCGACGCCCGTTGAAATATCCATTGACTATTAAGTCGAGAAAACTTATTCGCGTTTAAACATTAATATTTCCTATGTTTTAGGCCCGTTGGGTCGTCCCATAGAAAAAACTTCTATGATTACACCCCTACCAGACTTTTTAATTACCAGGGAACTGAAAGACACTGTAAGTTTCATAAGTGTGGCATTTTATTTATCTTTATTCTGTCTGTTGAATACATGTTTTTTTTTTTATTCAGCGCCGCCTAATAATTGATTATTTTTATAACAAAATAATAGACGGCCCTCCTAAAAGCAAAAAGATATAATATTCTAGTTATTTTGATTTTGAGTTTCCATTGATATTCTATTCGTTTTCTTTTTCTCGTTGTGTTGACCTCTTAGCTTTCCTGCTGGACTGCTGAGTCTATGCTCTTTCGTTGTTGCTATGTTCCCGCACGAGTTATCACGGAGGATTAAAGGAATACAACCCTACCACCCTATTTTCCTAGATCCGATTGAAGTAAGCCATGATCCTCGATACCTGATGTCGAATATATAAAGGGAATCAATCGGTGCACATATTCGATGGTAAAGTCACTTATCCTTCAACGACAGACGGTGCAAGCACTAACCATAAGTTCAAGTGATAGGGCCAAATTGAATTCTGTGCGAAAAACTAGATCTAGGATGTTATACCAGCTATATTAATGCTGCTGCTAATTTTCTACCACACGCTGATACTTGTAAGATTACCAAGAGAGCGCACCGCATTGTTACAATTAGAATACAAATTACACATGCTAACATACATTCAGACACACACTCACACACACGCAAATATATATATATATATATATATATATATATAGATTTACATATACATATATATATATGTGTGTGTGTGTGTGTGTGTGTGTGTGTGTGTGTGTGTGTGGGTAACGCTATTCGAAAGTGATAACTTATGGATTTAACGCTTTTAATAAGGGTGTCCAATAAAGGATGAGCAAGACGCAAGGTTAGTAATATAATCAATTTTACATGGCCGCAACACTGAACATGGTAATGTTTCGGACAAATGGTCGCCCTTAGCCAGAAGTCCTCATCAAGCGAATTACTAAATCCTTGCTTTCCATGGAAAAAGACCCAGTCGTTCATTCCAAATTAATTTTTGTACATGCAAGTAAAGTATCGCTTTTATTTTTAATCCCTAACAAAAGAAAATATTTCATAATTATAAGTAAACTAAAGTGTTTTTTTTCTTTTGGATGTTTCAACTAAAATAATACAGAAGAACTATTCTCTTAATAAGAAAAACGATAAAAATGTTCTGTTCTAATTCCACTTCCACATAGTTTCCATGGTTTTATGTTGACATACAAGTATTGATTGTTCCGAATGAACGAGATAGACTTGTAAAAATGTGTCTATTATTTTTTAAATTTTTATAGAATGATTAGTAAGAGTAATAAAGCCTAGGACTTTAGAATATACCTTACATTTGTAATATATATATATATATATATATATATATATATATATATGTGTGTGTGTGTGTGTGTGTGTGTGTGTGTGTGTGTGTACTAGAAAGGACAGCCCATGATAATTGAGATTGAAATATTCTAACCGAATGTTTCATATTCGTATATTTTTCATGATCTAAACTGTTAAATCCTATGTTAGGCTGTATAAGATGGTAACTGTGGTCAAAATCGCTTGTTCCTTTTTTATTTGACTTATCTGATTATCGATTATCGATACTTATCGAATATATTTCGATTAAAGTATATATATAAGTCTGGCAGATGAAGTATCTTTTGTGTGAAATTTCATAACAATACGATCTACCGGTTTTGAGTCCATAGAAAACGAACATACATTCATGTACATAAAGAAAGATAAAATAATAGAGTAGATGGATAAGTATATATATTAATAGATATAACATTCATCGCAAGCAGCAAAATTTTACAACTTGAATAAATTTTGATTGCTGGTCATGAGTGTCAGATCGCTTCATACTATTCTTCTAACGATATTAATACTAAGGTTTGCACTTTGACTAAACCCGCATTTACAGGCAACGTTCATGCCATAAGTTTTTTATTCCACATATCCTTGTACTAACATGCATGTATTGATTTATACGAATTGGATTTCCCATGCATACGGATAGACATATCGCCATTAGATTTTCCGATAACGCCATTGGATTTATGGATTTCAACCATATGTCCAACTAACTCCATTGCGTGAACATTGTCTAATTACACAGTCGGGAATGTTCAGCACAGTATTTGAAAGTATGGAATTCTGAAAGACTTTATGTTCCATAGATTATATATATATATATATATATATATATATGTATATATATATATATATATATATATATATATATATATATATATATATATATATATATATATATAAGCTTTGGAACATAAAGTCCACCAGAATTCCAAGCTTTCAAATACTGTCCTAAACAGCTAAATGAAAGCTAGTCGGTGTAAATGATATTTCGCTAAATGTTTTTTTTTCTAAAAATAATAGCCGCTGTTTGAAACTGCATTAATTAAAAAAATAAGCAACTGTATTTTATATCTCTTGTTCGAAAAATGTTGTTTATTGTATTCTATTTCAAGAAATGAGCTTTTAAATCTAGATATTTTTTCCTAAATAAGTAATAATATGTATATATGCTCCTTGTGTTAAATTTTATTAATTTTGTTCAAATCTAATTTTTTTATAAATTGTAAACATGATACCTTAAATTGATGTGCATTTTTTCGTTTATATATATATATATATATATATATATATACAAACATATATATATATATATATATACAAATATATATATACAAACATATGTAGTCTTGTATGATCTGTATTGATAAAATTTACGGCAATAATACACGAAAATATTAATACTCTTGCTATTACATTGACTATTAGCACTTACATTTTACGTATATTCTCATAATAATATAATTTAATTAAATGCGTGCGCAGAACAAGAATGTGACAATTATTATCTAAATGTATATTGTAATGCACACTAGCATAAACAGGGTAATGAAACACACCAATTTCTCTATTGAAATATATGTTTCCTTCATTAGACAAGCTCCGAGAGAACAAATAAAGCAGAATATTTTCCTTCGCCAAAACCCTAAAATAATGACAAAACTCGTTAAATATTTATACTGTATTATAGATACTTTGAAGGTGCGTAGGAGGGCAGAATTGCTAACAAGAGGTTGCTGTATCCGATGGAAACTGGCTGGAAATAATTATCACCGAGCGGAAATAGACATTGTTTATAAACTAATAAATAACGGTGATTTAAACCGATGTGACTTTATATCGATGAAATTAAACTGTGATGAACGGGTTTAAAATAACGCTTATAATTTCTATTAAAATTTTACGACATACTAGACACGTGTTCTTCGTAAAATCACAGCACCGACCTATATGCAATTTCATCACTATTCATATATAATGTATAATTTATATTTTATATATGAAATGATAAACACCCAAGTCATTCTACAAATTTATACATTTATACACGTGTATACGTGTATATATTTGTTTGTGTGTACATGTATATATGTGTTTATGTCCGTGTGTGTTTGTGTATCTAAATGAGAGGGATACAAGATTGTAGCAATTATGCATGAGGTGAAATTTGCTTAACAATTTTAGAAACTATTTTAAAAGAGCGCGTATGAACGCGCGCGAAAATATCATCACCAGCTAAATGATAGATAGCTAGGGAGGATATTAGCAGCAGCAGTAACGTTTGAGCACGTATGTAAATTAACAAGTGTGCGCGGACTAAACTTAAAAGAAACGGGGGAAAAAGAGAGTACGAGGTTGGGAAAAAAGTAAAGTCCCCTCGAGGAAGACGGATGTGTTAAGTCAAAACCGGTAAATGACCGCCTACGACGAGCGAGATGCCGGGAGGAAGAAAACGCGAAGCGTGAGAGATGGGGGTGTGGCCCTGTAGTTACGGCGAGAGACTGTTAAGTTGATGTCGAGATGCAGGGTTTTGTTAATTTCATAACTTTTGCAAAAGCAGAAAGAAAACCGAGTCAATATATATATATATATATATATATATATATATATATATATGAGTGTGTGTGTGTGTGTGTGTGTGTGTGTGTGGGTGGGTGGGTGGGTGTGTGTGGGTGTATGTGTGTGTATGTGTGTGTGTGTGCGTGTGTGTGTATGTTTTTTTTTTCTTTGCGACGGTAGCGGAGTGATTGGAGGTCAGGGAGATGTTTGTACTGACTAACACGGGTTGAGCGTGACGGCCTCGTTACACTATTATGTTAAATAATCTTTTTAGAACCTGTTCAAGTTTGAGATAACGGTGGTTAGTCAGCTAACCAAGACGCAACAACATGCAACCATGCGTAAGCGACCGACCGGTGTAGCTATAGAAAGCTTTAGAGTGGACTGAACAGTACCGTTAATGTATTGTTTTCTAATTCATGTTTAAATGTGAAGCAGAGTATTTGGATTCGTCTCGAAAAGTTGTTCTAAACTATAAAAAGGTGTATTTAAGTTTTTTTTTGTATGAGCTGAGAAGAGAGTGAGATACATGAAATAAATATTTCCCACTGTTAAAGAATTGCGAAAGTTATGGCAAATATGGTAATGTATTATTACTACTACTACTATTATTATTATTATTATTATTATTATTATTATTATAATTATTATTATTATTGTTATTGTTATTATTATTATTGTTATAATTATTATTATTAGTAGTAGTATTCCAATTTTCTGCTGTGAAACTAACATAGTTTCACCATAGGTTTATAATGTATTTGTTTTTGTTTTGTTCGAATGCATTCCTGAATCTCTATGCTAGTTTAGCTATTTTTCCGTAATATGGCCTATCAATAAGTGTTGTAAATAAAACTTAATATCGTAAAAACTTCACAAAAGGATTTCAGGAAAATTGCATGTATATTATGTATGTAGTATTGAATAGACACCTAAAGTTTCAGTAAAAGGGACTTCACCCGCGTGTATCTTTAATATACCTTTCACACGCGTTTATCTTTAATATATATTTTTTATTATGAAAATATACGTTTATTCCGCCTGTCAATTCAAGTAATCAATATCGTATTACACACTAAAAAGATTGTATTATATGTTAAGAAGAGCTGGTTTCTTACAAGTCTCGTTTACAAACTAAAATGCCCGAAACAGAAATATTTCATCGTGAGAATAATTCTAGGAGCATTTGAATTCAGCGAGAAGACAGCCATGAAATGTTAATAAACGTTATTTGTAGAAAAGGCGATTAATTTCAATAAGCCATACTGATTCATTTCTACGTTATAGGCTCTCACACAATCTCCTTCAGCACATCTGAGGATGCTTGTAGATTAACGAGGCAAACGAAAGCGAGGCGATAAACAAGACGATCCCCTGGTGTTAAAGAGGACATCGAACACCGTAAGTAATGTTCATGGCTTGCTCAAATATTTATGAGGATTGATCACCTATAAAAAGAGTAACATAATAATAACAGTCGTTTGATAAGAGCAAAAATACATTATGACCAGCAGTTATACATCTATCAACTGAAATCTTTTCGCATCTATCAATTAAATTACATTTTGATTACTTGATAAATACTTCGATCTCTGTCTCTTTCTTTATCTGTGTACGTCTTCATCTCGCTCAATCTCTGCATATATAATTCAGTAATATGACTTGAACATAATTAATCTGCCAATATAATATACGCAGAGATACGTGTATATATATATATATATATATATATATATATATATATATATATATATATATATATATTAATATCTTCCTGGACATATACATTGTTTCTCTCTCTCTTTCTGTTCCTTTTCTTCTGTCTGTCTCTCTCTCTTCATATATATATATATATATATATATATATGATGAATATATATATATATATATATATATATATATATATATATATATATGCATAGGATGAACAAACCTTTTTGGGTTTTAGACAAGCTATTCAACACTTTGTAAGTTACTTATATTGTCTATAAAATTCACACTCAAGACAGAATGGTACCGTATTCGATCAGCTCTCTGATAGTATATATACAGCATTCTTCTTCGATAGCAACGCACGAATACATGGGTTTAGTAGGTTTAATGCCCACCCAATAATATTTTTTTTCTCTCATGTTTTACAAATGCAGATGGACGCTAAACTAATAGTTTATCTATGTCCCCACTGACGGTTATGTAACCGACCCGCCGCTCAGATCATGAACACTAGCAAGTTTCACCTCTATACCTATTCCTTACCACAGAAGTCTAAGATGGTGTTACTTATGCAAAAGGTACACTCGGAAGGAAATCGTGTAGACATCACATATTAATTCACACCTCAATGTAGATAGCAATCGCTACAAACGACAGGATACTACAAGAGGGTTGGCTGTGGATACACAAGAGAACACAGCAGAAACATCGTTGGACTAATATATTTTATTTTTCAACTGAAAAGTGTGTGAAAAAGACACACTAATAATGCAAAAAGGGCATTGGAGTACGTTCATACACGGAAGTACTATGACAAGTCGCATTCACCTTCATGGATTACTGCAGGATGCACAGCTGCCATTGCACGAAGACAGTAGCATTCCACTATTTTGTACGTAATAAAACAAATACAAATATGATAAAAAATACAGATGCTATAAATTTTAAGAATTAAATTGTCAAAGACAAAGTAAGACATGATGAAATAACCAAGGTATGTATAGAAACGCAAAACATATGGGAATATGATTTCTCTCCCAAAAATGTAGTGTATTGAGCAAAGGACAATCATTAATTTCTCAACTGCCCAACAATCCGGGCGCCGCTTGCGCGGCAAACTAAAAGTCGGAAATACTTGCCGGCGATCGAATACAACTCTACCTTATAAAATACAAACAACTCACTGGCAAATTTACCTCGTCCGACTGAATGATACTCTTGATAATGTGAAAATCACTCCTTCTCATGTCCGCATTATCATAAAAAATACCTGTTAAACGGGTGTCAACTGGATCTCCTACATGCTATATTATTTAAGAATTACGAGCTGAAATCTACAACAAACGCCTGGCAGTTTTCAAACAAATAGTAAAAGTAAAAGCCATCTTGATTCGCTCGCAGTTGGAAAATTGTCTCTATGGTACCAGTGAAAAGAAATTCTGCTGAAAGGATTGGCCATTTCAATTATGTCCCTATCATTCTCCTCTCCATTTTCGCTAAATCTTAGAGAAATTAACCAACCACGCACTAGTCTGCCACCTCTCCAAAGCCAATTTATGTTCTAATAAACAGTATTGGTTTAGGCAATGTCGTTCTATTGCTGAGATTCTAACGGAAATCTCTGAATGCATATATCTACTTCATATAAGGCCGCCAAAGCCAGGGATGCATTCCTTGATATATCCTAGGCTTTGAACAAATTCTGTGATGAGCCGCTTCCAATCAAAATTAGATCTACAAAATAATTGGATAAAAACTAAAAATAAATCGATGCTTTTTAGACAATACGAAATTCCAGATTCCTATTGATAAATATACATTCAACCAGCGTATTAGGAATACGCGAACATCTCAGGAGTCGATTATTGGACGACTAATATTGTTCATACGGCACAATCACGTTGCCACATCGGTTCTCGCCGGATAATCGAAGCTAAGCAACATTGAGCTGTCTTCGTCCTTGATGGGTGACCATTTGCTTGCAAACTTCTGGAAAGTTTAACAATGCGGCCAGCATCCTCATCTGGTAATAAAAACTCATCGCTACAAAATCATCTACAAAGTTGTGGATGTCATATGCCCCTTCTTGGATGGATGGAATATTGCATCCTTGTACCTGTTTTACAAGTATTGTAATGGAATACGTATTGACGAACTCATTATACTGTGCCCTTTCGAGGTACATACTCTCAAAATACCCGCTCTGTTACAAAAGTATGTCTGTCAATCTTGAAGTACATAATTGCCAAAACGTCTAATATTTTAATAGTTTTTCCCTCGAAGAGAAAGACTTTGAAATCCTCTTTCTGCTACTTTCTGCTACTTACTGAGATGCGCAAGTATTTTATCTAACGTATACAATATTTTTTTATCTTTTCTAAGTACGGTCCCAAATCGTTGATTCTTACATCCAAGTGGAAATGTTTTTTTGAGGGGGAATAAACGTGATATATATATATATATATATATATATATATATATATATATATATATATATATATATATATATATATATATACACACACAGACACAGAGTGTTCGGGATAAATTTGAGGGTTTCGTAAGGAAAACGATAAAGTACTATGTAACTACAAAATTTAATGAATTGAAAAAAAAATTAACAGGCACAGAAATTAAACTACTGTCAACAAGTTTTTTTTTCAAAATAACCACCATTAGCATCGATCACAGCCTCAATCCTGCTTTGGAACCTGGAAAAAGCTGATGCTACAGTCTCCCTTTGAAGAACCTCAAAAACTAGCTTAATTTTATCCATTTACTGGGTTTTTGTATTACTGGCACAGTGGTTGGTGTCTTTCTCAACTGCGCCCCATACAAAATAATCCATGGGGTTAAGATCTGGGGAGTTTGGAGGCCAAACATTCGGACTGGTGAAGTCATAAAAATTTTCAGACAACCACTTTTTACTTTTCCCAGAGGTGTGGCAAGGGGCCGAATCCTGCTGCCATACATACGGCCGACCATTGGCTATTCTTGTTATCCACGGCTTGAGTTCAGTTTTTAGCAATTCCACGTAGCCGTCTGAATTCAATCGCAGGTCCTCTCTGAAAAAATGATGAGGCATCACATCACCCTCAGAGGACACACATCCGAAAACCATCACGGTTTGGGGAAATTTAGTTTGCATTACACGAAGAATTTCCTTTGGATTGTATGCAAGCCATCTGTTATTCTAGGTGTTGTGTTTTTGAATCTGGCAAGAGTTTTTCATCGGGAAAAAACCCAGATGGTTTGTGGTTCAACAGGATGTTTCACTTTACTCAGAAGTTGCTTCACCTTTGTAAAACGATTTTCACGGGATTTTTCTGTGAGCAGCTGACCTTTGCGTCGCTTGTATGAGTAGTAGCGAAGGTCTTCATTGAGTGCAAGCTTCATGGTAGAGGTTGAAACATTCATTTCCCGGGCCAGAGCCCGAATTACAATGCAAGGGTTTCTCAACACTTTTTCCTGCAGATCTCCGAGAAATTCTGTTGTGCGAACGCAATCTGACAGCCTGTTATGGATATTTCTGTTTGCTACAGCCTCGTAGTCTCCATTGCAAGTCTCTAGTTCATGCCTAATTGTTTTTACAGTGTTCAGGGAGCATTGGCCAGCAATCATGGTATCATTATTTTGCTGACCGGCACGAATCATCATGATACAAGTTATTCTCTTCCATGATTCAGGTGGGTTCCAGTTATCTATCCTCTCTGAAATCTTGTATATGGACGAAGAAGGTTCAAACTATAAAATGATGACAAATGTGGGTTAATATATGCAAACTGCAGAAAAACGTAACCAAATATAAATGTTACATTTCTCCCGAACACCCTATATATATATATATATATATATATATATATATATATATATATATATATTTACATATATATATAATGCCGGCAAAAAGAAAGTCCGCACTTGTAATATTTTTCAAAAACTGCAAATTTAAGCTAAATTTAATGTAACTGTTAAAACAACTAATACCTCATTTGAGTTGCCTGCTTTTCCTCTATAATTTTACTTGTTCATATTTGACATTTAATTGAAATATTCTTGTGTTCACATCAATTAGAGAAAAAGAACTTCAAATTGAGGAGGCAAAAAGAAAATCCGCAAAGACAAATTGGCTTAAAACCATCTTAAATTATCGCCCCTAAATCAGTTTAAAATATCCACCAACAAGTAACAAAGCATCTCTAATCGTAATTGTAGTTGTTTCAGGTTATACAATGAACATTTAGTCCAGATGCCACGACTTTTTTTGGTTATCATCAGGAGATCATTAATCTCCACCTTTCTGTTTTATCCACTGGAGAAATCGGCCGCACATTGAAATGTGATGAGAAAATGGTACGAAACACTGTGCAAAAGCAGAAAACACTGGCAGTGTTCATGATTCTCCTAAATCTGGTCGTACTTGAGTTACTTCTAATAGGGAAGACAGTGCTATCCCAACCTAAGAATCAGATTTGAAACGGTTCCCTAAATCCAACAATAGTGTAATCTTGTTAATAAGTGCTCTCATTCTACTTCCAAGAACATATTAAATGGGTTTCATTTGAGAGGATATGTTGAAAGACGCAAGCGAATGATTTATGTAAAGAACATAAAGCGCCGTCTGGACTTGGTCAGAGGCAATGAAGATCATGACTCTTCATATTGGTCAAAAGTGCTTTTTAGCGACGAAAGCAAGTTCAATAGGCTCGACAGTGATGGTAGGCAGAAACGTCCTTCGGAGGAAAGACACATAATTTAACCCTAGGTGATCAGTTACAACGCTGCAATATGATGGAGGTTCAGGTTTGGAGTGGGGAATTATTAGTATCAATGGTGCAGGGCCTATAGTCCGCTTGCAAGGTCGAACTGATTCGTCCAAGTAGATTAATAAGCTGGCAGGCATTTTCTACTCTATTTTGGTCGGAATTTGGATGATAATCCCATCTTCATGCAGGATACTGCTCCCATTCACCCAGCTGGCAATGTAAAGAGGTTCCTAGAATGGCATGATATTTCGTGTTTGGATTTATTATGCACAATCTCCAGACCCCAGTCCTATCGAAAACGTATGGCATCACATGAAACAATCGTTATGCAATGATAAAATGGCAAATTTGGAAGAAATTTTGACAAAAATTAAAGAAAAGTGGGATGTCCTTTCCTCGGAGTATTGCTCTGGTTTAATTCAAGGAATTGACAAAAAAAACTATAAAATTGCAGAAGGGATATGTTACTAAATATTAATTTATTCACTGTGTTCTTATTGTATTGGTATGCATTAATGTCGTAAAGTTACATAAAAATAACAATTTTCAATTGTGCGGTTTTGTTTTTTCCTCCTCAATTTGCAGTTATTTTTTAAATTGATATGAACAGTATAATATTACAATTAACAATCAATCAGGAGCAGGTAAGATTATAATAGAATAAAAGGCGAATGGAGTAAGGCATATATATTTTTTTTAAAATAGTTACTTTAAATTAAGCTTAAATTTGCTATTTGGAAGAAATACAAGTGCGGACTTATTTTTGCCTATATATATATATATATATATATATATACATATATATATATATATATATATATATATATATATAAACCAATTCGTAATATTCCAGATTATACTGGGTTAATATAATTCAGCAATTGTTCATATACCAATAAATTTAAGCCAAAAGGAGAGATTACTTAAAAAGTAAGCTACAAAATTATCATATTTCATAATTGAGCATTCATATACTGTTTTAACAAAAACCAACACTTCAAGAAATGGGTTAATATAACAAAGAGTGTGTTTCGTTGTTAATTACAATTGTTTAAAGACCATTAGGACAAATGCAAACAATATGTCGTTTGAAAATTTTCACCAGAACAGCCTTTCTTCAGACATATTAAATAAAAAAAACGTTAACAATGAAACATTAAGGAAAGGAACTGCTTCCTTTATAAGGAAAAAGAAAACAAGCGGGGACACTTTACCTCTATCGCATCTTTGCATAGTTTTTTTTAAAGATTTCCATTTCTTCTTATGTCCACATCTTTATTTTAATTTTTTATATATATATATATGTATATATATATATATATATATATATATATATATATATATATATATATATATATATATATATATATATATATATATATATATATATATATATATATATACAACAGCTTATCCCCGGGCAATCAAATGGCAATAAATTATAACCTTCCCATCCATTAATAAACTTTTTAAATAACAGCACTAACAATATAAATAGTGCTGCTCCTTCGAAGGGCAATTGCCATGACAATAATATTGGCAACCAGATCATCAACAATATAGCCAATAATATTCCTAATTCCAACCCTAAATATAATAACAATCGAATACTTAATACCAGCAACAGCATCCACACTGCACGAAAAATACACATACATCGAGTTGACTACTTTAATAAAGCATATATTTAACTTTTGGGTTGGTGTTTAAGATGATTTCGGACCATAGACATGATGGCTCAAAGCGTAAAATATCTTAATATCTCTATGACCGTAGGCTGTCTGTATCTTCCTGGGGAGGCCAGACCATCATTTTTTTTTGTTTTTTTTTTATTGGTGCACACATCACCGAATCCTACTCCGTACAGAAGATAAATGGGTAGCTATAGCTGACCTGTTCAGCGCTGAATAGTTGAGAACGTTTCAAATGAGCTTTTCGTTTTCTATCAATTTGAGGTTTAATTAGATTGGGATAATCTGCAAACAAATCTTGATACCTGGAAACTTTAAGTCTCAGAGCTTCAGCACTTTTTGGTACATTGTATCTCTTATTGTCTTCCAATAACAATGTGAACATCCCCACGTGTTAATAGCAGATTTCAAAGATTTGTAGGATTTAATCTTTCAATTTGGAAACATCAATACGCTTGGGCACTTTAATTCCATTACAACGGCTTTTCTTGGGAATTGTAATTTTGAGTTTAACACTTACCATTAAATGATCAGTACCACAGTCGGCACCACGCATTACTCTGACTTTGCAAAAATGTCCAAGATCACCACGACTACACAGTATGTAATTAAGCAAATAATCATGCCTGGAACAAAAATGTGAAAAAATGTATTGGTGATAACAAGTTTTAGTTAACTTCAGAAGTGGATGAGAGCGGACCATTTAAATTGAGTCTGCCAACGTCATATGGACCCAACAGAGAGCAAGTCCTATTATCTGAGCCGACCAGTCAATTGAAATCCCCATGAACCACCAAACTATCAGAACTTGGCAGAAAAGTAATAACAGATCTAAGGATAAGATCTAAAGAAGTAATATTGTCTTAAGACGAAGTAAGTGTCGGCGTATGAACAGAAATAACATTCATGTAACGACCAGCACAAGGGGAATTCTCAATCTTATTGCACGGTCATTTTTGTCAACTTGCTGCTCGATCTTGTCAATTAAGAAGTTCTTTACCGCAGAACCCACACTTGACACACGCCTCTACTTTTTAAATCAATTAGAGAAAAAATTGTATATCCCGACCTAGGCTCAAGAAGTTGATACTCACCTGCCAAACACGTCTCAGGGAGTGCAGTTATATCTATATTATATCTTTGCAATTCCTTCAACAAAATGACAGTCTTCCATTTAATATTTACCATTGTAAAAAACTGTGTTCGCACTTCACCAACAATGCTTGGGCGCGCATAATGCCTTCTGTAACTCTTCTTGCAAATATGAACAACCGTATGGCGCCAGTTGCTTACCAGAGGTTATATCAGCTTTATTTAAGACACATTTCTTGCCCCTCGCAATACTTGTGTGGGTAGTTCCATCTTGAAAATGCTTCTCATTCACAAAAAGGCCCACATTGCACACACCTACAATGGTATTATTGCGAAAAGCTATGTTATGATATGCCTTTGGCCGCCTGTGTTCAGATTAGTTGCTAAAGGCTTCCAACCTATTAGGCATACACGCGTCACAACTTTTCCATTGCCATGTGACTATCCTTTTCTGTAAACAAATGTCTGAGTGAACATCATATGTTATTACAGAGTTTTAGCTTTAACAACAGCTAAGTCTCTCACTCCCCCTCTCTCTCTCTCTCAGTTCAACATTGCGAGATCCAGCATCAAACAAGTATAATAATATAGATAACCAGAAAAAATCAAACTGCAGAACAGCTTAATGCGGGTATTTGTTTTCCGCTGTATAGTTTGTTTGTTTTTTTAAATCAGAGATTTGCTTCTCTTAAATGGGCTAGCCTCCATTACGGTTTACAAAATCCTTTTTTAACTGAATGCAATTTGATTCATGACTGGGACTTACATTATTGGCCACCAAATCATACTCCACACACCGGTGGTTTATGCCTGTCTCAGTTGCCAGAGCCCAAACTCCTTTGGATTTTTTTAAGGTTACCTTACTCTTAGCATTCGTTTAAGGAACTTTAGTCCACAAGGTGGTGGGGTCTAGTTATCCGGCGAAGAACACTCGCTTTTCATAAGATTCCCCTCTGCGTGGCTGTATTCACTACCTGCTCGTGGGGTTTTATTTGTCTGGGAGACGCACAGTATGACGCTAAGACCTAGTGTTAGAGTTATAAAAAATAATACAAATGAGAGTGCATCTAATGCAACGTTTACATAAAAAAACAAGTATCTTATAGGCAAACACATACAATACAAATATTAACTCTCTCTCCTCCCTGAAACCAATGGTTATAGTTCTACTAGAGTGAAACACGCCAACAAGAAATTTTAAAATCGCTAACCTCAGTCTTCATACATCTTTTATATACTACACTCACTAAGTGCGGTCTTCATCTGAATGATTAATGATGCACGACGCTATATTACATAGAAAAATAATTCCAAATAATTCCTGTGTGCATCTAATCCAGGGAGTTATGTAACATATCAATATATGGATACGTGTATATGCATTCTTCTCCGTGTACAAGATCTGTGAATATCACTATTTACAAATAATCCCTTCAGTAAAGGCATAGCATTTATAGTTAGAAACAAATAACCCAGAAGAATTCCCAATCACCATCCATTTTAAATAATTGTTATCGCTGTCATAACAAATGAGAGCATCTGAGCATAATAAGTTTAACACTAGTGATATATATTCTGGGTTTACAATTATTATTATTACAAAACGTTTTAAGACTACATCTAACAAATTTATACAGAAATATACTAATAAATATATGACCATTAAAACAACACATGAAATAGTAATAATATTAGATGACGTCTTCAAAAACAGGATTTAGTACAGTGAGAGAAAACAAACTACTGCTATTAAACACATAAGGAGTTCCCTCTTCTCTTTTCCTGCTTTTTTTTCTTTAGTTCTCTCTCCTTCATCTTCTCCCATATTCGTCGGCTCCTTTCCCTCTGTTTCTTTCTTCTTACGTCTCCTACCCTGCCTCTACCTTCCCTTAACCAATCCTTTATGAGGTGAAAAAATGGTCAAAAGATCCGGGTGAATCTTTAACATTTTCGCGGAAACACCTAAACATACTACGATAAGGGATATAAAAAAAGAAGAATTATAATACACTAGTCCCGATATGAAGCGATCAGCGGGCACGTAGAACAAAGACTCGTTGAAGATAGCATCTATATTTCGCTTTGGCCCCAGAATTTTACTCCTCACTCACCAACGCTACCTATTCCATCCTCTAACCCATCATAAATAAATGAATAAATAAATAAAAATATAATAAATAAATAAATCCACACCACACCAACGAACATGTTTGTCCACGCAACTGAACCTCAGCCCCTGACCATTTATTTTTTACTAAATAACCTTATTTTGCTGAAAGTTGATTTTCGTTTTTCATTAAGAGTTCTGCTTTTGAATATAAGCGTTGTTACTTGAAGAGGTCTCTAGTTACTATATACTAGAAGACCGAACCATGCTCATGACTGCGTAGCAACAGATTACTGCTTATTTAAAGACAAATTGAAAGTGTAACTTGCTCTACCCCGTTACTCAGGATTCTTGTATTAACCTCGTTATATTTCACTGGTTACATTACCTTTGAAAAATAGCAACCTTATTAGCCCTCCCACGAAAGAGCAGGACACAAAATGTTTTAAATAATAATAATAGAATAACAATAACAAATACGTTCGCTGGCGAGGAATACTATTGACCGTAAGCAGTTATACACTCCTTTTGAAATTTTCATCTCTATTTTTCTCGTTATGTACTGAATATTTGTTTATGAAACCTATATGAGATATATTCCTTATTAAATTTTAAAGATGGTCTATTCTGAAAGAAGTTTTAAAAAAATTAATCTAAAGTGCACTTTGAAGATAAATAAATTTCAAATTGAATATTGTACCTTTATTTTTAAAGCCTGTAGTAAAAACATTTTGTTTAACAATTTTCATGCCTTGGATGATATGCTTTTCTAACTTGTATATATATATATATATATATATATATATATATATATATATATATATACTAGCATAGATACACAGCGTTGCCTGGGTTGACATGGATTTCCGTTTGAAGCACGCCTGCTATACTAATCATTTTCATCATGGGCACCATGGATACACCAGAACACTTCCGAAAAGAAAAGAACGGATAAAACATGTAAATGTAATCACCTCCAAAAAGAAGAAGTAGCTAATAGCCTCTCCACAGTTATTTCTGCAGAATGGATACAAATAGATGAAACTATTGTCCGGATATTCAGTACTGTAAAGAACCCCCGCCTAAAACAATTAAAAATTAAAAATAAATTATTACAACTTTTGTTTCAATAAAAATAGCAGCGAATGCCCGTGCGATCGCAAAAAAAGTAGGTACGAACCCTAAAAAATGAAGATCTAAAAATTAATTCCAAAAACAATTAAATAAAATTTCTCGTCATTTTATGTATTTAATGTAATCCTGCACCCTCCAAAATAAAAGAAAATGAATTTGGTCATATTTTGGAGTTCATGTTGTTTATAAAATTGTTAGGTGAAAGTACAGAATGGTTCCATAAGGATTTATTAAATTTACTATTATTTTATGTTTAAAATATAATTCCCGCCGCCGCCACAAAAAATGTATGTATCATGTTTTGCCTTCCCCCCTCGATCGCCAAACTTGAAACAATGCTAGAGATGTCAGGTCTCGTGGAATGCTTTGTTGCAAAAAGTGGGTCTTAATTTTACGTTAAATTTATATAGAAAAGTGATCCCCCAGTTTCCAAGGTTATTTTTTTTTCAAAATTTATTTTTCATTTCATTCATAAAGGCTGTTTAACCGTATTAGGTCAAAACAAGTAGGTCCTAACATTTTTTCAGTGATTAAACAACTCTATGTCACGTCGTAAAAAATTACCTTTTTTTAATTAGAAATTTACGTGTGTAATCGACGAGATTAACATAAAAAAGAAAAAAAGTGTAAATTGTAGAAGTCAGTAGTGGGGGTCGTAGATCTTTTTTTTAGTATTAAACAAGGCTGGGTCACATCTAAAAAAAAATCCGATTTCTGTATATATATGTTTAAAGAATAATAACAACAAACAAATGAAATGTTCGGAAGATTCTAATGGGCAAATAACTCTAATTTCTTTTTTAATTCGATGTTTTAATAATAATTCCACATTAATTGTGAGGTGTATGCTGAGCAAAAAAATAAACACCAAAAAACGGTCAATTTTTAAAACTTTGTCCCCTATTATGACCTCTTAACATTTATTGTTTAGGCCTCTAATCAAGTTATTAAGTTAGATCTATGTCCAAGCCACCTATATCTTAAATGTTATTGCGTAGGGAAATGTACTCAGACAGACGCACAGACAAACACACAGACATATACACAGACACGTTCACTTTTATAGATATATAGATAGATAGATTTGTTTAAAAAATATACGTATACATAAATATATTTAGAAACAATTCTGTACTTACTATAAACTTTTTTCGCAAATATTATGCAAGTATAAATCATGTAGTATATCTGCATGAATATAATTATATGTAATTGTTAACTAAAGATGATTATTCCATTAAAAACCGAAGCAACTAATAGGGAATTAATTAAAATGAATGTTTAAAAGAATGTGCAAATTAGTTAGATCATTTGCTAGTGAATGCAACTCCACAACCAAGATTTAAGAAAATTAGGTTTTCTTTTGTTTCATCTTAAGCAGTAAAAATAATTAGGTAAATATGCTTTTAAAAAATAAACTATCCTATTTTATGTATCTAATTAAGGTAAACTTATAATTAATAAAATATTTCGGATTAGTTGATGGTATAAAAAAGAAAAGAGAAATAAAATGAAATATGAATACGTCGGTTTACTGTTCGTTTCCTTACTTTGGATGAAATATTCTATTGATAATTCTAATAAATCCAATATGTATAATAATGGGTTCAAATATATATTTAAGTTCTATTGGTTTGTATTGAAACTCAAAAATTTAGCGCCCCAGCTATAGTTGTTATTAACCTTTTTCAGTGTCATTTCCGTAATCACAAGATTGGCGAAATACTCTGAAAATTAAGCGATCCTCAGCAAAAATGAAGCTGTACACATCATCATACGTAGGTCAGTTAAATCCTTTCAAAGTAAACTGATTTTTTTACTCTTTAGCAGAAAGTTTGAAGGTCTATAACATAATCAAAAGTATTTCCAGGTTTCAAGTCGCTATATATCATTTTTCATATCTGTAAACCAAATATTCAGAGAAGATGTTTGTCTGCTAACAGCTTTTACATTCAAGATTCTACGCAATTATGCATTGTGTACAATGTAAAAAAAGAGAGTATACTTAATCGTTTAAGAGAGTTAATCACCTTATAAAAACATACAAGTGATAAATGAATTGCTGAACCCTAGTTTTTCAAAGAAATATGCTAATTAATTTACCTTCATGGAGTTGCACGCACACAAAAGAAGTAAAGTGTAGTTATAAAGTGTTTAATCATACAAACAATTGTTTTCATATGCGCATCCATGTTTCTGCTATTTCTAATTCAAAATCTTTATGCCAGATTTTCTGGGATGTGCAGCATAAACATATATGCATATATGTAGAAAAATATATAGTAATTATATAGTATGCATAGAAATATTAAAATGCAAACTTCTTGCTATTTTGAAATATTATAGTTTTGGAAAATCTGTATTATATACGATTAATCTATGTTTAAGTTTTCATAATAAAACATGCATGAACTATAAATTTCATCTCTGTAAGTAACCAACAAATTCAACTATTTGCATCCCACTAACATTAGAAACAGTACCACCAACAGGGTAGAAAGATTTACTGCCGAGATAAGATTTATGACATAGAGGTAGGTTGGAAATAATAAATTATATAACACGTGCGAGAAAATGAGTGACGTATGAGATGTTTAGATTTTTGAAACAAGAAAAAAAAACTCATCACGGATGTACTAGTTATGTTTGGTTCAGATTAAAGTTGCTTCAAAGGAAATATATCACGGCATGAGTTATGTGAGTTTGACGACATGTGTTTGCATCAACAAAAAATACACGTGGGAAAACATATGAATGCCGAATAGATTACAAGTCAATTTGAATGTCATAGGCTCATTGTGATGTTAGTGCTTTAATCTACAGATATAAAACTCATAAGCACATTTTGTATTCCACAATTTTTTTTGAAAATGTACATAAATACATACATATATATATATATATATATATATATATATATATATATGTAATATATATATATATATATTAAATATATATGTATAAATGTACATAAATATAATATAAAGGTGGGTGTGTCTGTTTAATCAACGATAATATTTTAAAATACATATTACAATTATATTTGTAATAACATAAACTACCATTTAATGCTTACACAATAACTAATATAGTCAATTAGACAAATAAAATATAAAATATACCGCCATAACGTATACAAATGAAAAAGTCGTAACATACCATTGTTTCGTTTAGCTGGATCTGTATCTTTTTTATTCTATACGGAAAAAAATCTTAAATTTTATACATATACTGTTGATGACGATGTAATTTTAAATTAGCAGGACCCGTAAATCTGGGTTGCCAGGTGGAAGCATTCCGCCCCCTACCTCCCCGTTATATATATATATATATATATATATATATATATATATATATATATATATATATATGTGTGTGTGTATGTATGAGTACATTTGTGTGTGTGTCTGTGTATAGTGATATTTATGAAAAGGATCCTTATTACTAAAGGGTTTGGCACACATTGATATATATATATATATATATATATATATATATATATATATATATATATATATATTACTTCACTATATCACATAAATTAATATACAGAAGTATAAATTTATGTGTAAACTTTAAGTATTTACTTCAACAGTCTTCCATACGTAGGTAGAGCTAGGTGGTAATTTATAAAATATATACCAATAAATCTACACAGAATATTCCGCGTTTCATCCACGCTAAACCTGATGAAACGCGGAATATTCTGTGTAGCTTAATTGCCATATATATAGTAATTGCCTGTATTTTCGAGATGAGGTGTTTTCATTGATTGAGATTGTCGGACTGACTTCCTCATCTTGGTTGTAATCGTCACAATATTTCGGCCGTTTTGCCCTCTGGCCTTCATCAGGTGTTTTGTATCGAACTGGGGAACCGTTTGTTGGAGTCTCGAACCCAACCCTTTATCCTCATTACGGTGGTACCGTGTTCGGACTCTGTTTTTGAATGTTACATTTTACTGCCTTCGTTAAGGATTGAACTCAGCACCTTTGGGTAGCTGTAAACTTTGATACAACGTATAGGGCCACTCGGCCTTGTGACATATTAAAACCAAGATGAGGAAGTAAGTCCGACAATCTCAATCAATGCCATATATATATATATATATATATATATATATATATATATATATATATATATATATATATATGGCGCATAAGCCTGAGGAGTCCTAGAGTGGATGAAACGAGGAATATTCAGTGTAGCTTAATCGCCATATGTATCTTATAACTAACTAACTAGCTCTACCTACGCGTTGAGCACTTTTGAAGTAAATACTAAATAATAAGTAAGTTTACGTATATTAAATTTATGTGAGTAAATGAAGTAGTTATACATATATATGCAGAATACATCTTCAGGATATTAATATATATATATACATATATATACATATATATAAATATATATATTTATATATATATATATATATATATATATAGTCTAAAGAACTTTCAATAAATATATAAAACTCAGAATACGGAATGCAGGTTCAATTGCTGAGAAAACATGGATCTTACCTATTGCAAACTTAGCACCTACATAATTTGATGTCTAAAATATTTACAATTACAAAATAAAATTCAAGTATATAACGATGCAAAAAAGAAAATGTCACTTTATTTGGTTAAATTAACGTAGACTTAGCACTTGCATGATCTGGCTTTGCAAAGACCCACAATTAGAAGAGAATGTAACTATAAAAGATTAAAAAGAGAACCTTATCTATTTTTATTAATAGAAAAACGGGTGTAATTAGGTCCCGATAATATAGCTGTTTCGGAGATTTAACAAGAGAACATTTGTACAATTGGTGTGAAATATATTCTATCCAGTTGAAACTATCACTTCCACAATAACCAAATGTAGAACAATTCGGTTACCATTCATATTACTACCAAATATACATGAATGCGTTACATCCATTTGAGTAATAATGATCGTCTTTAGTAATATTTCTATACACAGACAAACGCAGTAACAATCTTATATATATATATATATATATATATATATATATATATATATATATATATATAAATATATATATATATATATATACAGAGAGAGAGAGAGAGAGGGAGAGAGAGAGAGAGAGAGAGAGAGGGCTGGCCTTGTCGTAGATATCATATTTATTTATCTATTATATTGGACCCAATATATATATATTAATGATTTAAAATATTTAAAAAAAATGTCTAGTGAGCAAAAAGGGAGAATTAAAAACCAAAAGCCATAACTTACGATGAAATTTTTCGCTGAGGTTAATGACTGAGCTATTAAGGCATATTTGTTTTATAGCTAAAAAAATGAAATATTAACTTATAGCTATTATGTTACGCATGCATAACTCTAATTCCGTCGTCCGACCTTCAACTGGAAAATTCCATTTATTTAGTTTTTACACTTTTGCACCTATTGTCCGTGGCTACACCACAATATAAAGTGTTGCATGAGTTTGAATACTCTGTTTCATGTCGGTAGAATAAAAACTGACAACCCGGTTGGGTAAGCAAAAATTTTTTAAACACACACACACACACACACCCACACATATATATATATATATTTATATATATATATATATATATATATATATATATATATATATATATATATATATATATATATATATATATATATATATATATATATAGGATGAAATGCAGGACATTTTTGTATCGGTTAATTGCCATACGCATAATAATAATAATAATAATAATAATAATAATAATAATAATAATAATAATAAAAATAATAATAATAAAATAATAACGATAATAATAATAATAGTATATATATATATATATATATATATATATGTGTGTGTATAGTGTATTAACTATAACTTTGTGACGCAAATATTACGCAAGTATTAACCATGTAGATTATCTGCATGAATATAATTACACCTAATAATAAACTTAACATGATCATCCCATGAGAAAACTAAATAATCTAATAGTGTGCTAATTAAAAGTATTGCTTTAAAAGAATATGCCATTTAGCCTTGTCTTTTTCAGATGTATGCAATTCCACGACCCATGTTTAACATACTTGCATTCACCTTTTCAACAAATAGAAAAAATAAATATCAATAAACAACAAAAAAAAATTGGTTAATGTTCACCGTTACAACAACTAAAGATGTTTCAATACTTTCTTTAAAAATGCCGATTTTAAAGCTTGTCCGAAATGCTGAAAACAAATATCGCACGGAAATTTAGCATAGACAAATAGTTTTTTGAGACATAAATAACTGTATTTTGTTACGTAATTTCTACTAGTTTTATTTACCGTCATCTTTTTTTTTCAATGTTGAGTATGCACGCGCACGCTGCAGTAAGCAGGCGATATGTGTAGCTGCCACAACGCAATTCCGAAAGGCGTTCCTGACGGAAGAAGTTGAGGTGTTTATCCCGGAAGCCGTACGTAACATGGGTAGGTGGGGTATTCATTCAGAAAGTCGTTCTTAACATGTATAGGTCAGGGAGTTTACTCCTAAAGGAATGACGTTGAATAAATATTTGTATCTCCTAGACTTAAATGCACACATCGTCTACGCATGCTAACTATCCCATTTCATTGAAATAAGAAATACGGCGGCCAATTCAACTACTAAAACTTACGATGCATAATACAAGTATTTGTATCTCGAAAACTATATGTATGCGCTAATTTTCCCTGCAATATCTGTGTTTAGCATAGCCGCAAATTTATGAGTGTTCGATTTATGGAAAAATGTTTAGGCGTCCGCAGATTGCGTAACGGTGAACATTGACCCAATATTTATGGGTGCATATATATATATATATATATATATATATATATATATATATACCAGGAGAATATGTACAGTTTTTTAGAATAAAATTCACAAAATTGTATTTTTTAGAATAAAATTCACAAAATTGTAATAATCTACAAACTTGTACTTCTACTTGAATCGTCTCTCTCGACTGTTGTTCAAAATTAAGCTAACCCGCAATTATAGATAATTATCTACAGCTAGAAGAACCTGTGGAAATTCCAGAGAGGACTCATTCGTATTTAATATATTGATGTTATCATTTTGTAGATGTTCAATATAAAAGGAGACGCTCTAATATTATTGTAGCTCTTTTCTTTAAACTACAAAAGTATTTACACAAGCTAGTAGGATTGTCCGGCGTTGCCCGGTTGTATATATATCACTTGGGACCTTCAAATGTAATTGAAACAAAATCCCAAACTTTATATATATATATATATATACATATATATATATATATATATATATATATATATATATATATATATAACTTTATTTCCTTCAGCCATAATCGAAACCATAACCAAAATTATGAATAATCTAAAATATTAATAAATTATATATGTTTATTTATATATTTATATGTGTGTATATATATATATATATGTATATATATATATATATATATATATATATATATATATATATATATATGTATATACCAATAAAACTTTCGAACGGATGCACATAATTGAACACTTTTTTGCTTAAAAGGTTTGAGTCCCTAGATTCTCCTTATATATATATATATATATATATGGTTCGTAAGGGACAATGCCGAGTCACAAAAAAAGCCCGAAATATGGTTTTTCGGGCCGTCTCGCTTTTGTCATAAAAGTTATTTACCCAGGTCAACGGAATTTCGCACTGACTGTATACAGTCGCGGTAACATTTTCGGCGAACGGACAGGATTATTGGCGCAATGGATAACGTGTCTAACTGCGGATCAGAAGATTTCAGAATCGAATCCGGGAAAGTTCGTAATAATTTTAATCGTCATTTTATCCAACGTTTATCCATTATCCATACTCTTAGTTGGGGTATTTTTGGTTTTTTTCCCGTTATTTTGTTTTATGCACATGGGAATTTCCCATACTCCAAGATCACAGTGTAAGCGTTGATGATAAGACAATGTTGAGTGTACTTACTGTTAAGTGTGCTCAATTTCGTTATTGCCTCGACGTTGGTGGTACCGACGCAGTGCCGCTGCTCGTTTTTAATAAAGTTACTTATAAAAAATAGGTTAACTTTCCCTCAGCTAAAATCGAATTTGAAAGTGAAATTATGAAGAATTCTTAATAAAATTATCTATAAAAAAACTAAATGACTTCAGTGATACCAGCTATAATGGAAACCGAAACCAAACTTATGAAGTAATATTGGTAAAATTGTTTATTACAAAAATTGAAGTACATAACAATTTGTAAGCTGACATAGGAAATAACACACACGCTATATATAGATTACCTTTTGCCAACTTTTTTTCTTCTGAGGATTAAAATTTAATTTAAATCTCAAAAGGAGAGGATACTTTACCCACTTGTTTCGTATTTATTGATTTGAATAAAATATTGTAAGTTTCTATTATATCATAATTTGGGTTTTTCTACTAATACTAGGCTCTATCATTGATATTAGTCTTTATAATCTTGATAATGATGTGGTTATATATCGATATTTATAAGTTTGTACATTCGATTTTGAACATTTTCTCTTCAATATTTTCCTCTTTCGAATTTTCTCTTATAATGATGCATATATATATATATATATATATATATATATATATATATATATATATATATAACTACTTTACTAATATAAAATTAATATACGAAAGTATAAATTTATGCGTAAACTTTTAGTATTTACTTCAAAATGCCCAATACGTAGGTAGAGCTAGTTAGTTAGTTATAAAATATATATGACGATTAAGCTACACTGAATATGCCGCGTTTCGTCCACTCTAGGACTCTTCAGGCTTATGCGCATAAGCCTGAAGAGTCCTAGGTAACGTTTGCCGAACAACAGTAACGAGGTAATCAGTCTAAGAAACGCCTACCGACTAGCAAGCTTGGTAACTTGCTTCTTAACTAATCACTAACCCGTAGTGAGACAACTCCTTTTATGCATACTTACTCTCAGTGGCGAAGATTCCAACGTGATTTCCAACGAGAGTAGAATGTTTCGCTCATATCCCTATATATATATATATATATATATATATATATATATATATATATATATTATTATTATTATTATTATTATTATTATTCGTATGGCAATTAACCTATACAAAATGTTCCTGCATTTCATCCTTGTAAGGATTTCTAAGTCAGAAATGTATCAAATTGGTGAACATGGGTGTTGTTTAAAATGCGATATGTGAGCAGGTTACACAGTAATATACGTATTGCTTTACTTACATACATAAGCGCATTCAATTATATTGAACCGCACTTAAACGCGGCTTCTTTTCAGCTATACAAAAATAATGTCAATTTGCCTGGCATTTGCCGCGGAAGTGTATAGTGAAACAAACTTGCCGAAAACACCAGCAGCACATCCTGTAGACCGGCACTGATTTAATTCCTTGACAAAACGATGTGGAGAAATTCTGTGTATTTCCAACTACAACCTCTACCAAAAATTTTAATACAAATTTTAGGTCGGATGAATTGATTTTTAACTTCCCTAAATGGTATATTTAAGTGGTGCTCAGAACAGCTACACCACTTTATTTAAATTATTCTTATGTTATTGTATGTACTAATTTATAAACCATCTTTTTCGTCGTTGAGATCTAATAGATAATAACTATATTTAAAGTTAAGGCTTATACTTACCACCATCGTTTTTACTTAACTTATAACGAGCCAGATCCAACATATTCCAATCTTTTCTGACTATGTTTATAACGTAAACTTTTTATATATACAAACAAATATACTCGTTTAATTTATAGAAGGAAAACGAGAGACAAGAGAAATTATTATTTGTAAATATATTAAAATTAAACATTAACGATTGTTGACGTTAATATATTCACACAGCCTCATAAAAGTAATGTTATGATGTATCTCAAGTAGTTCTCTTCATTGTAAGCCTCGCCATTAATTTTATTCCTCCTCAGCATGCAACTTCAAATAGTGGAACTTAAAAATCTGCAAGTCTCAGTCAACTCTTACCTTATCTAACAGGAAACCAAGCAAGATAAGCTACTTCCCAAAACAAACAAACAATACAACAACGAATTATAAAAAAAATATCTGCCATCAACATCAGCTATGCAATTGGCCAGCAAGCTTTCTCGCCCACGAATTACATATTTTTTTTATTTCTTGATATTATGCACACACACACACAAACACAGTCACACACACACAAACACCCCCACACACACATATATATATATATATATATATATATATATATATATATATATATATATATATACTGGTCTGCGCAATGGAAACAACTTGACATTGTAATTGCTGAATGCACAGTATTTGAGGTGTGTCAAATTATTAACAAAGCAGTTTGTTTCGGCAATAAAATGGGTCGTAAAGGTAGTTAGACTAGTTTTAAAAAGAGTGCTATTACAGAACAGCTAGCAAAAAGTGAAACTACCCTGGAAATATCGAAAATATTGGGAAGGGACCATCACACTGTGAAGGATTTGTCAAGGACCCTACAAAGATACGTAAGAAAGCTGATAAAGGTAAATCTATAGTTTTTAACGCCGTTCTCTACTCCCAATTAAACGTGAAGTTTTTAAGAAACCTGGGCAGACAAGTCGAGACGTCTTTACCAAGCTGGAGTAAAGAATGACTCAAAAGGTACTCGTTGTCGCCTTCTGAAAGAAGTGGCAAAGTCTGTTAAGCTTGTGACAAAGCTTCCATTAAAGCAACATCACATAAAAAAACGATTGAAATGGGCAGCTGAAAACATGAAAACGGACTTTTCCAAAGTGTTCTTTACCGATGCGATGCGTATCACTCTTGATGGCCCAGATGGCTGGAGCAAGGGGTGGGTCCTAGATTAACGACATCTTCATCAGCATTTAAGGCGCCGACAAAGTGCGGCTGGGATAATGATTTGGGCTTGGATTATTGGAGGTACTTTAGTTGGCACATGGGAAGTCACAGAAGGCGTAAAAATGACGTCAAATGCTTACATAGATTTTCTGAAGGAGTACTTTGAACCATCGCTGAAGAAGCAAAGATTAGCGTCCAAAAGAACTATTACTTTTATGTAGGATAATGTTCTTCCGCGTGCAGCAAAAAAAAAACACAATTAATTTGCAACAGCTGCTGTTCTCTGGCCTGCGGAAAATGGAGCTGCCTGCGTATTCGCCTGATTTGAACGCAATTGGGAACCTTTTTCAGCATCATGAAGCGAGGCTTCTTTGCAAGTGGACGCCAATTAAAGAAAAAAGATGAGTTGTGGGATGCTCTCCAAGAGGCGTTGCGAGGAATAACTGTTGACCAAATCACAAATGTGACTATTTCTGTGGAACAACGTCTTTCATAAAAGTCACACTGTTTTCATAAGTCATTCATAAAACAAGGATATATATATATATATATATATATATATATATATATATATATATATATATATATATTCGTAATAATTTTGTATTTAAATATAATTGCACTACGGTTAATCTTATTCGGGACCATATATGTTTTTTGTCTTACTATACACTTGAAATCGAATAATTTTTATGTGCCTTAACAATTTGTAAGATAAGACCATTATGTATATGGAAGTTAAGTGTTGAGACATTATGTGGAACAAACATGGCACGTAGTTCAGATCAGATTCTGAGTGTATTCGGCAATAACCAAGATGGCGGCCAAGAATCAAATGCGATCCGTGACGCAGTTGACGGCGTAGTGATTGAATCTAAAATTCGACAATTTTTTTAGCAACTTTGGAAGGTTTTCATTAGTTGTTTAACACAGCCGGTTGTTATAAAAACGATTGGCGAATTCATTGGGCTCATACACTCTACTAGGAGGAAAGCACAGTTTACTCCCATTTTATATAATTGTAGAATGCTTTCGGATTGAATTTTTGTTTGACTTGAGAAAAGGAAAGAAAAATAAAATAAATTAATAAATAAAAATAAAATAAACAATAATAAGCCAATAAAAAGTGTTTCTTTTTTTTTGTTATGTTGTGGGTGAATTTGTCTTTATTCTCATTGGTCAAAAGGAATTGTTATATACTTGTATAATGTGTGCAAAAAAAACATTGTTTCTGTAAATCACATTGAGTTTTTATACATATAAAAATTTATAAAGTTATACATATAAAACACTTTTCGAATATATATAAACATACACATAGAATACTTTTCGAAAATATACATTTTTTGTTATATTTTTACAAATGTTTGTCAAAAATATGATACAAAAACTTATTTGACAAAAAGGAAATTTACACAGAAAAAGTCTTAAAAAGTGACATATTTTAAAACAAAAACTGGAAACATTATGTAAGGTATTAGTTGGTTAATTTGGTTAGTAAGATAGAAATGTCCGCAGTTAAACGTCGTGCCTGGGACAATTTACAATTTTTTTTTTTGCAGGTGTGATTTCGGCTGTTTATGCTTCTCTTTTTGGGTTTCTGAAAAGAGATTTATTGATAATTAGATTCCAAAAAGTTCGGTTATAAAATGTTTTAATTTTATTCTTTTTATAGGTTTAGTGAAAATGTCGGCTATATCATGTCAGACGTCACATAAGTGAGAGTAATATACTTTTTTTACTTATTTCATCCCTTATAACATGATATCTGATATCAATATCCTTCGACCTTTGATGAATGATAGACTTATTTGATAATAAGATACAGCTCTGATTATCACAATGAATTGCTATAGGTTTTCTACTTATATCTGGTTTTAAAATAGATTTTAGAAGCGTGTTCAGAAAAAATTGCCTCCTGCACGAAATGGGCAAGGGCTACATATTCTGCTTCACAAGTAGGAAGGGTAACAATTTTTTGCTTTTTAGTTTTCCAAGAGATCATAGTTCCAGTCTTTGACAGTCTAAAACAATACCCCGTTATAATTTTCTATCCTCAGAGTTACCCCAATCTGAATCTGAATATCCTTCGAAATTTAGAAGATATGTAGACTTTTTAAATATTCAAGATTGTTCTTTGGTTCCTTTTAGAAACGAGAGATTTGTTTTGCACGAGTAAGGTTCTTAATTGTTGGCCCCGATAAGTTTGGAAATAGCTTTTCTACAGTCTAACATAAGTCACGCCTAGTTGCAGTCATCAAATAAACGAGGCTCCAACCATTTCTCTGTATAATAAATTATCTATGGTTTTTGTTTCGGTCACTATATTTTTATTTATGCCACTTTTGAACGGGGTTTTACGCGGTTTGCAATCTTGCATTCCGAACTTGAGCAGAATTTGTTCAATGTTATAGTTCATTTTCACATTGGTTCATAGTTATAGTTTAATTTTCACAAGTAAATATTATACCGACCAACCAGGATAGTCGTCCAAGATCGGCCATTTAATTTTTTTTATTTAATTCATTTTTAACATCTTTTAAAGTTTTGCCCCAGTTTGAGGCGAGTAATATATCGTCACCCCCCCCCAATCAACAATTTATTACCTACATTTTTTGTATACATGCATGCGTCTACGTGGCATTGCTTGAATTCCTCTTCAATTAAATAATTATGGAGTGGTAAATGCCAATTGTGTGCACTTTGGTTTAGTCCATATAACAATTTATTCAGTTTCCACACGTAATTTCTTTTTTTCATTTAAATATACATTTCATAGTCAATCGGAGTATTTAAATAAGTATTTCTTACATCCATTTGATGTATTTTTAAATTGTATTGAGCGAAAAGTTGTAATAAAATTCTAATTATGATTAAATTTGTCGTTGGTTAAAATGTTGCAAAATATTCCACTACAGAGATTTGAGAAAAACCTTTGACAACAAATCTTGCTTGAAAAGTTTCACTGCCAGAAGCTGTGCTTTTTTTGGAAAACAAACAGCGTAAAAAATTATATTTTATCTGTTGGTTTTGCCACTATTTCGTGCGTGTTATTTTCAGATAAAGCTTTCAATTCGGATACCATAGCTTGTTCCCATTCTTGGTGATTTTCTGAATTAATCGCCTCATTTTAACTTTCCGGTGCGCTGTTCAACGAGTAACAGTAATCCACGGCGTAGTATTGTATCTTTTCAATTTGTAAGAATCCTGGCCTTTTTCGCTCCCTTATTGAGTATCGACGTGTCTGGTTACTATTTTCGTCAAAAGTTCTACTGTAATTGTCGTCTTTATTAATATTTTCATTGTGATCGATTAAGATGCTAGGCAATATTTCACGTTTTTCATTCATTGGATCGCAATTTTTTAAATTTAATGTATCATTGAATTTTACACATCTAACCCTGTTTATGGCATTTTGGACTGGAAAGTAGATCAAATATGCTGGACTGATTTTATAGTATCCTACGAAAATACCTTTTTTCTCTTTTAGTAGTTAGTTTACTGGTATTTCTATAAATGCAAAACACTCAGAACCAAATAGATGCAGTCTGTTCATTTTAGGTTTTACATCACAAAATGCTTCATTTTTTTACCTAGTCTTGTATTGAACGATCTATTTCTGATATATGCTGCTGCCATTAAAGCGTGCGTCCATGAACTATGCGCTAATTTCGATTCGATAAGTAGGCATCTTGTCATCTCAAAAACGGTTCGCCATGCCCTTTCAGCGGTGCCATTTTGGAAGGGGGAATCCGACACAGATTTCTCGTGTTTAATACGGTGGTTAATTAATAGAAGTTCAAAGTCTTTACTAGTAAATTCAGCCCCATTGTCTGAGCGAATACATTTTACTGAGCCGTAGGAGGCAATATCAGCTAAATATTTCTTAGTGGCGAGGATAGTGTCAGATTTGTTTTTTTTTAGAAAATAAACCATAATTAAACCGGAAATTCATAAATAAAGTTCAAAACGTACCTTAGATTATATCTCCCCATCGGACTGGTCGAACTGCTAAGTCAAAATGCACCAGTGAGAGAATTTTCGTAGCCTTTTGTCTGGCGTATTTCTTATATATTTTATCATTTTCCCCTATGCACACACATCACAATTTGGGAGATCGTCTTAAGGTATTATTTTCACGCCTTCGACTACATTTGGTAATGTTTTAATATCAGCTGCATTGCAGTGTCGTAGAATTTTATGCCATGTTTCCAAATCGTTGCAGGCAGTTTTTGAATGAACCATACTTTTTAAATAATGTAGTTTGCTATTTTCTTTAATGTCAAATACAGTTCAATTGGGCGATATCAATTTTGACTTGTTTTGGCCAAACATTATATTCGCGCCTTGTTTAATTGCAGACTGCACATAAAATATGTCTTGCTTAAATGTAGGTATGAAGAAAGCATTTTGAAATACAGTTACAGATTTCACGTTTATTATATTTTAGGGATATTTTTGCGTAACCTCTTTTCAGGACTATATCATTTATTTGAATACCGTCGGCAAGTTAAGCAAAATGACTTTGTCGATTAAAGTTTGAATCAAAATTAATAAAATCAGATTCCTTGGTGATTTTTACATAGGCTTTCACATGCCATCGTTAGCGTTTCGTTTGCGATTCACTAATCCGGAGCAGTACATGAATACCGAATGGCATTGTTTGTATTTAGCTGCAGTTAAAACCTCCCTGTCGGTGTAGGATTCATGACGTATTATTCATAGGATTCAGGGTGGTATGTACACTGCGATTGAAATATGAAACTGTGGCTGCGTTGCAACAAATTTATAGTAATTAACCATGAAACAACATGAAATAAACTCTTATAGAAAACGATTAACGAGCTGAGTGAAAGAAAGTCCGATAAAAACCATCACTTTTAATGAAAATATTAATTTTTTCGTACATACTTGAATGACACACACGCATATATATATATATATATATATATATATATATGTTTTGTTTACACACACACACACATATATATATATATATATATATATATATATGTGTGTGTGTGTGTGTGTGTGTGTGTGTGTGTATTTGAGAGGGTGTTCCAAAGAGATTATATTACATTTTTTTATTCAAGTTATTGAATAACACTATGAACGTAAGAAAGTGTAAATGCTCGACAAGTAGCTGTGACAATTGGGAAACATTTTAAAAAGTTATCTGATGCCTTCTGCAAAGACATTAACTTCAGAATTTTTTTACGAACTTCAACAAGATCGGTTAGAAAGCATTGAGTGAGTGAAATGTTTTCAAGATGTTATGTTAAGGAATATGTTGCATTAATGCACTTGAAGAGTTGTCGACCCCCTTGAATAGTAAGAGAAAAGTTCGTATGATGGGAATGCATTTTTTTAATTCGTAGCATTTTCAATGTGTCCATTTACTTTACACCAAAGTAAATCGATTGCTATGCACAGTCTTTATTTAGAAAAAAAAATATGTGCTCAATTTTTCTCATCAGCATATCAGACAGAAATATTAAATTTAGATTTCATAAATATAAATAAAGTATCACATATCACCATATATTTAACCCACCAATTTTACCATGATTTGAATTTTCATACAATACCATGTTTAAATATATGAGAAAGTGGGCTTTAACGTTTTAAGCAAATATGATATTGAATCTATAAATATCTAATACAGCCCACAAAATTTAAATTAAAATTATTTGTAAAAAGGTATAGCCGAACTATCAGTAATGTGTTATCATACACTACACAACATTTTAAATCTTATATGCGGAAAGTAGCATTTCCATACAATGATTAAACGTCAGGAAATTCAAGGATGCAAGCTTGGTAAGACCGCAAAATGTATGAGTCCGGCCTACCTGCGGTGTAAAGCGAACCCGGGACTTTTCGATTACAAATCAAGTCCACTAATGAACTACACCCATAGTTAAGCACAACGTTTATGAAAAGAACACTCCCATAAGTGATTAGGGTGTTTTGACATAAACTGTGTGATGACATGTCTCGCACTATTTTATTTTGTATCGTGGCGTGTGGATTGTTCAGTCCTGCTTGGCAAAGGGTGTGTCGACTCAATGGTAGTTGTTCTAGTGTGGCCTGTCGATTCGGCGGTAGTGTTCGGAATCGCGTGGACGAATTTAAGGGTCGTGTCGTACTTGTGAAAACATATATATATATATATATATATATATATATATATATATATATACACACACACACATATATATATATATGCGATCTCTCTCCCTCGTATATCGACATGCTATTTCGGCCATCATGACCTTCGATCCGAGGTTCATACCTGTGTTTGATGGCAGTGAACCCGGAGAGTCAGTAGTGGAGTGCTTGGACTAATATGTCAGCTGAGTGGGGTCAAAAGCATCGAGTGCATCATTCCGATGCGCTTGTCAGGCGGCGATACTCTGTGTACCAGCAATTAAATGACGGAAAGCGGATTGATTTTGAGTGTATGAAGAAAACACTGTACGTATCGTTTGCTTCGGAGCCTTTCGCTGCATGAAAGCAGTTATCAACACGCCGCCTCCAACCAGGGGAAGTAATATACGTGTTTTGAGCAGATTACGGAGGGTTTCAATCCTGTTTGTCGGCGTAACGGATCAATATGCTTTCATTGTTGGATTGCTGCAGCATGCGGAATACTTGTTACATCCTCTCAGCTTGAAAACTTACATCTATCACACTTACTGGCGCGTCCGTGCCATTTTAAAGAACTGAACGGGAGTTCTACAGCAAGCAACATTAGCTGTACTGTCAACACAAATTATACCTAAGAAGACGGACATTTAACGAAAATGTTACAAGTATAATTGATTCAATCACAGAACAAGCGATTGCCTACTGGATAGTGCAACTGTAAGACATGTTAATGTCAAGCCTCAACAACCAATCACGTATTCCCGATGTAAGCGGCGAGGGCACATTCTTAGATTTTGTCCGGGAAACGAGCAAAGGGGACGAGAATTCAGCGCCACTCTCACGCCGCAAACTCGTGTAAATGGTGCATTGCCAGTTATCACTGTTCACATCAATGGACTACCGCGTACAGCCCTAGTGGATACTGGATGCACACAGTCACTGGTCCGCAAGTCGTGTTGCACGGAATGTACAAAGAATGTAACCTCGCTGCTCACAGCTTATGGAAGCACACTTAGCTGCTGTGGAATAGGAACGGTGCAAGTGAACCTTGGTATAACGCGGAACATTCGCATAGAAGTCTTTGTTCTGAATAGATACTTGCTAGGATTTTATTTATTGTTTTGGCTAGACGCAATCAAGTGACTGGGAGGAGTACCTATGTCTAGAGAAGGTGAGGTGACCTTTCCACATTTCAGCAAGACCAATTTTCCTGCTATCACCATCACCGAGCCTGACTTTTACGCAGAGTATGAACACAACACTCCGTAGTTGACCAGATCGTGGAAATGGGCTGACGACCAACCGCCACTTATGTTGAGAAATAGACTTGCAGAGTATCCAGCCCTAACACCAATTCGTGGGGAATATGATCTGGATCTACAGATGTGCATTGATAATAGTGTGCTGCTGCCATATCCTTAGGAGAGAATTGGACCTCCAAAGTGTACAATCCCCCTAATGGATGTTGTTCATAACAAACAGAAAGTGCGTTATGGAGTATCAGGAGCTTAATAAGTATTTTACGTTCATACGGCCAACGCGGATGTTTGCTTAGAAAAAATGAGGGAATAGCGACAACAGATAGAAAACGTTGCAGTGTTGGATCTATTTGCAAGTATATGTTGAACAATTTTTGTGGCGGTTCCAAACAGTAGAGATCAAGGGGCAGCGATATTATCTCACCCGCCTACGATTTGGGCTTAATATGGCCCCTTTAATAATACGGGGCATTGTCAATATCGTCCTCAGCCAGGATAAAACTATAAGCGCGGCTAAATAAGCATATATTGACGACATTTTTGTAAATAAAAGTATATTTTCAGCGACCACTGTCAAGGAGCATTTGGAGAAGTTTGTTCTGGAAAGCAATACCCCATAACAACTGAAACTGGGTTCACGCGTATAGGGATTACATGTCCAGGAGGAGCACGGAAATTCGTTATGGCAGCGTGGAAGTGACCTTCATGCAATGCCTGATAAACTTACTCTAGAATTGTATTTTCAGTGTGCGGGAAACTCACTGGTCATTTCGCGGTGTTTCACTGATAACGCGTCGCCATATGTTTGTAAAATGAAAAGCAAATTTGATGACGACAACATTGGATGATGAAGTGCGAGATCCTATTCTAGCACAGATGATCGAAGACATTTGTTTGAGAGCAGACTAGTGCGGAACTTATCTCCGAGCCACTGTTCCTAACACACTCTTCAGCATGGCCGGGTGATTTGGCCATAAGTGTAGAGATAAACAGAAATGCAGCCCAGAATTCCCTTTCCTTTATCACTCTCTTTTTCCTCCGAACAACATGGGCAAAGCACACATATTTCTGTCTCTCCGTCAACACTAGTTAAGCATAGTTAGTTCAACAATTGTAGGTTATATAAAGTGTAAATTGTTTTTGTAATATGCAGTGTATGCATAATGTAAAATAAAGAGTTAATTATGTTTCATAAATATTGCGACCATGTGGTGTTGTGTGTTTTCTTGTGTCTGCCATAAATGCTTCCATCAAACAATGAAGCGGTCCGGAGGACGAAGATAGTAAATTCCAACCAGAATGCCACCAGGGTGAAGAAGTCATCTTGGGAGAATGAAAGATGCACACACACATCCAACGTCTCAGGTAGCTTTTCTTCTTACAGACTCTAATGCCTGGCCATCTTCACATTTAATGAGACCGTTTCTAAGACATCTAGTGTAACACGCGAGGTCAATAGCATACCAGTGGCCGACTGATAGTGTTGTAAATGTTGCCGAAAGATTGACCCTTAAAAATAGTTCACGGCATAAACAAAAATAGTAGCCACCGACACCTCGACCCGCTTTTGTTGATGTTTCCATGCACTTATTTGTGGATATCGTTTATTCCCTCGGTAAAGCGAGAGTACCATACCAACCGATCCTGTATAAGGTGACTGGTGTGTGGAGAAGATGTTACAGTGTATGTGGACGCTAGTTCCACTGCTACAGGCGTGCTTGTGGAAAGCAATGGTTCCATGCCAGAAGTCGCAAGCTGACTCCGAGCAATGCATGAAAACAACAAATAAATTTTGGTGAGCTTGATGCTGTTCTTCGAAGTGTCAACCTTGCGTGACAGCGGAAAACCAAAACCATACATCTACAAACGGACATCTGTATATCGGGAGATAGTTTACACCTTGTCCGAACAGACGAGAGTTTACACCAAAGGAGACGCCGCTGGAATGTTAATTGGGCGTTGCCTCTCCATGCTCCGAGATTTGACCTCTGAAGATGCACTATCAACCGATGTAGGGCTCGTTATGTGTCACGATAACAGAGCTGACCAACTTACTCGAGCACCACTGCGGTAGTTAAATGAGATCCGTAAAGCGACAGAACTCAGAAAAATTGTATGTGTGTGCTGTGGTCGGTGAACAGTAACACGTGTCTCAGATGCAGACAATTCATCGGGTTAGTGGACATCCCGGTTTTAAAAGGACATTATACGTTGTTAAGTTAGCAAATCTAATAACTGAAACTGAAGTGCGGTCGGTGTTTGGGGATTGTAAGGTATGCCAGTCCACAGATCCAGCCCCGGTGAATTGTAAGCCAGGTAGGCTTGATGTCCAGGAAACCTGGAGCAGCGTTGCTATGGATCTAACCCATTACGGCGCTCAGTTGCATTTACGTTTATAGACTGTGGCTGTATCCGTTTTAACATTTGGAGGCAGTTGCACCGATAGGATTCTGCTAGGGTCATTTAGCAATTGCAAAGTATATTTTTATGAAAGGGGGCCACCGACTGAAGTGCTTACAGATAATGACGCGACGTTTTGCAAGAAGACATTTGCCGACTATACACTGATGTCCGGCGTGTACATTCGGTTTCGTTGCGCCCATATATGCTCCGGAAACGGAATAATTGAGAGGTCTACCCGCACAATAAAGCGAGTTGGGCAAAAACAAAGTGAACGATCTTAGTGTACTGGCACAATGTCACGCCTAAAGACGACAAAACGTGCATGACGGCACCTGCGAATGTGCTATACAACTATAAAATTTGTGTCAAAGACATCGATAAAGATATGGTGCCTGACACTACAGTAGCTAATTCATACAAGGAGTGAAATGCGGTTTGGGTGAAGAATCTACGCGGAAGATGCACAACGCCGTTCGACACATGAACAGTGAGTAAAAGAAATAGCAAACAGTCGATCTCAGTTGATGGAACACCACGCTACATAAAGGATGTGCGTTTACAAGTTTTTTTTTATATAGATGTACATAATAATACTTTGATAAGTATGCTTTAACTTAAATAGGGATGGTATAATAAAATTGTGGGGTCTGCGTTCGCTCCTAGCCTTCATAGAATTGAAATAGGCACACACTTTAACAAAGACTTTTCATATCTATCTTCGTAGGTATACTTTGATAGTTATGTTTCAGTTTGAAGAAATATGATATAATAAAATTACGCGGTGTTTGTTCGCGCCTGACCTCCATACAATGGAAATATGTCACAAATTTTACCAAGGCTTTTTAATATAGATCCATAGAATATGTAGATAAGTGTTTCGGTGTGAACAGGTATGGTATAATAAATAATGGGGTTTATCTATTTTATTTTTACTTTCATCATATTTTGCTTTGGTTTTGATACCACCAAATTGGAAGCTATCTCAATACAACCCTATCATACTTTCATAAATCGGAGTCTATGTTCTGTGGGCTGTTTTTGAACCCAGTCAACGACAGGTACTTTTCCTAGTATATATATATATATATATATATATATATATATATATATATATATATATATATATATATATATATATATTATTTAATTGGAATTCGTTATTGGGGTGAATATTATTTATTAATTTATTTATTGCGAACTATTTCTCTCATCTTTTTTATTTGTTGTTCCATGACATAGCAAACTATTCCTCTGGCCTTCGTTATGTGGTAACCGTGACGGGATAGGAACGAATTTTTTAACTGCATTCTCATCAATTAATGCCATCACTAGGTGTTGTCTCATCGCAACAACTAAAAAAGATGAGAATAATAGTCAGCAATAAATAAATAAATAAATGAATACATAAATAATACTCATCTCAATAATGAATTCCAATTAAATAGTATATATATATATGTATATATATGTATATATATATATGTATATATATATATATATATATATATATATATATATATGCCTTTAGGTATCTTATTAATTCTGTTAGACATGTGATAAGTCTCGCTTTGTAAAATAACAACATTTAGCCTGAGACTTTTGTATCCTTTAAATGAGAATTATACTAATTTATAGGCCTTGTCATTATAGGAACAATGCGGGAAATCCTTTTAAACTGGCAAATATACCCGGTTTAAAAGTGCTTGACAGATGGATACATTTGCACTTAAAATGCCCGCGAGAATTTAAAAAAATCCTTGCATTGTAATGTTTATGGTGGTTGGTGAACGTCTAAAATTCTTAAAGTTGATCCCTTGAGCCAAAACAAAACAATAAGAATGACTGACGAAGTCTAAGCAACTATATGAGTGAATATGCTCGCCTTATTGAATTTAAAATAAGGTATTTGCAAGTCGGTAAAACTTGTTATAAAAATAGGATTTAAGTAAAGTTTAGTATTTAAGTTTCGGATAGTATTTTACTGTCCGTCAGTCAGAGTTCAATTCACACTTAAAATAGCACATCGGGCATTTTGTGAAGCTTAAGTTGAAATAGAATTATCATTATTAACCGCGTAAATAAAATGGATTCATCTTAATAATATTTGTTCTTTCAGAATGCTATTAATTTAACATATGTCTTCTTTGTTTTTTTTTATTTGGATTAATGTGTTTCGTTCTTATTCTTCTCATTTGTTTTCTTTCTTTTTCTTTCGCCCTTTGTAACATCAACAGAAAAAAAAGAAAACATACAACCGTTCGTTCCTTGTCTGTTTACAGACTTATGATAAAAATCTTGACATGGGAATCGGATTTTCTTTTCTTTTCTCTATGAATAAATAGACAATTAAAAAAAGAAAAAAAAAACTTGGTGCAAAGCTCACGCCAGCCGTCAGAATTTCGCTCTTGCTGACTCAGAATCTCGACAGTTTTTACACAACCCATCCCAATTCATTAAGCGCAAACAACAACATATATACAAAAATCATACACAAAAAATTACGGAACCAAATAAGAAAAAACATTTCGATTGTTTCTGGGTGTATTTTTATCAGCAATGAAAAAAAGACTGCTAAGAAATGACAAGTGAGATACGCAGCCAAATATAGAGCACTCAGCGAAGGCAAACCTACTCCACCGAATCTCAATGATTTCCTTTTTATGCAGTATAGACAAAAGCAATCAGCAGCAAAATGACAAAAATTTTGTTCGAATAATTGCATTATATTGATATACGGATCTACTTTGGTTACGTCTTTTACAGAGCTGACAATTAAACGATGTAATCTTACTTTCCATTGCTCTATACTAAGCCGCAGACGACTTTCTACCATTAAGCTTGACGAATATATATATATATATATATATATATATATATATATATATATATATATATATATATATATATATAAGAGAACATGTGTGTGTCTGTGTGTCTTTTTGCCTTTGTACATTTCTCTACGCAATAACTATGACAATTTTAATTCTACAGACTCGAAATTTGATATACAGGCTACTGAAATTTGGGAACATGTTTTTAATCCGTTGTCGGGCAGAAATTTGGCTGGTAAGGGGTCACAGTTTTGCGATTTGACTTTTGAGAACTCTCCCACCTCCTCCGCCAATTTTGAGTATAAACATATAAACAATTGAAATTTTAGATATAGGTTCCGTGGGCGTTGACCTAACTTTATAATATGATTTGAGCCCAAAAGAAAAAAAGGTTTAGGGGTAATAATAGCGGTCAAAGTTAAAAAGTAAATGACCTCTGCGGTCTCTACCAAATTACTCAGACATTTTCTGGTCTAAACATTTGAAATTTTCATAAAAGGTATTCAGAGATAGGGCAAGCGTTTTAATCGATTTTGGTCGAAAATTTGAGCTATCAATATATAAATGTACGTATGTATGTTTGTATGTCTGCTTAAAACTTTCGACAGAGACGACGGATTTTCACACGATAAGCTCGACCCTTCAGACGAAAAATACCGCAAAATTGGCTAAACACATTAATTGCTTCACCCTGAACTGGGCATATTTCTACAGGGAGGGGTCGCTATTTTTCGCCGATATTTTCGAAAGTTATCACCTCTTTTCGATTGTATAGCGTTAATTAAAATCTACATCAATCCCGGTTTTACGGGTGTCCCGTTCTTTTTCTCCTTTACGGTACGGGATCGAGTCTGCCTTCCTAACACTTTTATTTTGCTCAAACTACACCTCCAAATACTCGAGCAACGCCGACCTGAAATGCTAGTATATATATATATATATATATATATATATATATATATATATATATATATATATATATATATATAAGCGAGATAAGACACTGATAGAATTCAGATGAAAAATCCTGATAGATATTACTTGAAGTGATACTTTCAAGGAGATCCTATCATAAAAAACACGAAACTTATATATATATATATATATATATATATATATATATATATATATATATATATATATATATATTATTTAAAGGAGATTAGACTAATAGTCTTAAGAGCTAAGTGTATTTTAATGTAACAGTGAAATTACTAGTTTAATTAAAATACAGGAAATGCTCGTTGTAATTTAGATATATAATAAGCTCGATAGTTAATTGTCCTAGAGCTAATTCAATATTAAGTAATGTGATTTACAATTTAAAAATTTAAAACAAATTTTTTAAATTTAAAAATCAAATTTTAATTAAATTAAAAATCAGTTTCATAAGAAGGAACAACAACAAAGTCAATTATCTGTACGATCGTTTCGGAAATCTGTGCTTTTTATTTGTGGTATACATGAAGTTATGTAGAACAATTATATATAGTTTTTTTTTTGTAAGCACGGTCTCCTCATCAGCAAATTTAGGAGGATTTTTATTGAATTTAAAAGACACCATAAATAAACCTAGCATTAAAAGTAAGGCAGATGAATCTTTTAGTTTTTCTTTTTTTTTTGAAATCAGGAACTGTGTTTAAAGTAGTCATTTAGATGTTTGCTATAGCTTTTTATTTTATTGAATCAATAAAATAAAAAGCTATTATGTGTAGCGATTTCTGTAAAACACACCTTAAATGTACATGCGTTGTCGCAAACGTAAAAACATGACGTAGAGTATTTACTCGTACTGGAAATTAAAATCAATAAATATTCATTCTTTTATAGTCAGTACAAGCAATGGAAGGCATTTTATAAAAAACAAAATTAAAAAGGAAATATAATTAAAGGAATCGGTTTTGGTATCGGAGAAAAAGACTGACATTTCCCGATTCCGATACCGATTTCGACACCCCAAAACAGTCGTAGTTTTCCGATTCCCGATTCCGATTCCGATTAATCGTACACACACACACACGCGCGCGCACACACACGCACACACACACACACACACACATATATATATATATATATATATGTATATATATATATAATCTCGTCGGGGGCATATATTATGAGTTTATATTATTTACGCGTCGATATATTTGTTCGTCTATATAGGAATGTGTGTATTGATTGTCAAGTGAGTGTCTTAAAGTACATATCACAATTATAAAAACAAGGCCGATAGCCATTAGTCGTGTGCTCTCGTGTAATGACTGGATTGGTGAATGTAGGATTGACATGAAATTCTTAAAGATAAAGTAAAATGACCAAAATATGGGCTGAAATAACTTAAAAAAATAAAAAGTAAATGACTTAGAATGACTTTAATGAACTTCCGGCTGAATTGAATGAACTTAAGAATGACTTCAATGCTTACAAAATAACTGGAATCCTTCAAAAATCACTTGAAGTATCTGAAGAATGACTGGAATGGCTTTCAGACGGACTAGTTGTAAAGTGGGTGATCATTTTACATTAAATTATTACAGAAAAGTGAGTCCCCACTTTATATCACAAAGTTACAAACATAAGTTCAGCATGTAATAAGAACATATACTACACTTCGAACTTGGCCAAAAGGCCAAGAAAAGGGTATTTATTTGCTCCCCCACCGAGCAAATTAGGCACAAAGCCGATTTTTAATGTGAGGAGTGAAGGGGAAATGGGGACCAACTCCCCGGGGAGTAGATGAGCTGGATAGTGACAATTGGTATGAAGGGTATTCCCTATATTGAGCAAGGTCTTATATGTGGGGCTGCCACCATATATGGTTTTTGCTTGCTGTATCTGCCGGTACAAATACTACACGTTGATCTTGGCCAAAAGGCAAAGAAAAGCTGTAAAAGCCAAGAACAGTATCCATTAACAACAGACATTTGATCTTAATCAAAAAGGCCAGCCACAAGTGTCACGGACAGACCGACAAACCGACCGACCGACCGACCGACCGAAAGGCCGACCGATCGACGTACGGAGTGACTTAAAGAGTCGCTTGCCCGCGACTAAAAACAGCGGCTAATAACGTGTCTTCACTTTACGTTGGCTAACGGAGGAACATAGCTTATTGATCTGGATTGATCTGGATTTGATGGATTCTTCGAAAAATCTGCAAATTAATGTTGTATCAACCAAAGCTCTTGGTGTATTTATTTCAACATCTTTTAAGGAGTGTGTCCTGATTTGAAAGTTACAATGCACATCCTAGATTCTTACTATTTTAATTTTTCCCTACTTGGTGCAATTATAATCCGTGCACCTTGTTTCGCCGACTGACTACCTACGCGTTTTGCTAACTCTGAATTTTACTCTTAACCAATTGCTATATATTTTTTTAAGCTATCCTTTTACGTTATGTTTTATATTAACATTATTTTTCACCAGGTTAACATTTTTGTTTATGAAAAGCATGAAAACTAACATTAAACCATTTTTGCATGAATAATAACGATCACAATAATCGTCGAATAACACTCCTTTCGGCATTCTTCATCCTCATTTTACCAAAAATGTGCGTTTATTATTTTACACGTTATCCTATTTTCATTCGCATCGATCCCTCGATCACTAGACTTCCCATAGTATTTTGTCCTAAGAAAAGAGCCAGAGCGCCTTCTTATTATTTCTTCTTTGGTCAGTTCTTACTTAGTGATCATTACATTATTTTCTTAAGACCGAACCTCCTTCCCAGTGTAACTGCCTTTTTAATATTGAGTTTGATTACGCTTCCTACGACTGACATCAGCTCTTCTCTCCAGCCGCGTTTTTTTTAATAGCCGAAGAAATGCGACTTTAGTCTCTCATCAATGCTGGTGGAATCACAGCTCTGTTAGTTTTCTGGCTCTCTTATTCCCAAGGGTTACGTTTGGGGATCAAAACACAACACATACGTTTACCTCTTATATTACTATTGGTTAATCGACCAGATAACAGCGTTTTTCTTTAAAAAACTTACTCATCTTATATGGGACGCTATTCTTTATATTTTTCGCTTGGGACCATACGTAACATTTTACTTCCTACATCCTGACGGATGTTTTGTCTTATTCAATTTGGTCTCTCATCTCTTCCTCGATTGATTCGCAATCTAATGGTTCCATTCGCCATTATATTTTTCCACTTGTGACGTTGTGTTAAGGTAGCATTCATTTTTATCTTTTAAAGTTGATTACCTCAGTTCACATTGGACGTGAACAACCGCCTTCTTATGCCATGTGGGGAAATATATATGTTACTCTAATCGTTGAGGACTGTTATTGAGACTTAGGTCATAGCTCGTTAAAATCAGCCCAGATTTCTATACTTGGTGCGTTCCCACTTGTGCTACAAGTTTATCTCCACTTGTAATTAGTTCTCTTGAAACAAACAAATAAAAACAAACTTCTGTTATGTAACACGTCCATTCTTATCTCTTAACTATAACTTATGCGCTGCCCCTTCCTTTTCCTCAATTTACTTTCTATCTATTAATCATATTTAATAGATTTTATAAAACAAATGTATGTGATACAGCACAAATTTGATTGCACATTTCAATTAACTTTACATGCATTGACAACAATATAAACATCTACAGTCTTAAATTGAAAAGAGAAAAAAAACTGCATATCCAATTATTGAATGTCCAGACTGTCCACATAATGCCTATAAGTAATGTTTTCGGGACAAAGTCGATTATGGTATAAGTGTTAACACACCTAAACAGATATTTACTCATTTGTGGTACAATACACAGCACAACCAATGTTCCACTGTATGCTTGTTTATTAAACAAAATCTTAAAAATTAAACTGAAAATAAGTAACAAATTTGTACAAGATAAAAAACACGCTGAAATGTTCAAAAATCAAAACTCTCATTTCACAAATAAATTCAAAGCATATTTTTCTTTAAAAACACCCAAGCAAAAGAGCATCCCATTAAATCAACTTTTGCTTTTGACAAACTGAAGCAATTTCCTTGATATCTCTAAACATTTAGACAAAAATTATACAGTGTACTCTTTTCTCCTTGTATTATTTTACTTTTTTTCTGCATTTTTCTTGGTTTCTGTGTCACTTTCCTTATTCTATTTTGTATGCTTGTTGATAATACGTTCTTTTTTCTTTTTTCCGTTTTTATTTGTCGCTCGCTCATTGCATACTTTTAATTATTTTACTTTCTAAAGTACCGTAACATTTTGAAATTTATTTTTCTCTTTTTCGATTTCTTTTCATTCGAGTGGGTCATGTTCGTCCTTTTTTCTCGCAGTAATAATTTAAATAGACTGTGTGTATATGTGTCACATTCTATTATAACAGCAAGTTGGGCGTGCACAATTTTTCTTTTTTCTTTTACTCTTTACACAATACTTTGAAGTAACTCAACTTTTTCTTCTTTTTAAACAGCAGTTTTACCTAAATTCTTCCTCTTATATAAATTTAATAATTTTCATCAAATTTCAATTTTTTTTTTATTTTGTGTTCTATACAGTTATTATCTCTGTCATCCACGTTGAATTTTCCGGTGTTTTCAATATATTTCCTACCATTTTTTTATATAGACACGCTTATTGTCACTACACACACGAAACTGTAGTCCACTTCAAAGTGATATCCTGTGGTTGCAATACGTACACTATACGATTTCAACAACTTCTGAATGGACCCATAGAAGTCGTCTATTTGTTAGTGTATCAATGAACCTTTCACAATATCGTTCATCTGTTCTGTTCTTAACATAAGTGTAGTATGTATGGTTTTCCTTAAGCTAAGGCAATATCCAAAGGTAACACAGATCTACGTCTGGATTTTAACGAGGATGAAGGACTGTTATGATGCTAATCTTGATAATATAATGTGTTGTCAAACATCGCGTACGTTTCAGCATCTCCAGTTCTTCGGAAAAAATTGTGCGTACAGTCGTTATTCATTATATTTTTATTTAGTAAATGACCCCTGGTGTTTTGACTTCGTTCTCCTCTCAAGCCTCACATCATTCTTCACAAACACTTTTCTTTCCTTAAATAACTTATAAGACAATGTTCGATTACTGCAAGATGCCCTAAAATAATTTTGAAGCATTCCATAATTTGCTGCCTTATTTTTCCAAGTTCATAACATAATTTTAGTGCATATCGTTCAACAAAAGTGTCCCCAAGCCGAGATTGTATTTTGGAAATTTACCATCTGTGGCAATCAGGCTTTAATAGATTGCATTCCGATTCCTGATATATATGGCCATTTGAGTCTGAAATTGATCAGCAATCTCATAATTGTAAAGAAATGACATACTGAATTTTCAAGAATCTACGGCAATTTTTATGTCTGTACAAAAATCATGGAAACGTATTTAAGACACCTCCTTACTTTTTATTCCTTACGAATAAATGCGGTCAAAAACTGGTATGTAATGTAGTGGAGGTCTGTATAAACTGGAGGGTGCTGTATATATGATGTGTTGACGCGTATTAACATTTTTACAAATATTAATAACGATCATTATAACCGTCGACCAGCATACTTGCCCGGTAAATATTTAAATATATTATGTATATTTTTATTATATTATTGTACATTATATATTTTTATATTAGTATGAATAGTATCTAAATTTTGTCTAAATTTTAATTATTATTTTCTTATTACTTGAGAGTCATTTTGTTTAAAGCTATCATGTTTTTAAGTGTACGAAATATAAAGCAACTGATAATCTTCCTTTTGTATATAACAACTTAAGTTATTACCACCCGTATATAGTAAAATACTTTTGCACAATTGTGCATTTTCCAGCAGAAGTATATTTATGCAGATACAACAGTTATGTTTAATATTTTTTCCTCAGGAATTTAAACTGAATTGATGTTTGGTTATTATTGCTAGAATTTTTGTAAAACGTTCAATGTTCTTTTACACTATATCTATCTATCTATCTATCTATCTATATATATATATATATATATATATATATATATATATATAGATAGATATTATGTATTATATATTATATATAGATAGATAGTGTGTATATCCATTTATATACATATGTATATATGTATATATATATAATACTTCTAGATTACAAATTGTATAGCACTGTAAAATACAAGTATATATAAATATTAGTGTCAAGAAATAGGAAATTAATTTATTCAACACGGAATACAAATATTTTTCCTTAATGCATACATTGTTAACAAATAATCCTTTTATCTGACGAAATTTATTGTGTAAATTAAAGTGTGTAAGTTGTCATACACTTCGTTATTATTAAGCGCTAAAAAACTATTGTTGCCGGTTCCAAAGATGAGCATTTTTTATCATTGTCATGTATTTTATTCATATTGTTCTTACGTCAAAATACCACAAAATTATTCTTTTACTTTTCTTCTCAGATTATTTATGCATCCTTCATACAATTCTGAAATATTCCCTTCCACTTTTACTCCATAATGCTATTTCTTAATCCACACCAAGTGTATAATCTTCCGTCGGACTTTGTTTGTTCTCACACCGCACTATAAACAGAAAACATCTAAGAACTTTACTTTAACAATCGAAGCACACATTCTCCCGCATGTATAAGCTCGTTAAATATTGAATCTAATTATAGAGATCAAATACAGTTATTATTATAAATATGTTTATATTATGCCCGAGTATAATTGTATTGTTCTAATTATCTTATAGTGTGTGATTTTTACGTTCTTATTTAATTGAAACTTTTATTATTTATTGTATTATATATAATTTATTCATGTATTTTTTTCATATGAATTTTTGTATTGTAATCCGAATGTAAAGTATTTTAATCCGTATAAATGTTATTTGCTATTTTAGTTCAACAGTTTATACGAATCCAGGGAACCTTGCAATAAGGAATTGCAAACTTATTCAAACATAATCTTAACGTAGCTTAATATCTACATTAACTGCAATTGTGTAATAATTTTCCGATAGATTATAAGCACGCTATTTTTATTTGAGATTCAAATAATTGATCGTTTTTTGAGCGGCATTTTTCATTAATATTTGGTCATGTTTTTATATTTGCTACATCGTAAACTTCGACACCAGAAAATAATAATCCAAGGTGCAAATATCATTAACACATTTTTTCGTGACGCAATAATATTTGTGTACGAATATTAGTAGAATTACATCGATTGGAATATATTTTATGACTGATGAGGGGGATTTAATTTTGCCCCTCGTATATTTAAGTAGATTTTTATTTTAATGCTATTGGTATGCATTTTCCATTAAAAAGGTTATATATTATGAGTTAGGCATTTTGGTAAATAGATAAATAGTTCGATAGATAGATGATCTTATTACAATTAAGTCTTTCCATATGTATACATTTGTTGAGGTTATCACTGTTCATCTTATTGGGTTCTTTTACTTTATGATCTATAAAAAACGCAATGCGTTCTCTTTCAAACATAATTGTGTGGAAGAATAAAATAAAGAACTCTTAAAGATCCAATGACTTGCAGAACATGATGATGTCGACGCGAAATCAGAATTGCATACTTTTTCAACTGTTCAGATCTGGTTTATGGTTATTATCAAGTCACACTTCTCTTATTGACCGTGTTGGTATTAATGGCTGTATGTCGAATAGTTCCTCTGGTATATATGCCAGTTCTATTGTAATTAAATATTTTAATTTAAAATGATGTATTATCAAATAAGTTTCCGTTATCATAACTTTACTGTATATATCATTTAATTATTTAAATTACAATCGCTTTAAAACAATTATGTTTTCTCTTCATTTCGTCAGGTATGCCCCCCCCCGTTTGGGAATATAAAGGGCGCACGCGTCACAAGGGTAAAAAAGAGAGGAAACATGAAAACAATATAAAAAGGAAGGGAGGGATTCTTTTAAAAGTTTTTTTTATTTTATATAATATTTCTTTCAAACAGAAACGCTTTCTGCGTAGAGGTATGACTCATATAAAATTCTATTGAGGTACATATTTCCTTTCGATACAGAAAAGTCGAAGCAAGGGAGGTTGATTCATTTTTATGAGACAGACGGGAATGTAAAATAAAATAAAGTGAGACATAACGAATTCAGACATTTCAAACAATGTCAAATACATTTATTAACGGATAGGGCGGAAAAGATTTAAAGAAAATAGAACATTAACAATACGGGGTATTTTTAACTATTTTTAGCTGAGCAAAAGTTCTGAAAATAAAAGAAAAAATAATGTGGCTAGAAGTTATACGACGAAACAAAATTATTGGCTTTCAGTTTGAGAGGGTTTTTTTTAATAGAGAGACGAGTATAGTTCAAACATTAACTCACAGGTTGTTTTTCATGTCTTTTTCACTGAACGTATCTGCCCTCATTGAATGTTTATTTGCTAAGGAAGCGTCATTCGTTTTGGTTCCCATTATATCTTTTCCGCCGTGTTAATTGGGATACATCGATAGTTTTCCGTATTTGGGAAACAGGCAGCTAAACGTTACATGGGCAAACTCAGCTCTGGTCAATACATCTTCTTCCTTCGGTTTTCCCACGCATGTGGAAACGTTATGCCTGCTGATCAAGCAGTGAAATAAAATGAATACAAGATAGAAAAAAAGTAACTTTGCACAATTATTTTATTCAAATTAAAGTAAAGTCGAAAAGCTGTAATACCACCTCGCGTTGATACAGATTGAAGGGACAAAACACTTGATAAATGAGTTGAGAGATTATCGAAAGAAACGCCGTCATTAATTGTCATCTTCCCTTATGCTATGCAAGACCGACCCAGCTGCAAGTGGTTTCTTTATAAAAAAAAAAAACCTCCACGATGCTTGCAACAAAACGAAGTGATGTTGAGACTTGGCGGTCTGCGGTCGATCATCAATTAAATATTTTAGAATGTACGCGAAAAAATTATAGCTGAAAAATTCTGTCAACACATTGATGAAATGCATAACATATTTTGGCAACGACACTCCGCATTAAACAACGAAAATGGCCCAAATCTCCTCGAAGATCATTCCTGACCGCATGTTTCTAAATCGACTCTGCAGAAGTTTAATGAATTGACCTACGAGACTCTGCCTTATTTGCCATACTCTTAGACCTCTCACCAGTTGGCTATTACTTTCCTGCACGTCGACAATTTTCTGTATAAGAAATGCTTCAAAAGTTAACAGATATAAAACTACGATTTCAGCATATTTGCCACCACAACAGTTTTACGATACACACATAATGACAGTAGTTTTGCGGTGTACAAGTATGTTAATTGTTATGGTTCCTGTTTCGATCAATACATGTTTTTTTAAGCCGAGATATGTTTATCTGAATTTAAGGGTTAAACACCGCAAGAACCTTCTTGTCAAAGTTATACGTGCACATAAGTGTTAATATCTAAGTGTATTCATCTTTATTTCAGTATTATACAACTGATTAATGCGATCGTATTTTGCGATATTTTTATTTATATGTAATAATTATTTGATTTTTATTGTGAGAGAAATGATTCTAATAATTCTCCCCGTTCTGGGTTTCGTTAAATTTATCAGGCGAAGGATGAAATAATTTTAACCATAACGTTTGCGCTATTGATTACATAAATGCTGTATCATGGGTCTGAACAATTTGTTTAACATTTTTGTAATATGTTCTATTTAGTTATTAATAATCTGATTTTTATTGTTTTGGTGCATATATTTTATAATTTTTTTATAATTCGTTTTCTATTTTCGAATATTGTGTTGCACTTTTTTTCATTAATGAATTTAATTATTATAAAATAATCGAATAATAATTATCAACAATCCTGTTTTATTATTAATTGTTATTGAGGAATAAACACACTTGGAGAAACAATATAAGCTAAATGTATCGTGAAATATGTTTACTTGAAAGCCTAAAAGTCACCCACTGAAATTGAGAGAACAGACAATGGAACACCTGGGTTAAGAAAAATTAACATGTTAAGGTCTTAACATTTAATACCATTCTTGGGATATTAACCCTGAGTTAAATGTAATATGATTTATACTAAATAAAATTCTCTGAATACCTTTTTCATATCAAACTCTTACGGGATAAATACATATATTTAATAATTTTCTTTCAATCTCCAACATCTACGACGCTATATCATGCCCATTGATGAGCTGAATGTCCTTTATACAACCAAATTGATAGAATATGTTGTGGTATATCCGATTCTCTTTGAATTATTTTATTTTTTACACACACACACGCACACACATAAATATATACACATATATACATATATATATATATATATATATTTATATACATATACATATATATTATGCTAGATCCCCAATTATATTGTTTAATTATACATGCAATCAGTTACACTCCGTTTCTATTCTACGCTTATAAGTCTCTATAATAATGCGTTTGGTGTATTAAATATCAATGTTCTACATCACACAAGACTGGGTAAATATATATTTTATTATTTCAATTAAATAAGAGCGGCATACGCACGTGTGCATCACAACGGCTCAGGTTTTCTGTCAAAATATTTAGAGGTACGAAGTTCTCAATTCCAAAACCAACATTTCAGATATATTGAATACACTGCAGGATGCTTTCTTTTCGAAATCTGAGTTTATGGTATACATACTAAAAACTATCCTGAGTAGAACTAATTATGTTTTTTTTTTTTTGGTCTGTAAACAATGGAAACTATCTCACAATTACGGTAATACTTGTATAAAAAATCGTTTGCGCATTTATATTCCATCAACATCTCTGTGTCATTGAGTAGTTTTATATGTGTTTCGCGGCCAAATGGACTGGTTAGTAATTAAGAGACAAGCTTGCTTTATGTTATTATGTACTAATTTGAGCCAAAGTAATTCAACGATTCTTTCTTCATCATTATGTATTAATGAATAATGAAATAATACAGACGCTATTTCTGTGATAAAAAATAATTTATATTGCAAGAAATATATATGTGTGTGTGTGTATAAATATAGTTTACATATGTAGACATATATATATTTACATACACATGTATACATATTTATTTATATATATATATATATATATATATATATATATATAAAATAACGTGTGCATGCCGAACGTAATATACCCCTTTTCCTACCTCATATCACGATATCATTCATCAAAAATACATGTGAAATCTGAAAATATGCACGTATAATCGTCATGCTTCGAACTTTACAGTATTTGCATAATAAGCAAAACTTAAATGAAACTATTTTTTTCATTACACTATTAGCGAGGCATATATCTACTATACGTTATTACTTCCAAATGCGATTCTCGTTACATATATATATATATATATATATATATATATATATATATATATATATATATACATATATATTGTCATTTTTATTCTCTATAAATCTTTAACTGACTTGAATACGACAGGATTATATTGAACACATATATTTCATATTTAATGCTGATGCTATGATCTCCTTACATTTGAAATAAAATAAAAACAATTACATTACAATAGGTTACCTTCTCTTTCAGTACTATTAAAATACTGATTCCTGGAGTAAATCAGCTGAGATTCATTGCTCCATACGTCACGGCGTCTTAAAGTTGTAATGAAAATAAGGATGGACTATATTTTAATCATAACTTAAACATGTGTATTTTAATGGTTTATGCATTTACCTTGCAAACGCGTCGTTTGGTACTTAATATGTAATAACTATCTTCCATATCGCCCAATAAAATTTACTCTCATTCTATCTGTATCTATTTATTGATATATTTCATTTTTACAAATCTATTATTAAGCACGATAGACCACATATGTCTTGTGTTTATGTCTAAAATGAAGATTCCATTTTCCAAAGTTATGGAAATCGTTTTTTGCTAGATTTAGATTAAAAAAAAAGCTTAGTAATTTGGATCCAAATACAAACGCTTTGTATGAAAGTCATTGTTTTAAATATATTTTCTCACACCATGTAGACATAAACGCTTTTTACATCTTAATATATATCAATCAAATCTCAACCAATTCTTCTAACGCAAATCAATAATAATTAATTAGTTTTTAATGTATTTGCATACTTCATACTTATCCCAATGGGAGGGGTCTTATCTTCCATATATATTTCGCGTTACTTTAGAGATTACTACATTATATCTATATTTTATTAGTCTGGGGACACGACGTCATCCGAGATTGAATGATGATCCACGACTTATTCACTCTTTTACATGCTTATTGTCTTTGAAATCGGTGAAATCACCAATAATTTCATTCAAATCGATTAATTTTCTACTGTATTGGGGCACCTTCGCATTGCACATCGAGTAAACCTCACCTTTTTTTTTTTTACACAGTGATCACCACTTATCAAGGCCCGGAAGCCACTCAGGGATAAAGGTTATTGCAAGTACATCACGTTAGTGAGGAGATTTTATGAAGTGTTTAATTAGGGGGGCGGTTCATTAGGAATTTGTTAACATTAGACTTGAAGACATCCAAGTTGTAGTCCGGAGGGAAGCAGGCAGACGGAACAGAGTTCCACAGGCGTGCAGTTCTAAGAAAGAAGCTTTGCTTATGAAATCCGCGTTTTGATTTAGGCACAGATATAGAGTGGGGGAAATTTTTCACAGTGGATTCAGCTAGACGGGTGTTTTTCGTGAAAGTTTGGCGAGGGGGGACCAGGGATTGGAGTTCAGACGAGCACCTGCCATGAAAATAACGATAAAACAAGGATAGGCTCGCAACGCCTCTTCTGTGGGAGAGGGGTTGCAGGGTAGAGAAAAGGGCATCCCCCACTAAACCACGAAGTCTATTTTGTACTCTGTCAAGGCATGATAGGCTGTTTTTTGCAGCTCCTGCCCAAATATTGCAACAGTATTCCATCCTTGGCCGTACTTGGCTTTTATATAGATAGAGAATTGCATCAGTAGTGAGATATCTTCTGGAGCGGTAGAAGGATCCCACCATCTTTCCTGCGACCTAGGCAACAGACTTGATGTACGTGTATCATTTCAGATCAGGAGTAAAGGTCAAACCCAGAAGCTTGTCAAAACACGGGGCCTCACCCAGACGAGAGCCATCCATCACAATTGATGCTAGCTGGGGATCAGAGCGTTGATGATGTAAGGATAGGAGTGTGGTTTTAGATGCATTAAAGGTAACTAGCCACATCTTCCCCCACTGAACCACGCGCTCGAGATCAAAGGAGAGAGAATCCGAGAGAAGTTCGTCATTTACAGCCTTTGATGTGTTGTCGTAGATGGTCGTGTCATCAGCATAGATGTCAACGAATGATTTAAGTATGTGTTTAGGGAGGTCATTGATGTAGATCAGGAAGAGAGTTGGGCCCAGGATTGACCCCTGAGGGACTCCAGCATTTATATTGCAGGCCTCCGATTTTTGTCCATCTACCACTACTCTTATGAGCCTATCGAAGAGAAATGATTTAATGATTGAGAAAGCATTTCCCGTTATACCGTAGCTGGAAATCTTGTGAAGTAGACCCTTATGCCATACTTTGTCAAAGGCCTTTGATATGTCAAGAGCAATTGCCCTAGAAAGGAAGCCTTTGTCAAGAGATTCACTAATCCTGTGGGATATAACCGTCAGCACATCTGCGGTAGATCTTGCAGAGCGGAAACCATATTGTGTGTCACTAAGAAGGTTATTCCTGCTGAGGTGGTTGACTATTTCTCTATTTAATATTGATTCCAGTAACTTACTCATAACACAGAGAAGACTTATTGGTCTGTATTGAGAGGGAGATGACTTATCACCTGAATTCTTAAAATACAGGGCAAACTGATAAGGTCTTCCAGGGGGTCGGAAAGCACTTCTCCTTAAGGCAGCGCTTAAATAGTTTCGTAAGTATGGGAGCAATTTCTGGTTGAAGCTTTTTTAACACTATAATTGGGATGCCATCAGGGCCAGTTGCTTTACTGGAATCTAGGTTTTTTATTAGCTTGCATTCCTCTCGCAGTAACTCACCTTATAGTTTACATTAAAGTGTAGATAACCAATTGTTTTAAAAAGTATGTTTTATATATAATGGCTTTCTTAAAACGTTAACTTGCAAAAGTCAAGTATTATGTTTCCGTTGTTCTCTAAACAGACATATTCATTTCGTACGCACCCCTATGATGGCAAAACACTTATTGTTGATTGTATATTTCCGGTCGGTATTCTTGTACGGTAATAATGGTTTCGATTTAAATTCAAAATAAACACAGCATGTATAATGGCGCAATTGTTCTGTAAGCGTCCGTATTCATGAGGGTTAGTTTCTTTTAATATTTTAATGAATGTACAACAAAAGAGGTTCTGTGCTGTAAGTTTGTAAGTTTGTTCCCTACGCAATTCTACATCAAACAAAGTCGCAACAAATCGACTCGGTGATGTCATTCCCAATTAAATTTGAACTTTGTTTGCAATTTCTAAGCACAAACTTCCATTCCGTATTAATGCGTGATTATAGATTTCTCCTGTAAAATCCATGTAGATATTTGCATTTTCAATACGTATTTGATGTAAAATGTCCTCGGGCATGTGTGATTTATATTTCTCCCATACTCTAATGAACACGAAGCGGAGCAAGTTATCGATATGATGGCAAACAATGTACGAATTTTAATTGGATGCGATGTGTTACATGCATCATTAATGCATCCATCTCAGCTTCCGTCGTTTTCCAATAAATTCAGAGCTTGACATGGACTTTTATTGCATTTTTAATTGTTGAAAAGACGTTGAACCAGGGCATTTACCAACAGCATGCAGAGAAAAGCATTCATCTTGTTTTGGAGTATATAGTCGGCCTATTGGTTGTATTTGAATATTCCAGGGTGTCCGTCTACTCTATCTTCTCGTTTGCGTTGTTCAAATAATTTTCTACTCCTAATCCATGTGTTATACATGCCCACTTCCGAATAAAGCAGTGTTGATACAAACGCGTCATTTTGACATAACGTGAAAACAAACCGTTAATGTTGTCGCCGGTGGATTAAGAGTTATTCGTTGCACATTTGAGGCTTCAAAGTAAACGCGTTGTCGATTTTCTGAACTGATAAGTGAACAATAGCCGGACTTCGTTCATGTATGAAAAATGGAAGAATTCGCCATACAGCTTCGTTACTGCTTATGTATCTTTCAGGGATATTGTTCCTCATGACAAACATTGCAGAAACTCTTAGATGCTTCGATGCTCTGCAATATCCAATCATTTTCATGGATGATGCTGATTGATATCATTTCAATGTTTACATGAAAAATCCAGTTAGTTGTGAAGACAAAAATGCAGCCCAATTAACTATTATTCAAACCGACTAATGGTTCGGGAAAATGAACCAAATCACATTCGTACATGCCGCCAATTATTCAACCAATACATCGTAAACATGTACGCAAAAATTGAATCTGAACATTTGCTATTCATACGTTCGAATCAGTCCAAACTTCGCTCTGAAGAATATGTTTATTTGCGAGATGCAGTTGAAATCGATGGTAATAAAACCAACGTCGGAAGACTAACGATTTTACCATCTTCATATTTTAGTAGTACACGTAGTATGCATGAGTACACTCAAGATGAGTTTGCATATGTTCGTCAGTATGTGCGCTCTGACCTGTCCATTACATTCACATGCAACCCTGCTTAGGATGATATACAACAACTATTACTTCCTAACTATCATCAGTGGATAGGCATGATATTACAGCACGTGTTTCAGAAACAAAGCTGAAATCGCTAATAGATTTCATTGCTAAACAAAGTATTTGGGCCTGTGTGCTGCTAGATGCATTCGGTGGAATGGCAAAAGAGAAAGTACCACACTCACACGTAATAACCTGGCTCTATAACAAAATCAGTCCAGATGAAATCGACAATGTAATATGTGCTGAAATACCTGATGCTGACATTGATAAATGTTTTCATGAAGTTGTAACAAAAAAATATGATACATGAACCTTGTGGTCTATTGAATCCAAATTAACCATGCATGAAAGATGGAAAATGCCCAAATCGATATCCAAGAGCTAATTGCCTTGGATATCGCTTCATCACAGTTACAGAAAATGATATTCTTTGTGCAGATGACGATCAGTAGAAAATGGCGGAAAATTAACAATCATACAAATGCGAAATGGTGAAACTGAAATCGAGAATCGGTGGGTTGTTTGCTGTCAAAAACCTACAAACTGCATATCAATGTGGAATACTATAACTCAGTTAAGTCCATCAAATACAGTTGCAAGTATATGAATAAACGCAGCGATATAGCAGTTTTTTTTTGTTTGGGAACATAAATACAAGCATACATATCGATTACATTGCAATTCATTGGGCTGCATTTTTTCTTCACAACTAACTGGATTTTACATGTTAACATTAAATTGATATCCATCAGCATCATCCCAGAAAATGATTGAATATTGCAGAGCATCGAAGCATCTAAGAGTTTCTGCAATGTTTACCATTTGATCATTTTACATATGAAGAAAAATAGCCCTAGGTTGAAATTGATCTCTAACTATAAACATTTCCTCTTCATCTATAGTTGGAGTATTGTATCTTCGCGCGTGTTCTCCAGCAGCAGCTTTGTCAGCGCGAATAAAAATCTTGTGTTTATCAGATGGCATCATATCAATTGCAGTTTTGAATAAATGCACTAAATTGTTTTTATTATGAAGCAGCTCTTGCAGTGGGGAAAAAATGGACTTATTTGTGGCAGTCGAATTTCCACAGCGTGCACTCAGTCCATCATTGTTATCACTGATGAAATGGATTTGTAGGAATTTATGATGACTATTCTTTTTAAGACAACGCTTAAGCAGCTTCGTAAGTATGGAATTTGAATACCGTAAGGATTTTTCCTTTACTAAAATCCAAGTTTGTGTTTAGCTTTGCACATTACGCACAGTCATTAGTATGCCGCATAGCGTGGTTTCCTATACGGGACAAAATACGTGGAATTGACGGCATTGGTCGCATAGGCTGGTGTTAGATGAAAGGTTCTCAGGCAAAGTGTTTAGTTTTGTGTGATGCTGGTGAGATCAGCTCAGGTACACTGATGGTGGTTGGGATCGAGCACACGCTTCGGTTCTGAACTTTTTTTGCTCTTTGCCAAAACTGGTGGAAACCAAACCGCTGCTAAGCTACTTTTAATTTAACGGATTCAGCATACAAGTCTCGCGCGTTTCTTATACTTTTTATCGTGGTTGCTTGCAGTTTCAGCAAGCAGTTTTACTCTTAGTGCATATATTATATTCGAAGCAATGTAAAAAGTAAGTCCTCTGCTTAATGGTAGCAGCAAATTATGGAGAAAACCACAGCATGTTGTAAGGATTTTGCTAGAACTTCTACATGGTTCAAAGCGGTCTATACATACATTAACCATTCCCTAAGTTCCCATAATATAGAGGACCCATTCTTATTAACATGGAATACAGAGATAGATATAATATTAGTGTACGAAAACTATCCCAGTAAGCCGTAGACTGTATGCTAGAGAGATACGTCCGAGTACTTAGTAAATTTCGTTTTTTATCTTAACTTATACAATCGAGTGATCTAAAGATTCCAGTAGAAACAGAACCGAAGATGAGCATAGCTCAAAGCAAGTTGTGAGAAAAAAGGTCAAGGAAGCTTGCATACTGACCGTCAGTGTAAAGCACACGGGTGGGTTCGCGAACACTCTGAGGGAGGTCATAAGCATGGAAAAATCGTGTAAGAACCTCCCCTCATGATTAGTCTTGTTTAAGTTTGTACAGCATTCCATATTTTGAACATTGGATTCTGCACATACGTAAATGTTAGCTGAAAGATGGGGAGAAATGATGTACTCAGTTTTTTTCAAATATGCGTTTAAAGATAGTAATTCCGCTGTTATGAAGAAGCAACTATAAACGTCGTGGTGTAAGTTCAAATAGTCTCATGCTTGTCTTCAGAAGAAATGCTACAGTTTTGTACACTTCTGTATATGGCGCCACTCCTCCAGCGACCTTAACCCGCTGGATTTCTTCGTAAAGTCATACATCGAGAACATTACTAACATGAACTCTCTCAAAACCAAAGTCAACTTAACTGCCGGGATTCAGCGAGTATTTGGCGAACTCCCGCCAGCGCTTGTGGAAAAAGCATACCCCCAGTTCCAGAAAAGTATCGAGTCGCAGATTGAAACTGAAGGAGGCTACATAGAATACATGGCATACCTAATTCATAATAAAGTCACCAGTATCATTTTTTCAATTCCAATTATACAATAACGCCGCTGTATTCTTTTGAAAGGGGGCAAATGAATTCTTCAACCCTTTATTAATCGATAGTAAAAAAGATACGAATAATGTCTAATATCACCGGTAAAACATATGATGAACTTATATCTCATTTAATCTTTACCAGAGAAACTGTCATCAATACTATACAGACAGACGCGCATATATATATATATATATATATATATATATATATATATATATATATTATATATTATTTTTTATATTATATATATATTATATATATATATATATATATATATATATATATATATATAGCATTTATAAGAATTATATGTTTAATTATAGGTATTGGAGATTTATAAAACATTCGATATTATTATTGATTTTTTTACATACATGCAGCCAGACATATATATATATATATATATATATATATATATATATATATATATATATATATATATATATATATATATTAGTCATCGACATACAGATCTGTTTCGTTGTTTCACAACTCATCAGTACCGCTAGACTAACACCTATCCCAAGCCGAGGATCGAACCTAGAACCGTCGTGATGACAGTCGACAGTTCTACCCCCTGACTACGGAATCGGTGGCCGCAATTAATCTGTCCGAATGTCTATTTAAATAAACATCCGTCAACCGCTCGTAGAGGGCTCAAACGTTTGTTTGTAAACAAACCGCGAGCTTCGCATTTCTTCAGCTAAATTAAGTGGCGAGTGAGATTATTTACGATAGTGCTCAACCCAAGAGGGGGGTTTATAAAATATATTTTAGTCATCGACATACAGATCTGTTTCGTTGTTTCACAACTCATCAGTGCCGCTAGACTAACACCTATCCCAAGCCGAGGATCGAATCTAGAACCGTCGTGATGACAGTCGGCAGTTCTACCCCCTGACTACTGAATCGATGGCCGCAATTAATCTGTCCGAATGTCTATTTAAATAAACATCCGTCAGCCGCTCGTAGAGGGCTCAAACGTTTGTTTGTACACAAACCGCGAGCTTCGCATTTCTTCAGCTAAATTAAGTGGCGAGTGAGATTATTTACGATAGTGCTCAACCCAAGAGGGGGGTTTATAAAATATATTTTAGTCATCGACATACAGATCTGTTTCGTTGTTTCACAACTCATCAGTGCCGCTAGACTAACACCTATCCCAAGCCGAGGATCGAATCTAGAACCGTCGTGATGACAGTCGGCAGTTCTACCCCCTGACTACTGAATCGGTGGCCGCAATTAATCTGTCCGAATGTCTATTTAAATAAACATCCGTCAGCCGCTCGTAGAGGGCTCAAACGTTTGTTTGTACACAAACCGCGAGCTTCGCATTTCTTCAGCTAAATAAAGTGGCGAGTGAGATTATTTACGATAGTGCTCAGCCCAAGAGAGAGAGAGAGAGAGAGACAGATAGAGAGACAGAGACAGAGAAATTATATATATATATATATATACATATATATTTATATGTATATATATATATATATATATATATATATATATATATATATATATATAAATGTAAATGTTGGTTCGTTCGGAATTAATTGTCTAAAAACATCACTGGACGGATGGCTTCCACGTTTTGGTATAATATGTTTACTATATCCATGTGTGTTTTTAAATATTTCTTTTTAATTATAACATTATACTTAATTTTTCTATGAAAAATAGGTGTTTTTCTTTGTATCGAGAGGCCATTTTTTTAGTTAGGGGCAATTATTTATTACCGCTTCCTCTCATGTGACCAGTGTTACAATTTAGCGGTTTTCCTGCTAGATCTGGAGATTTCGTTTGCAATCTAGCGGGGAATTCTAGAAAATATGGAGATATTTGGCACCCAGACACCCACATTTGATAATTAAAAACTAAAGAAAACCCGAAAAGCGATTGAAAATACTTTAAAAACATAAAATAAACTCATTCATGTAAGTAAAAAAGTAGCATTTATTGCCTTTGGTAACAATTATTTATTGATTATTTGTTTTGTTTTTCACCTTTTTTTCGACTAACCATTCTTAAATCTGACTATAAAATCGATTTTTCCAAGTACATTTTAGGTGGGGGGGCATTCCAACCTCAGAAAGGGGTTTGTATTACTGTACACATTGATTCGAAGAAGTTGTCAAAAAACAAATATATAACAAATAAATGTTATCAAAGGCAAGGTAAGTTACTTTTCTGCCAAACGGGATATATTTTTCGTGTTTTTATTCAGTGTAACATATTTATTCAGCTCGAAAACCATACAGTGTTTACCGATGTATTTGAAAATTCAAGATGGCGTATCAACCCTCTTTAACACCGCAAGTTTGGAAAAAGGCGTTATAAATAAAGAAAACTATACAAAATACTATTAAAATCCCGCCGAATATATGTCAACCTATGCCACAGTAACATGTATTGAGCGAGTTTTTAACAGTATTTTATCCGTTTTTTTTTATTTATAGCATCTTTTCCCAAACTTACCCTGTTAAAGAGAGAATCAGACTCCATCTTGAATACTCCAATACATCGGTAAACACTGTATGGTTTTCGAGCTGAATAAACATGTTACATTGAATAAAAACACGAAAAATATATCCAGTTAGGTAGAAAAGTAACTTATCTTGCCTTTGATAACATTTATTTGTTATATATTTGTTTTTGACAACTTTTTCGATTCTATGTGTACAGTAATAAAACCCCAATATTGCATCACTAAAAAAACACCACAGGCTTATTGTAAACAGAATGTGTTTACAATATCGGTAAATTTTCAATGGGTTTAAATTACATGATTATTGATAATGTAACCATGTGATTGAACTTTAATTTACATTAACCACACGTGGTCACAAAATGAATGCCGACGCTCAAAGTATATACACATTTTGACTTCTCCCTTTACTTAAAAATTCACCAAAACTCAGGAAATTAACGAATTTTAATGAAAATTGCAGTATTTTTCCAATAATGATCGTAGAATATAATGAACTAATTATTTTTACTTAACTCTTAGTGAAAATATTTTATTTTGTTTAAACAAAAAATACCTTTACTAAAGTTATGGTTTTCAGTAGTAAATAAAAAACGCAAGAATGTATTTTTCCTTTTTTTAAAGCATCGTAATTTGTAACAATAAAAATAATTTTTACAGTAACATTACGAAAAAAGCCCCTAAAATCCGTATTAAGTTATTCGATATAACTCGAAGAAAAATGAATTCTAGCATAATATTTAGGAAATGAAAGATTCAATTAGATTCCGATGTTCCAGGTAAAAAAACAACAAAACAGATAAATTACCCCCCTACTCCAACTTGGTGTGTTTTCCTTTTCTTATTTTATTTCTTTTTCAGCTAATTTTAAATTTTCCGCCCAAAAAGCGCTATAATGTATTTTTGAAAATTAGAAAATTCTTTTTCCTGGAAAAAAAATCGCCTCCCCTAACGTAGTTTGCTTGGTGAAGCCGTCGTTTATGCTACAGCGTGCATACGCGTAGCATAAACGGAAGCTGCAAAATGGTGGAAAGAAGTTCGTGGGGTCAGGGATAAATACCATGCAAACGGTAAATTTGCCCCAAGTTTGACTATCAGATTCGTTGTCAGCGACCTCAATTACCTATAAAAAACAAATTAGAGTGGTCGGTGTTCTGTAGTAGCGTACCTGGATATTTACCTTTTTTTTCTTGCTTAAAAAAATAGCATTAATACAGTAAGTTAGGTAAACTGACTTTTTTGTTTAAAAATGGAATTATTTATTAACTTTTTTTTTTAATAAATATTTTGTGTCTTATATAAATAAAGTGCAATTGTTAAATATTACTGTTTTGATTATATTCGTTTGGGGGGGCACAATTACAAAATTAAGAAAGATTACAATGAAGCGAAATTTAAGTTTCGGTTCCATTTTTACAACAACCGTAAAACAGCAAGTTTTATCGTAATTTATAAGCATATTGACACACTGAATCAACATTTTATTTATTTTTTTGCATAATTAATGATGGACGCATTTTTCTGTTTATTTTCTTAACATCTGTTTAAAAAATAAATAATTTGTACATTCTCTTGAAAAAAAGAATCAAACTTTTCTCTACTTTCACATGTGTTCCATTTTAACAAACTGAGCTACAGCAACGCGTGGCCGGGTACAGTGGTATATATATATATATATATATATATATATATATATATATATATATATATATATATATATATATATAGGGAGAGAGTAAGAAAGAGAGAAAGTGAGAGAGAAAGAAAGACCGAGAGAAAGAAAGACCGAGAGAAAGAAAGGAGGGGAAAAAGAAAAAAACACAAACGGGTCGCCGGCGTTAGCTTTGTCATAAATTACGCATAAATATATTTTAATTAACACAGAAACTAAGATATATCCACCCGATCATTACTTTTTCTTTACAGATCTGTTCTCATCACTAATAAAATATACTAAAATTTAAATATAGTGAGTCAGGTACGACAAAATATTTGCAAATCTGACATGTGTTTAAAAGCTGTTTTGATTCCACTTATTATAAATATGTAGAATTTGTCAGGAGACCAATTCACGCAACAATATTCGTGGAATAGTTATAAAACAAAAAAAAAACCGATTACGCCCACATACCAATTTTTTTTATAATTTTGGCAATTTAGCAGCCCTTCCTCTGATTTTTAAAAGCTTTTCCACATTTCAGAATATCCTGTATAGGAAATATCAATCTGTAGATAAAAAAATTCGACCACACAAATAGTTCCCAGAAAAGGGTTAATTAAACACATTTTTCTGTGTATAAATTATTACTATTTCTTGTATCTTTTCCAGTTTTTTTAGGCGGCACTGAAATACTTATAAGGCTGTTAAGTAAAATAAATGCTGTAAATCCTTGCTCGTTTAATACTGTTAATAACATTTTTCAGGACATGTATATTAGTTTCGATCTAAACAGATCTGCTTCTTCTTCTCTTTATAAAGTTGGATAATCAGCTGCATAGTAATCGACGTTCATCCATCCTGAAAATGTTTATATTTTTCAGATGATTTAGAAACGTGTGCGTGCTCATTCACTGCATTAACTATATCACAGAGAGAAGGTATTATAATTCATCGAGATATAATTATATACAAATATAGTTGTGTGTATATGTTAATATATACAGTTTGCCGTATAGTATTTAATTTAACATATAAAACTGGATTTCATAAATTATAACATATCGATTCAAATCAAAACTAAAGTAACGTGATTTTATGATTATTGTGTGATATTTGGCTTTTAGTCTGCTCGCTAAACTGTTTCCTTAAAACATATTTTAAAATAACTGAGTTTCAGGATAATAGACCGAGTAAAGCTGTACTCCACATCATTATTTTAATTATCTACGAGACGTGCACTTGATAGTGAATAGTATAACTTCATGTAAACTATTCTGCAGTAAACGATTTCGACGTATGTGGTTCCGTCACAAAAACTAAGGACTGTCACAGGACAGCAGATTGCAAGTTTTTACATCTTAGTTTTCTTCTCCTATGTCCCTGCCTTAAGGAAGACTGAGGATACATCTCTCCCAGTGCAAAAATGCGACTTCAGACACCAACCTGGAAATGTCTTCAACTCGGCGCGGTATATACAGTTCCTTACTTATATATATATATATATATATATATATATATATATATATATATATATATATATATATATATATGTATTCAAAACCAGGATATTAATGATAAAATGTTTTGCATAATATTGTGTAATTTTCAATAGGGTTTCAATTGTCTCCACAATATTCGGACGATTTAATACAGTTTCTTATGACCTTCACCTTCACCGAGGTGCACGACTTATATGATCTTCACCGAGGTGCGCGACTTGACACACACAAAAAACAGCCTCTGACTCACCTGCTAACGCACGCGTCACTGTAACGTCCAATGACAACAACAACAACAACCTTCTCACTCGACCTGCCTTTTATACCACTATCTCAATCCCTACTCTTGCGCATGCGCCTGTAGATTCCTGACAACCTCGAAACTTCCGCTTATAAAAACCCAAGTTTTGTTGTCGCGCATGCCTATATAAGGCACAAACACGTGGGCGTTTGTTTTGTTGGTAAGTACTACATTTGTTGCTCCACATTTGCATTTCATTAAAGAGATTGGTAAAAATACAAATGCCAATACGTGTCTAAAGAGATTTTCATCCTGGTATTAACGGTACCAAGCCTCGCCATATTTTGTTTAAATCATTTTCTCATGGCCGTGAAATTGTTTAGGACTCCCTATTTTCTTATTTTCTATCAGGATTTGAATATCGGTAAGTTGTTAATCTTTATACTTCCTAAGACTCGTATGTCTTTTTGAGCTAATATTTTTAATTACTTATTAATTAATAAATTAATTTATTTTTCAAGTTTTATTTATTTATTTATTTATTTTTGATAGTGGACATTGGGTTAAATTTCCTGTGACTCATCTATTCTCTTACCTTACGACATTTCGTATCTTAAGATTTTTCCGATCGATTATAATTAAAAAGTTGTTCTGAAAAAATATTGTTTTATAAAACAAAAAATAAAATAAAATAAACATCTACATTCTATAATCGGTGCTAGAAGAGTTTTAGATTTAAAGTTGGTTTTGTAATCTCCGTTGGTTTTACTTACGAAGTTCAATTCTCAGAAAAATCTGCTCAAATGGGGATAAATCCGAATGACTAATTTTATTGCTATACCTAAATCAAAACTTTGGAATTAATACTGATTCAAAATTCTGATTTTATTATTCATTAGTCGGCCTAAGTGTTCATTCAGTTTATTGGTTTTAAGGTTTTATTAGGTTTTAAGTACTTAACGATGCCGACAACTCTCTAAACATTCATATGTTTGACCTCTTTTCTATTTCATCTCTACGCGTTTTAAATCTTTTGTTATTTCTATGTTACGAATCGATTTTACTGAAAGTGTATTTCCTGTTAGGAGAATTGTAATTAAACGTTTATTCTAAGCGAATTATTTTTATTAAGGTGAAATTAAATCTACATTCCATACTTACTTCAGGATTGGAAATTAAAAATTGTTTTGCAATTCCCTTTTGTTCATCTTCCAATAACGTATCTAAAAAACAGTTGAAAGTGGAATAACTGCAGATTTCTAATTTTATTGTTTTTAATATCTCCAACACATAAGCCCCTAATACTACATTTATTAATTATTTTTTCTTAATTTTGTGGGACATATTAACAATCACTAATCTTTCTTTCAGGATGCTTATTTAATTTGTAATTACCATTTATTCCTAATATTATATATTACTATAAATGATTTTAAAATCATTTCCCAGCTATTTCTCGCATTTGGTTTATCCTGAAATCTTATGCTGGTAAATTTCCCAGTCGAAATCTCATTTTCCGTAACTATTATAAAGATTAAGGCTATTCCCATTGTCCCTATTCAGTTATAATCATTTTATTTCTGGTATGTTAAGTTGTATTTCTACGCAGTTATAAAACTACTTCTCCATCGTAAATTTTAATGTTGAACTTATGTGTTATTCCCATATTTTGCTATTAGTATATACTAAACGTTTATACATTTATTTCAGCTAGGTTTTAGATTTGAGATCAGGTATTTATTTCTTTGAGGAAAACTTTGTATATCAACCAATTGTTGGTTTTCTTTTTTTTTTTGGTGTTCTCTATGTAATAACCTTTATAATAGGGCATATTATATATATTTTAATTTGTACGTTGGTCTTTCTTACCATTATCCGTTATGGATTATTTTATTGTGAATTCTATATTTTTTCGTAGTTCCGCAATCTTATCCACAAAGGCAGTTGTGTTCTTTAAATTTTAATAATTATTTTTGTTCTAATCTTTTTTACATTAATCTTCCTGTCCTTATTAGGTTCGTTCTCGGGTCTGGTTTTAAATGATGCAACATGGTTTCTGACTCTCTTCTTGAACGGACAATTCTTAACCACCAGCTATAATCTCCTAATTTTATTAATTTTTACTTCACGTTTGTATTCAATATCTGAAATTAAGCAATCTCCCTCAGTGGATTTTCATTCGGTACTTTACATAGGTTTTCAGCCCAAATTTATTTCCCCTGATTCAGTTCTATTATTATTCAGCATTTTGTTGATTTTCCCATTGTTGCAGCCTATTTTAGTGTTTGCAAGATTGTCAGTGAGAGAGAGAGAGAGAGATAAAGAGAGGAATACAAAGAGAGAGAGAGGGAGGGAGAGAGAATATGACTGCGTTCTTATTAATTATTTTACATAATCTATTTTCCGGTGAAAAGATTTTATCGAGTGTTTTGTACAATTCCTTCAGAATATTATTTTAAATGTACTCCCTGAAAGGCGAGTTGAACCAAAGTTTTTTTCGCATCCACTTCTTTTATTTGTACTCTTCTAATCATCTTTCTGTGCTTCCACATTATTCCTGACTTGGGTCTTTTTATTCTTCTTAATATTTGTAAATATGTTTTCGTTCTTCGCGTTCCTCTTCTTTTCATTGTCATGTTGTATAAAAATAGGGTAGTTTATTTAGGTATTCTTATCGCTGACCTCTTCTATGTATTTTATTTCCCCCATGTAAACCTGATCAAATCAAGGCTTCATTGTATTATACTTCATTTCTGTCGAATACATTTCTTTTTGAGATAGGCCGGGTATTTCTGCAGGTATACGGTCGATACTGGCTTCATGCATTTAGGATGCTTGGAATTATAATCTATATAAAGCAATGTTTAGTTTGCATTGTGATATGGTTCATAAGATATGGCGTTTAGATTTAGAGCTACGTCTAAAATGTTCACCTTCTTACGGTTACTGTCTATAGATATTACAAAATTAGGTTCATCAAAGATATGTTTTCTATATTCCAATGACTTGATTAACTAGAAACACGGCAGCATCCCTATATATGCCGCTATATAAACACGGTACCTTTTTATTAATCTTTTTCGCTATATATATATATATATATATATATATATATATATATATATATATATATATATGTATATATATATATATATATATATATATATATATATATATATATATATATATATAACCCTATCATGTCATTTACCAGTTAGAGGAACCCATCGTAAAACTAGTCCGCTCTATCATTTGTTGCCCATAATTAATTCTTATTTATAATAAGGGTTTTCCTGTCTAGCTTTATATTCTTAATTTCTAATTATGGTAGGCCTGTTTCATTGTCTGCTGATTTTACTGCTTTCTTAAATAGATCCAGATTTATTTGACGGTAATGAGTTAATATCAAACATAATAAATTTACAGTTTTTCGGGGGGGTATGGAATCATTTTTTTATCTGCCATGAGGAAATCCAAAGTTTATGTTTAATTCTAGATTTTATAGATTGAATAATTCTGTCTAGTATTTTCTACGTATACTGCCTAAATCGCAAGAGTATGGTTCGATTTATCTAATACTAGGGTTATTGTCAAGTCAAATTACAGATCTTTTAACATCGACTCTAGGGTCGAGAGGTGTATATTCTTTCAAATTACTATAGATATTCATTTTTCAGATAAATTTATATAAATTTATGCTATAGAAATCCTCGTCATTTGCATATTTCGCTTTTTAATAATTCACCTTGAATAAGCTTATCATATGTACTGAATCCATTCTATAACTATTCATCGTGTTTGTTTTGTTTTTGTTTTTTTTGCTGAAACTATAATGTTTGGAATATCCATTGGATTATCCTGTTTGTGTATTTTGTTTATTTTAGGGTGCAAGTACGTGTGTTTTTAAAACCCCTAAAACGTTCAATAAGTTTAGTATGTTAGTCTGTATAACTGAAATTGTTCCAATACGTGTATCCGTGGTATGTAAATACTAGTTTTAATTTTGTATAATTTCCGTAAATTATATTTTCGTTTTTTTTTATGTAGGGATTCCATCGGTATTTTTATCGAGTATATTGACAGTGCTTATAATTCTCTTCATTTGAATGATGTATTAGAATACCCTCCAGTTTTTTCTTTTTGACAAATTTGATGCTATACAAAGTTGTCTTCATAAGAACAAATTTCTGTTTTTTCTCTAATACCTGGCTGAAATAAATTTTATAAATAAATAGTATATAGTAATAAGTAAATAAAGGAATAACACCTGGATTTAACATTAAAATTCTAAATACCAAAATATTTAAACAATCGTGTAGGTATCTAACTGTACACACACGAGATCATATGATTATAACTGAATAGGGAGGAATAGAAATAGGCTTAATCCTAACAATGGTCACGGAAAATAAGATTAAACCCTAGTAAACTCGACAGAAAAAAAAAAACATAGAATCAAGCAAATGCCAGGCATAGCTGTGAAAATATTTTTTAAATTAACTTTTAGTAATATATAAAATATATAAAATATATAAAATATATGAAATATATGAAATATATACGAAAATGAATAAATAAATGTTATAATGATGTTTCTATCGTTCAAATTATAGTATGTGATTATGAGTGATAACGATTACCAGTTGTCAAAATTTAAGTTTTGACAGTTGTTATTTCTAACAAATATTAGGTGTTTAAATGATGTCCCTTAGTTTTGGACTCTACTTAACATCAAGTGTCCATTACCATATACACTTTTTTTTACATGTTTTTACAACGATATAATTTACCAATCACATCTAGTTAAAAGCGTGTATATTTTTATCTTTCAATAGAGCTTGGGCGTCTGGCACTATGTATGTATAAGCATATGCACGCCTGAAATGTATACATATCTTTGAATATTGAGGGATGTAGGTATATATGTGGAATTTTACTAATGTTCAAACATATATTAGTGGGTGTGAGTATAGGCAAAGATAATATCAATACTAGCATGTAAAACAATCAATATCAACAATATATTAACATATACTAAAAATAAAGTAAATTAACATGATGATGTGAGAGTCTAAGAGATCCGTGTACTTTTGTAGATGTTATTAAATGTTTGTATTATTTGTGTCTGTAATTATCCAGGGTACCGAAAATGTTACCTCTGTAATAAAAAAAAAATATATTGTTTAATATCCTTTTCTTCTCTGTCTTGTTGGCCCGAGATTGGCACTGCTATTTATACAAGTGTTGGACGTATGTGTGTTCTCGTTCGCATATATATATATATATATATATATATATATATATATATATATATATATATATATATAATGTTCAGTATGCGAACCATGAGACCCGTAACAAACTCAATCAGCGGCACAACGATCCAACAATAAACGAAGGTGTGACAAAATGGCTCGACCTCATCGCTGCACCGTTTACAAATAGGCGAAATAGTCATGCCAGCTGAGTAAATCTCTTACCGACCAAGAGAGCATCTGGAATTAACAGCCAATTGTACACTTCTGCTCTCCTCTTTAATGAAAGGTTTCTACGTCCACAGAGCAGCTGCGGAGCGGACTGCTTCCTAAACTTTCGACATTTTTTTTACATCTAAAGGTCAGGACCGAACCAAACGCCGAGTATCTTGCAAGGCCCGTCGCTCCAACTAAAGAGTCCCTGAAGGGGAACACCCCTCCAGACACCGATTCAGAAACCCTGAAGACTTGTCGCAAGTAATTTGGACCCTTATTACCATTTCATATAATCCGATTTCTACACACTACACTAATCTCAGCGGTGCTCGTTACAAGCACATTTTAATCGTCGGCATACGCGGATTACTTCATCAGGTAATTCGGGCCTGGCAAAGCGATTTCACGTGACCGGATTCTCCCTTAGCCTACACAAGAAAGGTTCTAGTGCAATCACAGAAAGCATCGGTGATAGCAGGCAACCCCGACGAATAGAATGTAATAAGCTGAAGAGTCTCGATCTCTTCCTATTCACTTCTACCATCAACAGGGGTAACCATAGATAAAATGTGCCCACGAGCAAAATTATGGGGCAAAATAGGCCGCCGAAAAAAAAAACATCCCCCAAGTACCGACGAGCAAACCTATTGAAGGCTTTGGACTGATCTAAATTGATCGGTGCTGCCCCAGTGTGCAAATTTTCTATCATTAAATGTATCGTATGCAAGTTATCCTCGAGTGACATGTTATTCAGGACACATGTTTTCTCGGGGCTAATAAGACTCGGCAGGAAAATTTTCCAGCGATTTGCAAGAATCTTCGCCAGCGTTAAGCATCCTTAAGAGCCGGTAATCATCTAACCGATCCCCACTATGTTTTTTTGCGTAACAGCTTCTCGACACCCATGGTGAAGTACTTGGAGCTTCAGCCGTTCCTTAACCATGAGTTAAATAAAACTGTAAGCAAGGGGACAAAGATGTGCGACAACCTCACATACAGTTCGTAGGGCAAACAATCGATCCTCGGAGGGTTATTAAGTCTGACCTGCCTCAAGGCTTCAATGACTTCATCCTCCGTTATGCTACATTCGCAACTAACCGCTTCGGTCTTCAAAAAGCAGAAAAGTCAGCCAAATAAGTGTCTAACACTTCTAATAACAGACCAGGTTTCATGAAAAATAAAACTCTTGGAAATGGGACCTAAAGGGCTTCAGTACACCCTGGTGTGTAGTCATGTTACGCCCATGCGTCAATGTGATACATGCACGAAGTTCAGCGGATATGTTTGTTGTTTCCTGGGGGCATTCGTTTTAACCTAGCCCTAATCACTAAATCGTTTTATTCTTTTTTTTCAGTAAGGGAGATAAGCCCAACCTTAATTATAGTAATGCTAGAACAACCCCCTCTCTCATTGTCCGATCTAATCTAGACTCTAGTGTCGCTTTATCTGCCCTAGATTCTAGATTGAGTCGTTTGTTAAAACTGGTAGAAAAGGACCTAATAGCTTCCTTAATATTTCCCACCACTTATTCTCAATGATAGGCCCGTCAATTCCTGCGTTAGGGTAATTAATAGCCGCTCACGGGAGCCCTTCCCCCTTGAACAACGAAGTGTTGAGCTTTCAATAACCAGCTAATCAAGGCTTAGGTCTATCGAGGTTTACCCTAACACAAACAATTGTGATTCGAGTACACTATATTGTGGAAACTTGGATAGTCCCAAACTCCAACATTAACTCGCCTAACTAAAAACCGGTCGATATAACTCGAGAGTTTTATCGAACCGGAGCCCCGTCTTGCTGTACAAGTCCATACTAAGTCACGAGGCTTGTTATTTTAAACGATTAAATTTATTCACAAACTCACGAAATAAAACAGCGTCCCGATCTGTGTTACTACTCTTAGACGGTAACCCAAATAGATCTAACTTGGGATCCCGGACCGTGTTTCAGTCTCCAGTTGAAATAACTGTCCGAGAATTACCTATGAATTTCTCGATTCACCGAAAAAAGGCAGCTAGCTAACCGTTATCATTGGGCGCATAAACTGCAGTAAAATGAAAGGCCCTACGTTTTATGGTAACATACAGAATACACAGTCTCCTCTCCGGATCCATAAAAAAGGGTCACACAACACATTTAAAGCCATTTTTACTAGCCAAGAAATTCCCCTCAAGTAAGAATTAAAGCACGTTGAGTAAGCATAATAAGTTTTAAAGGTCACAGGGAATGCAACAAATATCCACTTTGAAGTGTTCAAGCGCAATTTTCGCGAGTTGACCCTTAGCCCTTGGACATTCACACTAGCAAGATAACGATCCATGATTGTGCCTTAGAGTTAAGATCCAGATACGACCATCGCGGTCCTAAACGTGCCGATTGCTTTAGTGATAGAATAAGTACCTATCTGAGTGTCGATGAATCCATCACGAGAGAAACCGCCGGCATGAAATGGATAGGTTTGTTTCGCTATCCTATACAGGGAGTAGTACATTTTTATTGGCCACCGTCCAATACAGTATTTTTGAAGTGTTTTCTTTATATCAATGTCTTTAAAAATTACAAGTGGAGTTTTCTCATCACAGTATGTATTCTCTTTGAATTGGGGAAGGTGCGATCTTCCCTGAGTTTACCCACCACCCCTAAATTCAATGAGTTTCATGAGGTCAATACCTTTGACATTTACAGCATTGCTTATTTGAGCATCGCTTATAGAGTAGATGTATGTGCCGTATAAGTACAATTTTTTTCTTTCTTTTTTCTATGGTGGACCCTTCGGCTATGGAAATTGCGGTCTCAGTATCTATGGAGGCGTGAGTTGAGGGGGAGATTTATTAGTGAGGTAGTGACTGCAAAAGGGAAACTATATAGTGAGATTGAAGTAGAAGTAATTGACGGAGGAAGGCTGGTATAAGATACTTTCATGAGAAAGTTAGACGGGGGTGAGCACTTTGTGGGTGAACATTGGGGGAATTCATGTTTGATGTGAGAAGTGATGAGGCGTTGTACTGGGGGATGTTATTTTCCACTTTTTGTTATTTTTGTTTTTGGACGGACTTAGGGGAATTAATCTTTTCCGTGAATAGAGGTAGTGACAGGACGTGGCATTGTTTTTGGTGTGGGATGGGAGTTTGGCCTGGATTTTTTTTGTGGTGAGTGGGGGCTAATCCTAGCAGCTTTTAAGTCCTTACCCAATTTTCGACGTTCTGAAAATGTATTTTTTCCGGGGTCCTTCACTGTCACCTTGCTAATTCCTTCCTCTTTGTTTAGGATGTTTAGGGAGAGTCACCTGGTGTCTTTTTCCCGGTTAGCAGCACCCACTCCTGTCTTTCCACATTATTTTATTTATTACGGTCGGATATTTTTTGTTGTCTTTTTGTTGAGTGTTTTGGTTATCTTTTTGTGAAGTGTTTTCTATTGATGTTGCTGGTGATGATGATTTAACACCGAACTTAAAGCCCTGGTGAACTTTATATTATTTTTTGTGGGATTATCCGTTGGCTCTGCGACTCTCTTAGGTTTTACTCTCGGTTTTGCGGTGATGATCCTTAGGGAAGAGAGAGGAGGATTGGCGGCCTTTGATTGTATTTGAATCTCAACTCCAACTACAGATTTTTGCATATGGGGCCCGTTTATGTAGGCACGTCAGGGTAAGTCACTAACTACGTCATCTCAGGGGAATCTCCGTGTGTGCGTTTGCACCTGTGAATCCGAAAACTCTCTAAGTGGCGTTTCTCACGATCGGCAAACGTTAACTCCGTGACCTCTCGGTCTGGTACTGTACTCAGAGGTCAGACAGTCCTGAGTTGGAGCTCGCTGGCACCGAAAACGAAATTATATTTCGTTAGGTCTCTCAAAATGACATCAAATTGTTATTTTCACGGTGCAACGTCATATGTAATAAAGAAGGAATCTGATTTTATCAATTTCGATCACAACTTTAAGCCTCAGAATCATTTTGTAGAACTAGCTGACGGTAGTCGAGTAAATGATATAGTTTTGAGAAGAGGCGATGCATAAATCTCGCTAAGGAACAATAAAGGTGAACTTTGTTTCTGTATTCTAAAAAACCCTATTCTAAACCCGAAAATTTTCGAAAATATAATTTCTGTAGAAGGTGCTACGAAACAACGTGCAAAGATAAGCTTTAGCCCCAATAAATCCAAACTGGTGTACCCGAATGGAACTGTATTCGATATTAAAGAAAATGGAAGACTACATTATTTGAATGGCGTAGTCCGGCGAAAATCTACTGCCATGATTTACAGACGTTGCATCAACATTTTGGGCACTGCAATATTCCAGATATCAGAAAGTAACCGACTGTGGTTGACAGAATGAAAATAAAACCATTGTACTCAAGGAAAATGACAAAATATCAAAACAAGAGACCAGTCAGCGAAGCCACAAAATCCTACCACTGGTGAATTGTAACTTGGACGGCCCCGTGGAACCGATGGCCGGGGAACATTTCAGGTACGCATTGAACTTTAAGATGAATCATTTTAGATGAGAACAAATCTTATACCCTGCTAGCAACTAAAAAAAATATTTAACCGAAATGGCTACTTACTGTGAACTAAAGTGAATTATCTCTGAGTACGGAATTCGCTAATAAAGACCCTGAACTTTTGTCAATTAACCATCTTAAAAAAAAATGCTGTGTTGGACGGTTCAAGAATGAAACATCAGCCCCTAAATGCCTTAACCAAAAACAGGACTACGGAAAGAGCAGGGCGGACACTTTTTGAAATAGCAAGATGTCTACTTATTGAACCAAAACTCCCAAAAACCGCTGGACTAACGCACTTATTGCGGCTGCATATATACACAAAAGGTGATTTAATAAAATATTATCTAAAACCACATATTAAGTTTTCTGAGTTAGGAAACAAAATATAAGCAGAATGCGTGTATTTGGTTCAACTTACTCCGAGAAAATTAAGAGAAAATTAAATATTAAAACCGGGAGAGGTATATATCTTGGATACAATAAAAACACTCCAGCCAATTTAGTATTTTTTCTAGAGTAAAATAAAATAAAAAGAATCCGATGTGAAAAGTTCACAGGCACGTTTAATTGTAAAGATGAAACTCCATCATATAAAGAGGATGAAATTATATTTTCTCAAATTATGAAAACAAATAACGACAATGAAGTTTACAGGGACAGGAGTATCCATGATGATGATGAGGATGAGGATGAGGAGGAGGATGTTGATGATGTTAAAGTCGAAAGAAACGCAAAATGAAGTAGAAGACGGCCCGATTTTTTGTAGTCGAGACTATAAAATATTTTCAAACCGACTATTACTATTTAATGGATAATACGCCAAAAAAATTAAACGAAACAATTAATTCAGAACATTGTAATCAATGGAAAATCGCAATGAAAAACGAAACAGATGTTTGGCATAAATAATACCTATTCGGTAGTAACTCTCACAAGAGATAAACATGCCATTACTACAAGATCGGTTTTTACAAAAAAGACTACAGCATCAGGCGTTGAACAGTACAACGGTAGATTTGTAGCTAAAAAATAGTTTCAGATTTACAGTATAGAATATTATTCTATGTTTTCACCGACCACAAACCTAACGACAGTCAGAACTTTATTGCAAATTGCATTGCAGTATGACCAATACATCTATCATATGGTCGTTAGAAGGCTCATTTAAATGCCCTAATATATTATGACATTTATATTACCCCTCCAAGGGGATGCGTAATGAAAAATAGAACTAGTGTGTAGAGGCTTAACAAATCAGAGCGCTCAGTGTTATATTACATCATTATTATTATTATTATTATTATTATTATTATTATTATTATTATTATTATTATTATTAATAATAATAATATTATTAATGATAATAATAATTAGAAGAAGAAGAAGACAATGTCAACAATTCGAACTGTACGACAGTCAAGGTTATTCCCATTGTAATTGAAAATCTTTGGACCATAACGAAAGGTCACCATAAATTTGCTTAATAATATTGACAAAACAATTTTTTCCATTTTGCAAAAGGCTTGCCTCCTAGACTGTCTAAAATCAAAGGAATTGACCTACTGTCCAAACAAGAAAACCTAACTAAAAACATCAAAATCTCGAGAAAATAATGATAAGAAGAAGTAGAAGAATCAGAAGAAGAAGAATCAGAAGAAGAAGAAGAAGAAGAAGAAGAAGAAGAAGAAGAAGAAGAAGACGAATATCTGTGGAGAGTGTCACTACTTAATAGTTCAGTTGTATACGGTACATTTTGTTTATTAATAGTTCCATGTACGTTAAGAACAAAACCAGCAATTATAAAGTCCTACTGCGCTTCATTTGCGTCTTGATTTTAAACGTAAAGGAAAATTACAAACTATGGATATGTACATACGATATTCATGTGAAAATGAATGTGTATGTAAAATGAAAAATGCTTTCGAATAATATAATTTCCGCGTAACTACGTTTGTGAGAAAACCGGTATTAGCTTTATTATTAGTATACACACTAAGAAAAATAGTTCTAGTGAGAAGTATAGCAATACAATTAGAAGACAAAACAGTAGCCGTGAATTGTGATGAAAAAAACAACAAAATCATCAGTAAAATAATAATAGGCGTACGGACAGTGATCTATAGTAGAAGGCTAAGAAACGACAAGAAATCATGCGCTAGCTTGGTAATTAATGCAATCGAGTGTAAGAATAAGTTAATTTTTAGCTAATGAGACATATGATATGTCTGATGCAAACCGTGAGGAGAAACTAGAACATTGCTTACATAATCCACTTGTTTCAGAGTATATCTGCGCTGAATGTAAATAAGCTAAATAAATACTCCTTATAGTAAAAATAAGTGAAAATTAATGAAAGATAACACCATGTATCCAGAAAATTAACTTTTTGGATCAACATAAGCAAAAGTGACAGGTTGAATGAAACTTTTCGTGTTCGAAAAACACAAACTGTTAATCCGAAGAGAGCGTCTCTGTAAGCTTGATGTGTAGGTCTATTTGCTGGTTCTCGGCTATTCCGTCATAGTATTTAAGTTAAAAAAATACAAAGCGATCGTGAGTTATTTATTTCTATACTCTAACGTAATATACATATGTATGAAGGCGAATAACTCAACGGTAGTTATGTAAAGCTATGAAAAACAGATACGGTAATTCAGGTTCCGTCGACGTAGAAAATGTATATAGGGGAAACATTTGTTACTACTTATAAGAAATCTATCATCTGAGACATTAAATAGGAACCGATAATTTATAATATTTATAAAACGGTGACAAAATGTATGCATTTTGCCCGATGATACGCTGCGGCATAAGCTGGGCATATGCGTGACGAATTTTAGTAAGATTGATTGTTGCTTTCCTGAAGTGTTTACATTTATACTAGAAAGTGCATTTGTTATATATATATATATATATATATATATATATATATATATATATATCACAACTGCATATTACATGTAGCAAATTATAAGCAAAGTAACGTCTATTTACCATAATATAAGAAAATGTGTTGATCAGCTTCAACGAAAAACATGGAAATTGGTTAAAATATAAAGATTAAACTTTAAGCTACACAGATGGGTTTTTTTCGTTTACAAAATAATACGTAATCTTATTTTCATGTACGTATATGTATATTTAAAACGAACAAAAAGGAGCATATATGCATACCACTTTACAAGAGTTTCAATTTCACACGACATTGTTTAAGAAACTCATTAAATCGATCTTCAAATTAAATACTCAAACCAAAATCGTAAACGCTGCTATTGTACTATGTATGTACTGATATGCCCCACCGAAAAATGTCACACCAAATGTTGGCGTTTCAAACAATACACCACGTAAACAAATTAAACAAAAATATATCATGTACCTTCAGTACTTCATACAAAAAGCAATTTGTTTGTACAATACGTAAACATCAAACTGGTGAAAAGAAAATTAACATATTTCAGCAAGGTACAAGCGTATAAAATACAAATAATCTATCTTACAAGATCTATATAATAGGTTTATCTTTAAATTTTAGCTATAGATTTTCCGATTGTTTCTATCAGAGGTAATAACCTCATGCAGTCACCATAAAAATAATCTAATTTGACTAGAAAACATTCGTTTTATTTCTCTTTAGTTTTTTATATCCTTGCTCATATTACCGAACATTTGCAAGAACACATATCATATATGGCATCAAAAAATGTGTCCAAGTGACTGGATTCTAATATATGTACAAAATTGTAAAAATTGTGTTTGTTCATCTTGAAACCGTTATGAGAAAAGGGTTAATGAAAATTACCTTAGCAAATGCACTTACGAATAATGAACAAGGAAATTGCCCATTGCCTTACTACTAAATCCCTCCAAATAACTAAGAGCAAATAGGAAGAAAACAGTGTGCTACACAGTTAAACGTCCCTATTCTTTGTTTACATATTTATTTTCACATGATGGCATATATATATATATATATATATATACATATATATATATATATATATATATATATATATATATATATATATATATTACATTTTCACCCCAAACAAGGAAAACTGCCACTTTGGTGTAGGGGGCTATTATCAAGGGCAACAGCTACTGGGGTACTATGTAAGGATTTGGGCAGCAAGATGTCGGTTAACGTTACACTTGAACTTCCGCACGTCAGTACTGTTGGGAAGCAGGGACCTTGAATGGAATTCCAAAGTCTAGCGGTCCTGGGTAAGAAACAATTGGAGTAGAAAGATCTTTTACATCTAGAGATCTCTACAGTGTGGGGTGGGATTTAGCAGCCTGTCGGATTTGTCGAGGGTGCTCACGTCGTGGGGGAACAAGTGATTGCTGTTTGTCAGAGCATTCACCACTAAAATACTTGTAGAAAAAACAGAGGGATGCAACATTTCGTCGATTGGACAGAGGCTGGAGATTATATGCCAGTTCAGGGCCTATCAGATTTGTGACTCTCTTTTGAACCTTGTAAAGGAGCGAGAGACTAGTAGCAGATGCACCAGCCCAAATGTGACAGCAATAGTCAATACATGGGCGAATGGTGGTCTTATAGAGGTACAGAATACTTTCGGGTGTTAGTAGTTGTCTAGCACGGTAGAGAGAGCCTACCTTTTTTGCAGCGGCCCTGACAATCCCTTCAATGTAATTGTTCCAACTTATGTTTCCTGTGAACTTTGGGCCAAGGTGTTTGTAAGATGTACTCTCAGATAAGGAGTCGTTGGCCATTTCTATAGGTGGTATAGAGGGTTTTTTTTTAATTATTGAATGAAACCAGTTTAGTTTGGCGGCATTGAACGTGACCAGCCATTTTTTCCTCATACAACTACAGATTGGAGGTATTCCTATAGTGTTTCTGCCATTTCTTTAGAAATGTGTTCATTTGTCTTCCTGTCGTGCCTGCCATAGAGTGTAGTGTCATCAGCATATATACCCATCTCAGAGGCAATTTTGTCGGGGAGGTCATTTATGAATATCAGGAACACTAGAGGTCCAAATATATATCCAGGTTGTCCTCGACAACTTGGATCAGGAACACTAGAGGTCCAAAGATAAATCCAGGTTGTCCTCGACGGTCGTACATCTAAACAATATGATATAAATGCGGGAGTGCCTGGGGCACTCCCGCATTTATATCATATTGTTTAGATGTACGACCGTCGAGGACAACCTGGATTTGTCTCTTATCTAAGAAGGATTTAATTATGTTAAGTATTCTACCAGTGATACCGGATCATCCAATTTTTCCTGAGGAGACCCTCATGCCATACTCTGTCAAAAGACTTAGATATATCTAGAGCTACCGCTCTGCCCTCCCCCGATTTGTTCAGTGAATGGTATATTCGTTCAGTGCTTACATACCTATATATATATATATATATATATATATATATATATATATATGTATATATATATATAATGAGAGATACATATGTGCATATATATGGGCTTATCTATATATACAGCCATGTATATATCACAATGAAATGTAATGTTATAAGATTATATAAACATTCTTGAATTTTATATGTGTATATATATATATATATATATATATATATATATATAGAGAGAGAGAGAGAGAGAGATAGAGAATTTGTGAACAATATATATTCATTCAATAATGATATCAAAAACCAAGTTCTTATTTTATCTCAGAATGCCAGAGGTAATGCAAAAGACGTAAATAACTGATTCATTTTTAAAGAAATATAAAGAAAACATAAATGGATAAATGTAAGAACATTATGTGTTCTCTTGGGAAATCCTTCAAATTAACCGAAAGCTGCGTCGTAAGGTTTCATTTATCAAGAGAATCCTTCCCTGTTCGAATGTTTTTGCGTCTATTTTCTCGCTAAATCCCTTAAATATCAACTCGTTCATCTAATCTTGTCAGCTTCGACTCGTATACATTTCAAGCTTAAGCCGAAATATCACATTTTATCTGCATTTTTTACTATTCATACAAAACTGCATCTTTCAACGCGACGCCATTTTGTTTCAAATAGCAAATAATGTGTAGCAAGAATGAAGTATGTTCTTAATGTACAGATGACGCGCTGAGAGCAGGAAGACATTTACCATAGTGTAGCAGTTCCAAACTAATTGAAGAAAAACTAAGGGTGAAAGAACTTGACCAACCCAAGACAGCTGCAGAGCGTGAACGTCGGGGACGCTTATTTTCACCATTGGTCATTGTCAGCAAGAAATTAACAACAAAAGACTGTTGCAGTCATGTTACATAATTAGTAAATTTTGTCAAAAGTGGTGAGGATTACATAGGAGAGTTTTTGTACCCCGGGTCTTTATCACTGAGCATTCTCTGAACACCAGTAAGAAAACACCTAATAAATAATAATAATAATAATAATAATAATAATAATAATAATAATAATAATAATAATAATAATTATAATAATAATAATAATAATAAAATTAATAATAAACAATAACCCTTGGGCATGGATGCGAAAAGAACACATAAGCAGAGAAACTGAATCCCTAATAACTAGAGCACAAAACAACTTGATAAGAACCAACCACATCAGACGCTGGGGACAAATAGAGGAGAGGATAAACCCTATAATAAGTGAATGCAGAAAACTGACCCAAAAGGAATACAAGAGCAAACACGACCGAGTACACCGTAGCACACTGGGAATTATGTAAACAATCTTGAACGCACAAACAAGTGGTACAAACATAAGCCGGCAAAGTACTTGAAAACGAGAATCACAAAGTTCTATGGGGTATAGACATACAAACTGATAATCGCTTCTAAGCAAGAAGACCGTATGTGGTAATAATTAACAGGAAAGAAAAATCCTGTAAAATCGCAGACTTTGCTGTTTCAGCTGACCACAAAGTTAATGTCAACGAAAAAGAGGAACGGAACAAATAAACAGAGCTTGCTAGATAGCTCAAAGGGATATGGAAGATGAAGAAAATCAAAATAATACCTATAATAGTAGGAGCACTAGGAACAATCACCAAAATCTTTGAAAAAAAGAATGAGAGAAATTGGAATACAAGGAAATGACTGGTAAAATACAACGATCAACAATTATGAAACCAGCTGACATTAAAACAAAAAAAACCCTTGAATATGGACAGTAACACACAGGAGCAAAAAGTGCGGGCCAGAAAAACTGCTGCAAAGGCAAACCCTGAAACACTACATGAAATCAAGAACATTGCAACCGCACATCCATAAAATCTCTAACCAAACTCTAACTCCATGACCTCATCGCAGCCCCCCAAAGAGCGAGACAAAATAACCAAGTAGATACAAGGAGGAAGGAAAACCCGATGAACTTACCAGAGTTCAGCCTAATACGTGCGAAGAGAACTGCGACTTTGGGTAGGTTTATTGTCAATCAATTCTCAGCAAATAATAATACTTGCTGCGAACGAGAAGTCAATGGCAAGCAGCTGTTGCGATAACCCAAAAGAATTTGCAAATGTTATCGAAAGAGATTGATAGTACTGGAAACCTAGTGAGACTTGTTATCACTCAGCTTCCAGGGAACTCCACAGGCTGTTTTCAGCGAGAGATATCTGAAAACCTGTGTAAAAGCTCCTTGGAAGGCAATAATAATAATAATAATAATAATAATAATAATAATAATAATAATAATAATAATAATAATAATAATAATAATAATAATAAATAAATCAATTAATAAGTTTATCAACACATACATAGTTTTTTTAATAGCGGTTGTAATTGTTACTAAGTGACATCAAAATAGTTCATGGATGTTACTATAATAATAATAATAATAATAATAATAATAATAATAATAATAATAATAATAATAATAATATTAATAATAATAATAATAATAATAATAATAATAATAATAATAATAATAATAATAATAATAACCTTTAATGTAATAAAATGACTGTAGAAATTTCCCTCTGGACCAATGTATCCTCGGTTTCCAACAACAGACTGCCCATACATATCCTATACATCTAGTGTAATAGCCACTATATTATGTAGCATACTACTAATACTACTACTACTACTACTACTACTACTACTAATAATAATAATATAAGCGCGAACATAGTTTTTAATAGTGTTAATGTATGTTATTGTTTGGTATTAAAATAATTTTCATGGCTCGTAGTATGGCGCATTAAAATAAGTAATCAGTGTAATGGTTGTGAGAATAGAAGGTGACGAATCTCTTCCTCCAGACGTAAAGACTTTAGAATAAAGCGAAAATATATATTTCTTAGACGAATAAAAGTATAATCACGATTAGTATAAACGCCCTATATTTGGGTTAGAGATTTAATAAACATTGCACAAAGCCGGCGTTAAGTTTCGAAAATCCTGTTTTAGCGATACATATACGGAGTCATTAAGGTTGCCGTTAAAAGAAATAAGTTACTTTTCATTTAAATCTTGTTCGTAGCAAGGCTAGAAACCGGTGTAAACAGAAGATACGTCTGCGTTTTTTTTTTTCATATCTATTACAGTGTGAGATAGGTCAATGTTGAATAAAAAAAGACAAAATAATAAAAAAAATAACGAAATTAATATGATAAAAAATGTATTAGGGTAACAGGATCTTGTTTCTTTGCCTACAGTAAAAGGCGAAAGAGTTTTTTTTCTTTCGAAATCATCTACATATGTACTATTTTCTCGTTTAAATACAATACAAACACACACTTTACACTGTTCACATTTTAAGAAAGCGTTTTATTGGTTTCTTGTCGATTCAAATGTCGGGGAAACAATGTGCCTTTCATTCAATTGTTGGAAATGGCTCATTCGCATACGGGTAAACGGATTTTCTGTTTTTATTTCTTGTAATAAATCATGTTTATTTACGCATAATTTGCACACACCTAGACTTGCACTAAGAAACAGAAAAATCCTAATATTATAGGAATATGAAACACTATGAACCTCTTGCTGAGCTGAGTATTTAAGCATGTAAGAAGAAAATTGCTTTCTTGGAAGCAACACAAATATTAATATATTTGAAGAAAACATAACAACATTTCACAAAATATATGTACTTATAAAAATGTGTTGTGTAATATTTATTGATTTATATTTTGTAGAAATGATATCTACTGAATATCAACTGTAATTCATCGCTTACTTCTAGCTTAATTTTCGGTAATTTTGGAACCCCTTTTTTTCAAAAGACTGAATTAATATTTTATGGGAAATTTCACGTTGTGGATTTCATACATTCAATTTTTATTATATTTTCACCTCAAATCAGGCACAGTGCGACTTTTATGTACATAGCTACTATCAGGGGCATAAGCTGCAGGAATATTATAATAGGATAAACGCAGTAAGATGTCTGACATTACACTTGAACTTCTGCACACTTGGGAAAGCAGGAACCGGAATAGCATTCACTAGACAAAGCGGGGGAGGGCAGAGCGGTAGCTCTAGATATATCTAAGACTTTTGACAGTGTATGGCATGAGGGTCTCCTCATGAAACTTAGATCATACGGTATCACTGGTAGAATACTTAACATAATTAAGTCCTTCTTAGATAAGATAAAAATCCATGTCGTCCTCGACGGTCGTACATCGAAACAATATGATATAAATGCGGGAGTTCCCCAGGGGGCTATCCTTAGACCTCTATTGTTCCTGATATTCATAAATGACCTCCCGACAAAATTGCCTCTGTGATGGGTATATGCTGATGACACCACACTCTACAAAAGGCACGACAGGAAAACAAATGAACACATATCTAAAGAAATGGCAGAAACACTAGAGGATGACCTCCAATCTATAGTGGAATGGGGACAAACATGGATGGTCACGTTCAATACCGCCAAGACAAATCTGTTTTCCTTCAATAATTACAAGAAACCTTCTCTACCACCTTAATGACCAGTTACTTCCTCTCTGAGAGTAAATCTTTTAAACTCTTTGGCCTAACGTTCACAGGAAACATGAGTTTGAACAATCACATTGAAAGCATTGTCAGGGCCGCTGCAAGGAAGGTGGGCTCTTTCTACCACGCTAGAAAACTACTAACACCCGAAATAATCTTTTACCAATATAAGGCCACCCTTCCCCCATGGATGGAGTATTACTGTCAAATTTGGGCGTGTGCGTCTGCTACTAGTCTCTCGCTCCTTGACAAGTTTCAAAAGAGAGTCGCAAATCTGATAGGTCCTGAACTGTCATCTAAGCTTCAGCCTCTGCCCCATCGACGAAACGTTGCATCCCTCTGTGGTGAATGCTCTGACGAACTGCAATCACTTGTACCCCAACGACGTGAGCACCCTCGACCAACCCGACAGGCTGCTAAATCCAACCTCCACACTGCAGAGATCCCTAGATGTAAAAGATAGTTCTACTCCAGTAGTTTCTTCCCCATAACAACTATACTTTGGAATTCCATTCGAGGTCCCTGCTTCCCCAACTGTATTGATGTGCAGAAGTTCAAGTGTAACGTGAACTGACATCTTGCTGCACAAACCCCTACATAGTTCCCCAGTAGGTGTTGCAACTGATAGTAGTCCCCTACACCAAAGTGGCAATGTGCCTTGTTTGGGGTGAAAATGTAAGAAAAAAAAGAAAAAAAAGAATTCCAATGTTTTGTAGTTTTCGGGGAGAAATTATTAGAGTAGAACGCTTTCATATATGTGAAGATGTCTACTGTGGTTTGGATTCTAATTTGCATATACTTTACTTTGCAAAGATGTACTTTCAGAGGCTGCCCATTGTATCTCTAATCATTTGTATTATATGGTAATTTTACTTCTGAATTTCGTACAAATTTGAAAGTGGGGAAAAGTACAAAATACACTTCTTTTAACACTCACACCTCCCTAATAAAACAAACGAATAATCGATGAATTAAGAGAAGGGCGAGCGACGAAAAACAAATACATGTAGATTCATAACATTCAAGTAAACAAAAACTTAATCACCAAATGAAAAGGAAAATTCTACCATTAAGTCAAAGCATGCCGACTTGGAGAAAATCGTATGAAGTCGATTGAATACTTTCCGACAAAGCTTAGAGATGCGTTTTTTTTAATAACACAAAGCATATTTCAAAGTATTTCGTTATGTCAGATAAATAGTGGCGCAATTTTGTTTATGTATGTGAGATGTTTTCTGGCTCAGAAATAATCATTTATTTTGACAGTTGATTGATGAGAAATGTAAAATTAATTGATGTTGCCAGTGAACTGCGAAATTATCCAATCCTAAAAAAGACGGGCTTGAATAATTCCCAAACCTCATATTGTTACACATGCATATTTATACAAGTATGCAAGCATAATAAAACACACATATATGCGGTAACACACACACATATATGTGCACGCCCATATATATATATATATATATATATATATATATATATATATATATATATATAAACATGGGGGTGGAATCTAGTGAATTGTTTGGAATTTTAATAGATTCCTATTTTTGAGTTTATGTTTTTGTAATTTTTACTCCAGCCGATTAAAACATTCAGATTTCTTTTTCAAAAGTGCCAAATTGAAAAAAAAAAATGTATTTATAGAAACAATGTTGTTTTTTTTTAAATATTCCCAATTCTCAGCATCTCATACGCGCTTTTTTCAAAATATTATTCATGAAAGATTGCAAAATCTCTGGATTGTGATTTACCAGTCTTATATCCTTCTGGATGTGTTTCTTCAATAATTGCAAAGTTTGGGCTTTGTAAACATAGATTCATTCTTTAAGATATCACTACAGCAAAGAGTCGGACTTATAAAGTCTGGGGAACGTGGTGATCTTTTGGCATTGCTATACTAAGAGATAGTGTTGTTGCCAACGCATTGCTAAAGAAGCCCCATAGTGTCTCTCGCCGTATATGCCGTTGCCCCTATCTTGTTAGAACCATAATCCTGGCCTATTTTGAATTGGGGGGCCAAGTGGTCTGTAATAATAATTCGGTACGTCTTTCCAGTAACAGTGACAGTATTTTCGTCTTCATCTTCAACATATTAATGTAGAATAATCTTCTCCACCGTTACTGCACATTATACAGTGGACTTTATGGAATGCAACTGGATCTGATGCATGGTCTTTGGATTTTCAGTGGCCGAAAATCAGTAATTTTGTTTTTAAACGAATCCATTTAATTGGGAATGGGTTTTATCCGACATAACTAACTTTTGGAAAAAAATGGAGTCTTTCAGGACAATTTTTTACATGGAGTTCACCACATATCAAGGCCCGGAGTCCACTCAGGGATACGGGTTATTGCATATACAGTAATCAATGAGATAGTATTGTAGAAATCATACGTATTGGATATTTGATTGAGTGGCTTACTTAACAGGGCGTTTTTTTTCAGGAATTTGTTTATGTTGGACTTGAAGACATCCAAGTTGTAGTCAGGTGGAAAACAGAAAAACGGAAGAGAGTCCCATAGTCGTGCACTTCTAAGAAAGAAGCTCTGCTTATAGAATCTACGTATGGATTTAGGCACAGCTAAAGAGTTGGGAAAATTATTGACAGTAGTTTCAGCGAGACGGGTGTTTCTCGTGAAAGATTGGTGAAGGGGGACAATAGATTGGAGCTCTGACGAGCATTTGCCATGGAAATAACGATAAAACAAAGACAGGCTCGCAACGTCTCTTTTGTGAGAGAGAGGTTGCAGGGAAGGGAAAAGGGCATCCCCCACTAAGATAAGAAGTCTATTTTCAAGGAAGGATAAGCTGTTTTTAGCAGCTCCTACCCAGATGTGGACGCAATACTCCATCCTCGGACGTACTTGGCTTTTATACAGATAGAGAATTGCATTAGGGGTGAGATATCTTCTGAAAATTATTTAAAGTTCCACTAAACATAAAACATCACTTTCTTGCAGGGCAGAATGTATTTTGAATGTTACAGTGTAGCTAGTCCTTTCTTAAGCCGCGATCCTCCTGAAACACGCCAAATATATTCCAACCATTTTCCCAACGTCCTTGGCAATAGACCTGATGTACGTGTTCCATTTCAGATTAGGAGTAAAGATCAAACCCAGCAGCTTGTCAAAACATGCAGCCTCCCTAAGGCGAGAGCCAACCATTTCAATTGATGCCTGATGGGGATCAGAACGTTGATGATGTAAAGACAGAAGCTTGGTTTCGTATGCATTAAAAGTAACCAGCCAGCTCTACCCCCACTGTACCACGCGTTCAAGATCAGATAAGAGAGAGTTAGAGAGAAATTTGTCATTTGATGTGTTGCTATAGATGGTCGTGTCATCAGCATAGACGTCGACGAATTATTTAAGTATGTGTTTTGGGAGGTCATTGATGCAGATTGGGAAGAGAGTTGGGCCTAGGATGGACCCCTGAGGGACTACAGCATAAATACTGTGGGTCTCTGATTTCTGCCCATCAACCACTACTCTCATGAACCAATCGGAGAGAAATGATTTAATGATGAGAAAACATTTCCAGTGATACCGTAGCTGGAAATCTTGTGAAATAGGCCCTTATACCATACCTTATCGAAGGCCTTTGTTATGTCAAGAGCAATTGCATTTGAACTTCATTTTATCCTCGTTTGAAAAGCTTCAGGGTCCAAATGTGTAACAAGCTGCATTGTATGAGAAACAGTTTTTAGGTTAGCTGGTTGATTGCTTTTGTTTTACGGCATATCAACCCATTTCAGAATATTTAATGACGAATCAAGATATCTTGAAAACATTTTTTCTTTAATAGAATATATATTTTTTTCAAATCGGTTTTCTATTTAACCCATAGTTGGGACCCTAACAGGTACTACCACTCCGGGTTAGAATGGACCTGGGAGCAATCGCAATTAAAGTGCGGCTCCACACTACCCAAAGCCCGCAAGCTGGGGCCGCCACATCGGATATATTTTAAGGTCATATTTAGGGCCACACTTTTTTAATTGTGCACAGTATTCTGTAGTGAGCTTCAACATACTCCAAGTTGTATGGAACGTCGTCGATTCGATATTCAGAATATTTCCTATTTTCATTCGTGACGATGTTTCGAGGTTTACGAGCATGGATATTCAAGTGCAGCTCCTTGATCTTTCAATCGAAGTAGAATGTTCCAAATTCTGTTGTGACGTGGGCTATCTCTTACATAAAAATGCCCTCGATAGGCTCTTTGAGACAATACAATTGAACATTTATTTTGGTAAAACAATTTCACAACTTGCGTACATTTTTCAATGCTATATGTATCCATAATTTTTTTTTTTTAAATTGCATCTGATTAATATCGTAAACAGAGAAAACTACTCATCAATAGTAAAATGGCAAAGATTCTGATCTCCTCAATGACTTTTTGGACATTCTGTATATACGATTATACTATTTATCCATTTGCACGCGCATTATTTACTATGTATGAGTTCACGTATTAAATTGCGACTTCCTTCGAAATCCAATCTCAGTAGTTTAGAATTACACTAGTAGACCGTTACTTATTGCACACACTTTTCTGCACAACAAAATTGCACTGACTTAAGATCCAAGAAAACACAGCAGTAGAAAAAGTATCTCACTCCTTCTCCTATCTTCTCTTTCTTTGCCCCCTAATTCTCTCTCCTCATAATTATACATATTTATACATATTTATACATATATATATATATTTATATATATATATATATTTATATATATATGTGTGTGTGTGTTTGTGTTTGTAAATATATACACACATGTGCATACATATACACACATGTGGTTTTGTGCTTATGCGCGGATATTCTACAACCATAAACAAATTCGATATTACCGTCTAATAAAATCAATACATACGTTGTATTTACTTTTCCTGACTGTGTGTAGCTTGGTATAGTCCTAGTGCATTAAAGCGAATTTTCGTTTTATAAGAACCGAGTACTTTGGCTTCAAATTCTCTGTCGATGTGATCTAGGTTATTACAGTAAACTTCTACACTGATGGCATTACCTTTCAAAACCGCGATTGTTTAAAGTTCCACCAAATATACAACATAACTTTCTTGCAGGGCAGATTTGATTTTGAAGGTTAGAGTGTAGCTAGCCCTGTCTTAAGCCGCGATCCTCCTGAAACACGCCAAATATACAATGTCCTGTCAAAACGATCATGCAATGGGTTGCTGAACTATTGACAGCAACTTTCAACTCGTCGTGTGGCGTGTGCTTCGTAAGTTCGTGTGAATGTGGTCACATATTTAGTGAACGAAATTAAATTATTTCAAGTATCAGTGAATAGACGATTTGTCAACTCCAAGCTCATGCGCCATTACTCGAGCGCACGATGAAAGTAAGCATGTCCCCCAAAAAAGCTGACGGTTAAGAAAATCATAACGTTCTTAATATTTTATATTTTTCTTTTATTTTTCACATCCTCTAGAATAACTCTTCCAAGTTCATCCTGAGTCGTTACACTACCGAGAAGCGGATATTTATCGTAGAGTCGTATTCTCGGTTGAATATCAGAAACTCCAAGAGAATTTCGACGAAACATCAACCCAAGAAATTTCCCTACTCCCAATGCAATAAAAGCTATGGTGGCTCGATTTCATGAGCAAGTGAATATATGTGATCTCCCTAAATCTCGTAGACCCGGTGCGGCAAGAAATGAAGAGAAACATCAGATATTAACAGAGTGTGGCCGAGGACTCATCCATATCAGTAAGAAGGAGATCTGGTCAAATTGTGGTCTCTCGATCAATATGGTTCAAGCAGGACGGTGACACAACGTATACGGTACGAGAAACATTAAATCTGCTTCAGGATATATTCAGCAACCGAATAATTTATCGTGGTTGTGAGATAAATTGGCAAGCCCGCTAACCAGATCTCACAAAGAGCAGGTATATGCAAACAAACCAGCCAAAATAAATGCCTTAAAAACAATATAGACCAAATAATAGAATCATAAGCCCTGAAACATTTAGTGATGTGCTGGACAATGAGCAAAAGAGTGTGAAAATAAAAATAGTGGGCATTTGAGTAACACCATTTTTCATAACTAAAATTAGACCTTGTAAAAAGCTTATCGTAAATAAAGTTGTGTAAATAAAATTAGAATAAGTAGACTATGGTGGCTTACTAAATCTCAAGAATCACGCAGAGACTCATCTAACTACATATGAAAACTGCTAAGCATCACTTAAATATTACGGGAATTAATAAAATTTAAAATTTGTCAGCTTCTTTTGGGACAGCCGGTACAATATCCAACCCGGTGTTCAGGTACACTCATTCAATTCAACGTCCGTCATAAAAGTAGCTTATCTGCAAGACTCATGTCGCCAGAATCGAAACGATAATATTACTTTGAGATCGTCGGATATACAATTGTCTCTTTATTTTTGGCAGCATAAAGCTCTTATGCGGTGTTCTTGGTTTATAAAACCCTATTTCCAACAGTATCAAATAAAAACCTTAACCCTAATTTTATCAGTTGGCATCTAGAATGAAAAGATGATCCCTATAACTATAAAAACGAAAGAAAAAAAAACAGAAATTGAAACATGTATTTTACTTAGGTGTCCACGAACTTTTGGAATAATCTTATATATGTACATATATATATATATATATATATATATATATATATATATATAAATACAGACAATTACTATATATATATATATATATATATATATATATATATATATATGTATATATAAATTGCCGTATGTATTTTTTAAAATATATAACATGTCTCGGTACGATGGTAGATATTAAGTAGATGCATCTATTTTCAAGATTTGGAAATACTCCATTCTTATTAAAATTATAAATGAAACAAATAGCAGTACACCAAAAATAACATTGAGAATACAAATAAAAAATTCAGGGTAGTGATGAGAAGAAGAAAAAGAGAAAAATGAATATAGAAAAAATCTTATACAAACATCATTTGAACACTAAACTAAACAAAATAAGTTAATTTAAAAATAAATCGCAGTATTCATAAAAATGTCATTTCCTCTAATCTATAAACAAATCTATGGAGAGATATCCAACATTTAAACAAATAGATTTTATAAGAATGAAACTGCGTAAGACATATAAATCAACAGATAAATATAAAGAAAACAAATAATAACAAATAAATATGCAAGTGAATATGCACATTCTATTAGGGGATTTTAGAAATGAAATACAGTCATTAATTTTACAGCATATTCCTTGATTTGCTCTGACTTTACAAGAGGAAACCGATTTTTTTTTCATTTTAAATGGCCACCACATTGTATATTGTATAGGAACTCTCGTTAATATAATGTCTTATTTGTAAAACAAGCGTACTATATCTTCCAACATGTAAATTACAATTTTCACTTATACATTATCTATATATGTCAAGTGTTAATTAACATACATATCATTTTCTAACAGCTTCACAATACCTTTACTGATATGTCCACTACGAATATTCAGGTAGTGATTTACTATAGTTGGATTCGCTGTAATGATGCAATATACATTTCTGATTAGAGAACAGTCATAATACAGGTTAATGTTAGATACTTTGATTCATGCACACATGGTGAGTTTCATATATAAGATTTAATTGTACTCAATATGTAATAGTGATTTTACAAGTTAAAACATATGGATTGGGTGTTATTAGCTAAAATAGAAACCAAAACTTATAGGGTGCCAGCTTTACTCGTTATCGTTTGAGCATTAAACAGATTGATAAGAAATTGTCAGAAATGAACCGACCATAGCGTATGAATATGTGTTTTCTCATGTGTACAACAACCCTTTAAGTCAAATTATACCTATAAACTGTCAATTAATTTAAATTTTGTAAACTTTGCAGATAATTTCTATAACTAAATCCCGTGGAAAGCATTTGCCCTGTCTTGCGCTGCACTATGCCGTTTCGTCTAGTAGATGCACTCGAGAAGTAAGGGGGGTGCATAAACGGAATCACGGTGAGTGTTATAAATTAGCTAATAAGTTGATTCATTTAAGTTTTGCTAACTGATCTGCGATAGGGATTAAGACAATTGCAATTGACTTTCAAATTTATTTTATTACTTCCTAATAATTATTTATTCTATTACTATCCTAATAATTATTTATTTATTACTATCCTCATAATTATTTATTTGTTGTCATTGGAATCATGCAATTGACTTTCAAATTTATTTTATTACTATTCTAATAATTATTTATTTATCACTATCCTAATAATTATTTATTTATTACTATCTTAATAATTATTTATTTATTACTATCCTAATAATTATTTATTTATCACGATCCTAATAATTATTTATTTATTACTATCTTAATAATTATTTATTTATTACTATCCTAATAATTATTTATTTTGTTGTCATTGGAATCATGCAATTGCCTTTCAAATGTATTTCATTTACTATCCTAATAATTATTTATTTGTTACTATCCTAATAATTATTTATTTATCACTATCCTAATAATTATTTATTTATTACTATCTTAATAATTATTTATTTATTACTAACCTAATAATTATTTATTTATTACTATCCTAATAATTATTTATTTTGTTGTCATTGGAATCATGCAATTGTTATTGGCATACCATTTTTTAAATTTTTGTTTCATTATTGTATATATGTGATATGCAATTAGCATTTTGTTTTATTATTGTATATATGTGATATTCAATTAGCATTTTACAACTACGTCTACTAACACTGATGACTGAATTCCATTTTGCATTGCATAATAATTCGCTTGCATTTAATACTTCATGTATATGACTAAATAAGTGGAAATGTGTATTAATGAGATATAAACAAGCGTTTCCTAGTTTTAATGTCCATTATTTATTTTGCAATAATATAAATTTCCTAGCAAGAGATAGACATTTATGTGTTTAATTCCTTATATAGAATGGTCGGATTTAGATAGTATAACACTTAGATTAGCATGTTTTTTTATGTAAGGGCAATACATATTATTATATTGATACTAAGAAGATAGTTGCACCGTATATAAAGCAATCGACACCCAAAATACATCGTAGAAGCTACAGTTCATATTGTTATCATATTAAATCAAATATGTTTGTGTGTGTATATATATATATATATATATATTTCTAGACAAACATTTTCCAAGAACACATAGACTACATAAACTTTTTAATAGAAACACGGTGAAAGTTAGTTACTCGACAGCTCCATCAATAAAGTCGATAATATCCAAAGAACCAAAAAAGATAGATAACGCAGGCTGCTCTTGCAGGTCCAAAAATAGCTGTCCATTGGAGGGTAATTGTAAAGCTGAATCCCTTGTCTATGAGGCCACAGTAACGGAACAATCCACAAATATACCGGAAATATATATAGGTATGACAAAAGGCCAATTTAAACAAAGATATTATGCACATATGAGCTCCTTTAGAGCTAAAACAAGGATGAATACAGCATTAGCTACCCGCGTGTGGGAGCTTAAAGAAAAGAATACACCCTTTTCCATAAAATGGAGAAAAATAGAGCATAGACCAGCATACGTCCCGGAATTAAGTCAATGCTCACTCTGTAACGCAGAGAAATACTACATCCTCCGGTCCATTCATGACCCAAAAATAAAATGTTTAAATGTGAGGAGTGAAGCTTTGAAAAGTTGCATACATAGAAGGAAGGGGCTCCTAATAAATTGGATCAATGAAAAGAACAACACTTAGATGTTGTTTATATATATATATATATTTAAGGAAAAAAATTGTAAATACATAAATAATTAGTCGGTAAACTTGGATTTTAATCGCAATTATATTATAGATTTTTAATTAATGTCATATATATTAAAAAAAAAATTATATTTTATAAATGTAATTTATAATCTATTTCGATTTTAAAACTATAGAAAAATATAATAATGTTAATAAACTAGGGAAATCACTTAGGATAGATAAATACTCACTTCCCCAAACCTTGAAAGATTTGGGTTTTTAAAAAATAATTTTTAAACGTATTTCGAAATTTTTAAACGTGATTCGATATAATTAAAAATATATTTTTTAAAACTTTAAACGTATTTTTGGAAATTTTTAAATTTTCGATATAATTAAACGAATTTTTAAGTTTTTAACCGATACCAATACAGATTTTGAAGTTTTTATACATAAGGAAAGAGATTTTAAAATTAAATGGGGTTCAAATTAAAATCGATTCATATAAAAAAAACATTTTTTCGAAATTAGATCTTAAATTTAAATAATTCAAAGTTGAAAATTAGGTGTTACATTACCCGATATATATATATATATATATATATATATATATATTTATATATATAGCTAAAAAAAAGGGGGGGGAAGGATTAAACAAAACGAGATTTGAACGTGGATTCGCGAGGTATATATACTTCAAACTTCCGGTTATAAGATAGACGAATATTGGCTGAAGAGAGCTTGATAAGGATACCTTAAACGGGCCTTATTATCGGGCTTGAAACCGACGGTACCAATGACCTGTCTCAACTAACAACTTTCTGTACACAAAATATAAGTACGCTCTTAAAATTTGGATTTTCCTTTTAATTGAGCACTCTGCTGGAATTCTTTTTCCAAAAAAAAACTAATCATATATATATATATATATATATATATATATATATATATATATATATATATATATATATATATATATATATATATATATATATATAGTTATAGATTGCTACAAGACGTCTGTTTATTATCATGATATTGCCTAGCATACTAAGATTTGTGTTCTGCATTTTTGTAAATTATTACAGCTTTATTTTTACTAGATCTACCGGGCAAAATGTCCATAATTTGCGCATAAAATTCAATTACTTCAGAAAATGTGCTCAGCTGTCTTCGTATGGGCAGTTTATAAACAGCTATAGCGCTCACTCTTGATGTGTTATTTACGCGTTAGTAAGCCATCGATAAACCCATAAAAATATGGTGTGTCCAACTGTGTTCTCATTGTGAACTTCCGTACACAATGGAACAAACATCTTAAGCAATAGCGAATTTTATATGTTTTTTTACTGAATGTCAGATCTATAACAAGGCCGTTGATGGTCTTAATCCAATGTGTTACAATAATCGAATCAGCAATAGCGAAGTTGGTAGAACCAATGAAGCGACCGAATATGTTTGGTCTTAGAGGAAGCTGCTACGTATAATTGTGTTTGGTACATGCGGTGTTTAATGACAGAGCCTATTCCTAGAGAAAACAACAAAAATAGTGAGTGTGATGCTTGGAAGCTATATTGCATGCCGTCCATAATAAAACTGATAAAAGAATGGATTTGAAAAGGATAACAAATAATTAAATAGTGACAATGAAAACAGTTTATTGTTAAAAGATCCTCCCTAACATTTTGTTTTTTTCCGTTAATTTACCAGTCTCTATATTTGTTGTAAATTTCCTATATGAATAAAAAGAACAAGTAGCCGTCTTGCTTTGCATACAAACCGTATTCAGTCTCGTTGATTAAAAATCTAATTTATAAATCTCACTATGTCTGTGTGTGTATGTCTCTGTTTTTCAAATTGTATCTCTCCTTAGACGTAATCAGTGGACGACGTACAATAGCCCAGAAGATTGTATTTCTGGGGCAGCATTTTATTACTCGCATTTACTCGACTAAAAGAATTGACAAGGGATTCAAAAGAGGGTCCAAACTTGAAAGCAATAACGCCTTCATGAGCGTAACACAATTGCGTCATTGTTCACATGCGTTACATCAAGTAAAAAAAAAATAAATGTATTTATTAAGATATTTCACAAGGTTTTTGGTGCAACGGATAACGTGACTGATTACTAGCACAACTGTTGCGCTTTCGATCCCCATCATTTCTTTTTTTTTTTACATTCAGATATTCTTGATTTTGAAATGTTATACAATGAATACACAATGACGCATTTATTAGTATAGTCCTCATAGAAAAACAAATGTAATCCTACCTGTGACGTGCATAAAATCCATTAAACTCCAAAACCACTTTATATATTCAAATAGCATGACCTTTAAATGAGAAATAAGGTGCTGCTTCACTATAGCAAATATGAAAAACACACAAATTACTACTCTATACGCACAGAAAATTCAGCACAACAGAAAATTACTTAAAAGTGTCGAGTTTTTTTCATTTTTACATAAGAAAAAATAACATTTTTACAGTATCCTATCCAGGACATAAGGTACTTGAACAGTGAATTACCCATATGAAAAACAAAAAAAATTGTTATCTGTGAAGTATATAAGTTATCAAAATCGAAACTCATGTAATATATTCGAGTAGTATAACATTCATATAAAAAATCCGGCGCTTCTCCACTATAGCACTCTGATGTAAAAACAAACACACTCTTACCTGTGACATACCGAACATTAAACACAACAGAAACTTATGATAATAATTTTCAATATGGCTTGTACATTACCCGCCCTATGTAAGGATTTTTTATATACGTACTGTACATTTACTGTCCAATAAAGGTAAAATTATTCCATACACATTTTGAGCAATCCCCGTCCTAAGGTAGGTAAATATTTTTACTCAAGATGGCATATGATACATAAACATAAAAAAGTTCCTCTTTTCTAAGAATAACAGGTATGTTAAAATTGTTTCTCATTCCCTTATGCGGTCCCGAGCAACGCTGGGTGGCCTTGCTAGTAAACTATAAAACATTTGCTCTAATATAATCTATTCTCACCTACTTTACGCAAATAATTTAAATTATGTATAAAAGATTAAATTAAATCGTCTTTATAATTTATAACTTGCACTGAAATGTTCAAGTCCTCTTTCGCAATCGACAATTTTATTGTCATTTGGATTTCATATTTAGATATCATGTTTAGCTTAATCATATAAAATAAGTTTTATAAAAACATTAGCCTAAAACACCAGCTCGTCAGAAATATCCTGTACTTGGCATTGTTTGCTGACTAAGATAATTAATGCTTTTCCACGTTCCATCCAAATTCTCATGATTTATCACTTACCATCTTGCAGATGCTTGATGGCAACATATGCCATGATTTGACTAGACTGGACTTGGTTAACAGGTTAGAGGGTACCGGCTTGAGAGTTTGTCTGACTGCTATATTCCGATTGATAGTACAATGGACTGTAGTAGCGCTTAGAATGGTTATCATAAGTTATACGATATCGGGATAGTTTCAGTGACATGCCCTGCATAGAAAGGTTCCCGGAGCCATGTCTACAAGGCATTTTCGAAGCTACATTCCTGTCAACACAGAGTCGGCTGACGCTCTACTTGTGTTTTGTGTTTGATATTATGCACATCCACTTTTCAGCACTATCCTCTTTAACTGAAATTAATTAATAAAATGACAGCTCAAACAAAAATATGATTAAACAAGACGCGAAATCAAATGAGACCAAACCTCGTCCTACTTTAATACTTGCATTCAATACTATCTTCTAAGTTAGATGATGTAGCTCATTTTTAACACCCCCAGTAATTTAAGCGCTATGTGAAACAAACTTATAATACCATAATCCCCGGAACAAATTTAATACGTCTTGTTATCTCGCACGTTATCGTATGGACTTGGACAGACATATGCACGGATTTTGTGTCTATATTTGAAACACGCTCCCCTTGATTAAAGAATCCAAACATGAATCAGACAACAGGGACGGGGCAATTGTCATGTGAACAGTTCAAACTCTACCGGTGTAAACAAACGGTAATAAAAAATACCGACAGGGCATTTCTCAATGGTGTGGAGATATTCTGTTTGGTTGATGTCCAGTTAAGATCACAATTTTGGGGATCGTTCTGGCGTTGATGCCTGCTTTGAGGTTTATTTCTGTCTGTGACATCTGATCTGGTAGTGACAACTGACACGCAACACAGATTTATAGAAAAAAGAATTTACGATTTTATTTTACAATATTTTACATCATTAGAAAAAAAGCTATAAACTTATAAATGATTTCTTTTATCATAGCTAAGTTTACCTTAGCGTATACTTTTTCGGGTGAGAAGGGGGCGATCCTCCTGACTTTCTAAAGGTAAATATCAACATATGCGTGCTTACTTTATGTTACGCAGTCCAGAAAGAAAAAATTCTGTAAAACCGAGTGATGGGAAATTTATTGCCTTATCCTTACGCTACATTACTCTGCAAAAGTATTCGTGTTATTTCGTTGAGCTTTGCACCTAACCACTATTGCTAAAACGTTAGCTACTTATATTTTCTCTACCGTTCTATCTGGACCCAGAACTATACTCTAACCAAGTAATTCTTTAACAACTTAAATACAGGACGTTTCAGAAATATTAATGTTCAAATGCATGTGTTTGTTGACATTAATTTCTACCACTTTCATTGACTTCGTTTCTCTAGTTATACAGGCGCAACTGCTAACATTATACATAGCTTTTCTATTTTCATTCCTGATCACATACAGCTACCTCTTTGATTCGTATTCCAGATCGATTTTAGATTTCCTTTTGACTACAGTCCTAGAGTAGTGTGTTACAAATAGTCAAATATCAATCGGGAAACCCGATCACCTTGTGATAATAGTGGAAATTACTCTAAATTCTCAAGACCAACTTGATGAGCCATTACTCAAAACAACGAGGTACTATAAGAACACTGGCATAGAAGCCATAAAGGATCACATCCGTGATGCTCCATGGTGTATTATTTTTTCCTATCGAACAGTGTGTAGGCTACTCAAGTATTCAACCTAACAAGTGAAGCGCCTATTCCCACACGGACGTTTTAGTAAACCAGTCTCCACAGCGCTGATTATGCAACTGCTATCGCTCAGTGGCAGTATGCATTCCGTATACTGATAAGCCCAATACAAATGAACAAAAGCAGAAGCTATAATAAATTGAAAGAGAGAAATAGCCGCAGCCAGGATAATGCATTCCGAAGTCATTAGAAAACGCATTGAGTCGCAGCAATTATGGACTCCGGAGTTTTAGAAAATTCATAACATCGTAATAAATTATAGTCATTTAACAATTCTTCCTGCTATCATACAACGTGGAGACTGTCAGAACGACAACCGAAAAAGAAATGCCCTTGTTTAACTAACCACCCCCTCTCAAATTTCCTTTTGCCGACAGACATATGCACGGAGGCTCCCTGGATTATTTGAAATTCACAACTTACCTTGTTTGTGATTCTATAAATCACGTAGATATATCGAAGTCATGTGACGCCGATTTTATCCCCGGTATATTGTTAGAAAATGGTCGGCTTGGGTTGTAACGGTTTCCTTTAAACTTTTTAACAACTATCTTACAGATTCTTGCCTTTTTGACGGCTAGATAATTGCTGCTGCTGTACGAGTTTTCACAAATTTAGGCGAGAGAATTCACCCACTTAATTATCGCCCAATGAGCTTCGTCCCTCCATTCATCCAAATTGTTGAGTCCTAAACCAAGCTCTAGTCTGCCCCCTTCTTAGAATATACACTTCTTTCTGCTCAATGATATGGATTTAGAGAAACCTATTTTACTGCATATACCCTAGCTTTAATATCCGAGCGTTGGTATAACACACTGGAGCAGGCAGGGAAAGCTATATCAGTAGCTTTAGATATATCTAAGACATTTTACAGGGTTTGTCACTATGGTATTCTCATCAAAATAAGATTATATTGCATTACTGTACGCATACTTAACATAATAGAATCTTTATTAAACAAAAGAAAAATTTGGTTGTCCTTAATATTCGTATATCTGAACAATATAATATTAATAAAGTAAGCCAACACGGGTCAATTCTCGGGCCATTATTATTCCAATACTCATAAATTACCTCCCTGATTAAATTGTCTCAATGATGTATCTCTGATTGATTAAAAAAAATTACATGGTAGTCGCCACTTATGAAGGCATGGAAGCCACTCAGGGATAAGGCTTATTGTGTGTACAGTACGTTAGTGTTGGAGATTTGATAAAGTGTCTTACCTAATGGGGCGGTTAATCAGGAATTTATTTACATTGGACTTGAAAACATACATGTTGTAGTAGGGTGGGAAACAGCCAACCGGAACAAAGTTCAACAGGCGTACACTTCTAAGAAAGAAGCTTTGTTCATGGAATCTACATTTTGATTTATGCACAGATAAGGAGTGGGGAAATATTTTGACAATGGTTTCAGCTAGGCGGTTGTTTATCGTGAAAGATTAGGGGGGCTGAGATTGGAGTTCGAACGAGCACTTGGCATGGTAGTAACGATAAAAACAAAGACAGGCTCGCAAAACGTCTCTCCTGTGGGAGATAATTTGCAGGAAGGAGAAAAGGGCATCCCTCACTAGGCCACGAAGCTTATTTTGCACTCTTACAAGGCAGGATAGGCTGGTTTTAGCAGCTCCTACCCAGATGTGGCAGCAGTACTCCATCCTTGGACGTGCTTTTATATAGATAGAGAATTGCATCACGGGGTGAGATATCTTCTGGAGCGGTAGAAGGATCCTACCATTTTTCCAGCAACCTGGGCAACAGATTTGATGTACGTGCTCCATTTCAGGTCAGGAGTAAATGTCAAGTCCAGAAGCTTATTATCACACGGAGCCTCCCCTAGACGAGAGCTATCCATTTCAATTGATGCCAGATGAGGATCAGGGCGTTGATGATGTAAAGAACGAAGCTTGGTTTTAGATGCATAAAAAGTAACCAGCCACCTCTTCCCCTACTGTACCACGCGATCAAGATCAGAGAGAGAATTAGAGAGAACTTTGTCATTTACGGCCTTTGATGTGTTGCCATAAATGATCGTGTCATCAGCATATATATCAACGAATGATTTAAGTTTGTGTTTTGGGATATTATTAATGTATATCAGGAAGAGAGTTCGGCCCTAGATAACCTACAGAGGGACTCCAGCATTAATACTGAGGGCCTCTGATTTCTGCCCAGCAACCACTACTCTTATGAACCTATCGGATAGAAATGATTTAATGATCGAGAAAACATTTCCAGTTATACCGTAGTTGGAAGTAGGCCCTTATGCCATACCTAATCGAACGCCGATGATATGTCAAGAGCAATTGCCCTAGAGAGGAATCCTTTGTCAAGAGATTCGCTAATTCTATGAGATAGAACAGTAAGCACATATGCTGTAGATCTAGCAAAACGGAAACAATATTGCATGCCATTAAGAAGGTTCTTTCTGCTGAGGTGGTTGACTACTTCTCTATTAAATATGGATTCCAGCAACTTACTCAAGACACACAGGAGACTTATTGGTCTGTCCTGAGAGAGAGATAACTTAGCACCTGAATTCTTATATACAGGAAATACTGATTAGGTTTTCCAGCGTGTTGGGAAGCACTTCTCATTAAGGCAACATTTAAAGAGTTTTGTAAGTATGGGGTAAGTTCTGGTTGATTCTTGTTCAGTACAATAATTGGAATGCCATCGGGGCCAGATGCTTTACTAGAATCAAGGTTCTTGATTAGCTTGGCGACCTCACGCACATGTATTTGTATGTTGCAGAGCGGGTTTTCCGCTATAGGAGGAAATACGGGGAGTTGATGGCCTTCCTCGCACAGGGTAGAATTAGCTGCAAAGTTCTTGGCAATAGTTTGCCCTTATCTGATTCTGACGAGATGACCTCTGGTTCATTGATAATTGTTTGGATAAAACGCACGCTTCTGTTCAGGATCATGTTTGCTATTTGCCAAAACTGGTGGGAACCAAGCCGCTGATCAACTAACTTGGATTTAACGAACTGAGCATATAATACTCTAGCATTTTTTATTACTCTTTCGCAGTGGTTGCTGGCAGTCCTGAAGGCGGTTTTAGTCTCAGTGCATCTATTCCGTTAATAGCTATGGAAAAATGATTTCTGTGTGCGATGGAAGCAGCACATTCTGGGGAGAACCGTGGCTGACTGTAAGGTTTTTGTTGGAATTTCTTGGATGGCATGAATCGGTCTATGCCCCCAATTAGTCATTCGGTCAGGTCTGATAATTTAGAGGGCTCGTCTTTTTTAAACATGTAATGCAGGCGTAGATCAGATGTAAGTGTGCGGAAGCTATCCCAGTCAGCGGTAGAGTATCGATATACAGTACGGTATAGAGGCACATGTTAATACTTACTGCATTTCGTTTATCTTAACTGATACAACCAAGTGGTCGGAAGATCTCAGAGGAAACAGAACAGAACTTGAACATAGCTCAAAGGAAGTCATGAGTAAAAGGTCTAGAAGGCTAGCAAACTGACCGGTAGTATTGGGCACTCGGGTGGGTTCGTGAACAATCTGGGTGAGATCATAGGGAATGGCAAAATCATGACAGAGCTCCCCCCATCATATGTCTTATTAGTGTGGGTCAGCTATTCCATATTGTGGACATTGAAGTTTCCACTAATATGGATGATAGCTGGAGGGTGAGCAGACAGGACGTGATCGATTTTTTTTTCAGATATGCTCTTAAAGATAATCACTCGGCTGTTGTGGGGAGCGATAGAGAGCAAATATAAATGCAGTGGTGTAAGCAAGTGCAACCCGGAAGCACATAAAAGATAAATAAGGGTATTCACTGGAGATATCTCTACCACACGGAAAGCCATCTTTAATGTAGGCACATATTCCATGTCCATGGCAATCTTGGGGCCAGATTTAGATGTTAAGTAAGAGTATCCTTTTATTATGACTTCGTCAAGGGAAGTGGTCGGCCTTATGCCAGTTTCGCTTAGGAAGGATATGTCTGGCTTCCTCTCCTGTAATTGGGGTCAACCTCTGGGAGGTTGGAACGTAGACGCTTGATGTTGGACAAGGATACATGGTAGTAGGGGCCTACGTTGGAGGATGGGGTTCTAGCTTTACATCTGATATTTTTCTGGGGGTATTTCATGTTGAGGATTGGGATTTGTGGAACAGGTCGACAGATTAAGTTAGAGCAGGACAGAGAGGGAAAGTAAGAGAGCAAAAGAGGAATTTTATTTTTTTGTAGGCATGATAAGGTAAAACCGTAACAATTACCCACTAGAGTCCATTCACCAAATGGCAATACAGCAGCCTCAGTATGTTGAACCTGCTGATAGGACGACCTCCTTAGTGGTAATCCAAGTTTCGGGTCCCTGATTATCAGGCGGATAACGTCAGCCCAGATGAAATGTTTACCTCCAGAACCCTTACAAGTAACATAGCCACAAGGATAGACATAGGGACAGAAAATTGCTTACATCTCAGGCTACTGTTCACGAAGTAATGTCGTCCTGGAGAGCAGCTTTTTCTTCATCCTTTGCCAGAAAAATCACTCATTGGAAATGAAGGCTGAAGGACAAATATAAGAAAGCGAGAGTAACGAGAACTGCCGAAAACGCACCCACAATGCGTTGTCTACTCTCCATTATAAAAACTTACTAATATTTACTTAGTATAAGTCCATCGCTGTAATTCTAAATTTAAGATATTTGAAGATAAATTTCCTTCCCATAATTACGAATGAAATGAAAATGGAACAGATGTAGATTACTGTAATTTCTCTTTAAAAGTGTTAAGGGTTTCTCCTTCCTGAGACGCTTTAAACAAAGTAATTATAATAAGGACAATTTAGCACTGAACTATTATTTTTTAATACCGTCGGGAGTTTCAACGTGTTTAGATATTCATTAAACTTATTACTTCTTTGCCAAAAAGGCACCATCATCGCGCTGGAAGGTTTTCCACTCACTGACACTTGCAATTCGAGTTTCGGTGCTCATGGCGGAAGGGGTGGAGAATGGTCATGATCGGTGGGATATTATCGTTTATATTTATAGAGAGAGTAAGCAGTACTCCTAAAACTTATTTTATCTTTCTCGGGGGGGTATTCTAGACATTTAGCATTTAACGGCCGACTGACATAAAATATATTAGACAAAATTAATTCAAATAAACAGTACGATAACGGCAATTTAGCACTGAAATATTTTTAATATACCGGTCGAGAATTTGATGAAACTACGTTGTATAACATACAGGGAGTTTGATGAAAGTACGTTGAAGATAGGTTCATAAGAGTAGTGGTTGATGGGCAAAAATCAGAGGCCCACAGTATTAATGCTGGAGTCCCTCAGGGGTCCATCCTGGGTCCAACTCTCTTCCTGATCTACACCAATGATCTCCCAAAACACATACTTAAATCATTCGTTGACATCTATGCTGATGACACAACCATCTATGGCAACACATCAAAGGCCGTAAATGGCAAAGTTCTATCTAATTCTCTCTCCTCTGATCTTGACCAGGTGATACAATGGGGGAAGAGGTGGCTGGTCACTTTTAATGCATCCAAAACCAAGCTTCTATCTTTACATCACCAACGCTGTGATTCCCATCTAGCATAAATTAAGATGGATGGCTCTCGTTTTGGAGAGGCTCCACATTTTTACAAGCTTCTGGGTTTGACTTTTACTCCTGATCTAAAATGGAACACGTACATCAAATCTTTTGCCAGAGACGCTGGGAAAATGGTGGGATTCTTCTACCGCTCCAGAAGATATCTCACTACTGATGATCTTTTTAAAAGCAAAGTACGTCCAAGGATGGAGTAATGCTGCCACATCTGGGCAGGAGCTGCTAAAAAACAGCCTATCCTGCCTTGATAGAATGCAAGATAGAGTTCGTGATTTAGTGGGGGATGCCCTTTTCTCTACCCTGCAACCTCTCTCCCACAGAATAGACGTTTTCAGGCCTTCAGGTCTTTGTTTTATCGCTATTTCCATGGAAGGTGCTCGTCTGAGCTCCAATCACTCGTCATCCCTTGCCAATCTTTCACGAGAAACACCCGAGTGGCTGAAAATACTGCCAATAATTTTCCCCACTCTTTATCTGTGCCTAAATCCAAACGTAGATTCCATGAGCAAAGCTTCTTTCTTAGACCTGCACGCCAGTGGAACTCTCTGCCGCTTGCCTGTTTCCCACCTGACTACAACTTGGACGTTTCAAGTCCAACATGAACAAACTCCTGACGAACCGCCCCCTTAAGTAAGACACTCTATGAAACCCCCAATACTAATGATTACTACATAACTATCTCATTGATTACTGTACACGCAATAACCTTTATCCCTAAGTGGCCTTCGGCCCTTGATAAGGGGTGACCCGATTTAGAAAAAACAAAAGAACTGAAATATTTTTAAAACTATCGGTCGGGAGTTTGATGATACTACCTTGTAGAACACACAGGGAGTTTGATGAACTACGCTGTATAACAGACTTTAGAGGTCAACGAATACATATACATTTAATGAACTGATTAACACTCTGGAGGAAAACCTACACTGTAGAAGAATGGGAACAAAACTGGATAGTAACAGTGCCGGCAAGACTAAGCTTATTTCCTTTAATAATTACAATACATCTACTCAACTACTGATTTTCATAGTTAATAATACACTCCTTAAAAGTGCTTCCCTCAAGCTCCAATGTTAATATTCAAAAACAGCATGACCTAGAATAAATTACTTAAGGCAATTTTCAAGGCTGCTGCGAGGAAAGTTGGATCTCTCTATCGTGCTCGCAACTGAGAGTATCTCCCGTTTCTATACGGCCACTAATCGTCTGGAATATTAACGTCACATCTGGACTGGTGATTCTACCAGCATTTCTTTCGTCGTAGATTGAGTGCAGAAATGAGTTGCTAACCTAATATACCCCACACTGTCAGCAAAACACCAACCTCTGTCCCGTCTCTAAAATATGGCATTTCTGCACTTGTTTTGCGAGTACTTTAATAGGAACTGCTGGGACGATCTCAAAACACTAGTACCATTCGATGTAAATACGACAAACAAATCAGACAGGCAGCAAAATTCAATCCCTACACTGTAAAGGTCCTTAGACGCCGAAAAGCCTTATAGTCAAATAGCTACTCTCGTTGAACTGTAATACTATGTAATTACCTATCAATCCACTACTTTCATGACTGTACTCTGATGCAGAAGTCCAAATGTAATGTGAACAGACTGTTATCTTGCCTGCCAACTCCCAACAAAATACCACTGCCAATTTGCTCCCAAATCTTTGCCCTTTTACCACTTAGTGATACTATGTTATGTTTGGGGATTAAAAAACAAAACAAACTAAAAAAGCACTTCGTTAACCTTAGTGAATATTCTTTTCATTTGCCAGTTTTCTTACTATTATGAATATTCAGATGACATAAAATCTGACTGAACGTTAATTCGGATTAGCTGATATAGTCATCATAGTTTTTATCTATTTAACTATGTCTAAATAGAAAATAATATATCATTAAATGGTGGCCAACACTTGAATCGAATTCAAATTTTGACTCTTTTCTCCTGTGTTTTGAATTGTTTAACACTTTCTTTCTTCGAGACGAACAATACCTCTCGAGTTATCTCCCCTTGCGCTATCATGTGACTAACAAGTGAGACCTGAATTCGTTAAATTTCAACGCTTTCTTTCAACACCTTCATTTGTAAGCGCAGACGAAAGTTGGCATGCTGCGATGAAGAACGATCGATCAGCGACCGATAATCTACATGAACGAACAAGACTACACATTTAATGAAATTTAGTGGCAGATGCATGGCCTGTGGGGAAGCTGTTCTGAGAAATTAACAAAGGAATGCTATTAGTACGATTATCATTAACCTTATTTAAATTGGTTCATATTAATTATTGTATTCTTTTTATAACCTTTCATTTCTTTCTTATTTTTCTTCTCACATTTTGCATTCTATGATTAAACAACAGAAATATTGCCCTGGTGCATTCGACTTGTTACAACAGATAGTGGCAACAAGTCTCCCATGGTTTCCAGTATTCTTTGCTTATATATTAACCATTGCGAAATTCTTGTCTTTTTGCCTAAAGCCACTTACTATTGATTTTCACTTCTGTGCAACAGAACTTGGCGACAAAGAACTCGAATTCATAAATCTAGTTACTTACAACAGTGCTGTATTACCTTATTTTTTGTCTGCTTTAAATATTTACTGAACTCTGGACTTAAGTGATATGTGTATAGTTCAATTTAATCTCCTTTTTATACAGCTGACCAGTATGTTTTTTTCTGTTAAAATGTATTTTGTCTACAATGTCTACGTTTCTTCGTCTGTCATTCTAAAGTCAATCAACCCATTAACGCTTATCCTCAAGTCACCCCAGGCCTTGATAAGTGGGAGTACTTGTGCTTTTATCGTCATTGTTGCCTGATCAACTGCGAACACAGTTATAGCCGTGCCACTGCATTTTGCGCCCGTATCGACATACATTTTTATGTGATTTATTATTAGGTCGTTGACCCGTTGTTTTCTTTTGTTACATATTGCCAGATGTACACAGTTCTTTGTCATCTTGTTCGTTGATTTGATCTAGTTGCATTTTTTATCTACTGTATCTAAATTCAAGTGAAACTTTCTACAGTCACCGTGATCCTCAGTTCGATGGATTTTTTTACACAATTGTCACCAATTATAAAGGCTCGGAAGCCATTCAGGGATAAGGGTTATTGCAAGTACAGTAGGTTAGTGTATCTAGAAGTGTACACTATAAGCACTTATTTAAAGAGAAACTTTCTTCTTGCATTATTGTAAAACAATTTTACGATCCCTGTGAGTATGATAGTGTCCAATTAAGTACGTTTATTTATAAGTACCATATTAGCATCTATCATTTCTCATATGTCCATCGTTGTTTTATTCGATTCTTTTCATTTCTTTTCTTTAATCAGCTTGCTGTGAGCAACTAGGGTCACAAAAGGCTAAATTCGTATTTTTTCCTTCTTGCTAACTAGTATTACATCCGATTTATTATCATATACTCTTTCATATATTTCTGTATCCATACATTAGATTATCGTATTTTCTTTTAAAGTATATCCCCTAATTCAGGTCAGTACCATTTGGCTGAATGTTCAAAAGTCGTTGTCATAGTGTTCAAGGCTCAGTCTTCTCTTTCGAAGAAGGATCTGTTTTCTAATACCATTTCTAATAGAATATTCTTAGAGCGTTCAGTTATTGTGTGATTCAATCTCTTTTTCTGTCAAATATATAAATATATATATATATACATATATATATACATATATATATCAATCTCAAATGACCTAGTAACGCATATTGTAACCCAACATCCGATTTCCGACTTCCGGTTGCGCATGCGTACATGGACAAATCAGCAAGGGGACAATAAAACATATTGTTTTACTATGTACGTTTTCAGCGTCCGAATTGTTGGTTTTTTTTTCGTGGTTAAATTACCCAAATAAAAAAATGTTAACACTTTCTGCATTTTTTCCATCGTTCATTTCCGTATAACGTTTAAGTTATTTAAACGCAATTTCCTTATAAGTAAATCTACTTTAACTCGTTGAACACCATAAGATTGCGATTTCACCACCGCCTTTCTTTTTTTTGAACATTTATTGCCAATTTCTTAATACACTTTTCTTAAAATATTCATACATTTTCTTCTACACTACCAACAAAAATTAATAACCCCGAACATATGTTTTTTGTTTAAATTTCAGTTACAAATAAATAACCTATGGGGAAATAAAAGGCATTGGTTTACTGTACGTTTTTAGCGTCCCAATTGTTTTTTACGCGTTTAAATTAAAAGATATATCCGATTTGAATTTAACATAAAGTATTATGATATCAGGTCAGTGCACATTTATCTATGAGTATGGCAAACCACTTATAATTCAATGGTTGTAATTTTTTTTTCAAAATTAAACAATTATAAAAAGAACGACTTATAGAAATATGTCTATATTCTTTTTCATTTTAATATAATTTCATAGAAATTGTTCTGTTATATCACAGAAAAACTATTTTTTACATCACAAGTGTAACGCTCATACATTAATTCCATAGCTAATGCAACATACTGACCCAACGGGTCACGAGTAGTCTAATATATATATATATATATATATATATATATATATATATATATATATATATATATATATATATATACTAGACTAGACAACTCGTGAACCTAAATAAACTCAATCTGATTTATTTAGGTTCTTTCTAATCTCATTGCCATATCTCGCTGTTAGTAGCGATTCTATTTCATTGATCCAGCCTTTATTTTGTCGCAATATCTAAGTATTTCCCTATATCTTCGCCCTGTGCTTGCCACTGTATTGTTTCTGATTATTGGAAGAAACGTCGCATTTAGCGGTTTTTCATTCATACGAATTGTAAATCGGCTGCACTTTCGATCATTCGCTTTTCTAGTGACACTTTCTCAGCTAATAAACATTTTCGTGTTTTACGTTACGTATTTTCCAATATTTATTACTGTGTCAGTTCCACAGAAATTTGAGTTTTTCTCTACTGTTCATATAATCGTTCAATATAAGCATTCTGGTGTGTTGCATGTGTGCTATACCATTATAAATCCTGTATTTTGCTTAAGATGGCTAAGTTTTCTTTTAGTTTAGCTTGTTAATTGTCCAGAATATCCTACTTATCGCAGTCTTCATACGTCTATTGCACGTATCGAATTATTAGTTTTTACAACAAGTCGCACCTGATTTTAGTACTATCCACCTATTTCGATTATCTAGGTTGATACATTTGCTTTATTGCGACATCCGCTTATTATTGATTCATTATTATTATTTCGCGTTGGAAGCAACCATTAGTCTTCACTTGGATATGAGTAGGAATACGCCTTCCCAAGGCCGCAACCCTCTTCGCACAAATCCAACAGAGGCCTGGCTATTACATTCTCTGGTCGGCATTTCCAGCCTCTATTGATTATCCTCACGTATTTGCTGTGATGCCAGTATATTGTGAACAAAAGAGGATTGAAAGCAGAGGTAGAGTGGTTAAAATATTTTCCAACAAGACCGTCTTTTGAAATACTCCAACATTTTAATGAATTCCGATTTTCTCAATTTACTTGTACAATACTTTCTAAACCTGATCAGTGTTTCCATCATAATCTTCCTTCTTAACCTGAAACAATCTTCTTATGCCTCTTTTTAAGTTTTGAATTTTTTTTTGTTTTATCTTTTTTACTTTTTCTCAACATTCACATCAGCTGCCATTGCTATATCAATGACTATTTGTTCTCCATTTTCTCCATGAATGCCGAATGTAATGTTTTTGTTTTAATCACATTATCACATTGGGTATATATATATATATATATATATATATATATATATATATATATATATATATATATATATGCGCCTTTCATTAGATAGCACATATAACTCTTGCTTGTATTTCATTAGATAGCACATATAACTCTTGCTTGTATTTCTTCTCGTTGTCGGACCATTTTCAGAACGATTTTTTTCCGAGTGAAAAAAGAAATGTCCCATAATCGCGAAGGTTTTCGACCTCCATTGATCATCATCAGGCGAGTAGTAAACCATAAAAAATGAAATTGAAAAATGAACGTAGCGAGATGAAATGAAAAGACGATTAAAACATGAAGAAAAGACGATTAAAATCGATTAATATCATTAAAATACTCAAAAGCACTTCTGCGTGCTCTCCGTGTCGTTTTGAGTCTGCACGCCTGATGATGACCAATGGAGGTCGAAAACGATCGCGATTATGGGAAATATCTATTTTGACTCTGAAAAAACGTTCGGAAAATGGTCCGACAAAGAGAATAGGAGGATTACAAGAAAAACAAGCAAGAGTTATCTGTGCTATTTAATGAAACGTGCATAAAAGAAAAAATGCTGCCCAAAATATACTAATATATATATATATATATATATATATATATATATATATATATTGATTATATATATTAAACAATAATTTCGCATTATCACTGTCCACCACCCCTTCTCGAAGATAACTATTCCATTTCCCACTTTTCTCCCATATATCGCAATGAACCTTACTCGAAATATTCTCATGTTGCCTCTTTTTATTCCTTTTGAGTAAATTCTTACAAACACTGACGAGGCTTTTTACATTCTTATTTTTCTGTCCATGCTGATTATTTAGATATTTTTAACAGTTTTATCAATTTCCCTCGGGGCACATATTATGTCTTCTGCTCATACCATCCTAGTAACATTTTGACACCTATAGAAAGGTTTTTCAAATACCCACCGCCTCTGGTAGATCTCAACTTACTCCACTTGTCTTTCAATTTTTGTTCATTTATTTATTTCAATTCGTTGATTCTTACTAGTTTGGTCTTTTACAATTTTTCAAATCTTTATAATATTTATAAGATTTTCCTTACAGTTGGAGATATACACTTTCAGATTATTGCCTCCTATTTTAACCGATACACATTTTTATTTTATATCTTTTCATTTTTACATGTAACATATCGACATCGCTCTTTGGGTGAAGAGCTCTATTCATTGTCATATTTTTTTTTTAAATCTCCCCCTCCATATATTTCATTTTATTTTATTTTATAGAATAATACCCATCCTATATCGTAATATAAGTGCTGTACATATGTTTTTGTGGATATGTTGTTTCTCCCATCCAATCCTTACCTAAGACCTACCACTAGACACGTATTTTTTATTGTTTCCTTCATTTCAGCACCTTTTATTTAATCTCATTCAGCAATGCCTATGATTTTTTTTTCTCATATAAAACTGCATTATTTAACTTTCAACAAGGTTTTCTTTTTTTCAATTTAAAGGCACTAAAGTTTTTCATGTGAAATTCCATATTAATGAATATTTGAACTGTTTTTACAAGCATATTTAGCTGGTCTTCTTCTTTTGCAAATAACATTAAATCATCCATAAATTATAAATGTTTTACCCGGTACTCATTTTCTATTTCATAACAGGCATTTACATTTCGTAATATGAACGACAAATGTACGATACTAAAATCAAACAACAATGGTAACAAGCAGTACCGCTAAAAAAATCCTCCCTTCGAATGACCTTCCCCATATTCCTATCAATTTTTAGTTAATGACACTGTTGATTCATGCCTTACTCTAAAATAATGTCGCATAATTTCTGTTTTTCCAAATATTTTCGTCATTAGGCAGCCGATCCTTGGTCCCTATATTACCTTGTCTACATTTATTTTGTTCCATTTGTAAGACATCTTGCTGCTCCCAATTATTTTTAAATCTCAACTGCCAGAATGCTTGGGTACAGTCCCTCACAAGTTGAATGCTGGGTATAGGATCAATGGTGTTTACTTTTTTGTGTATCCTCCTTTCAGAAATTATATAAGTACACATTCAATTAATTTCAGATGCTATCCTTCAATGCAAAGTGGTAATGTTTTCAACCAATACCCTCTACATCTCTGGTCCGGGATTTTTTCCAATTTTGTAATTTTCATATATTGCTTACTAATTTTTCCTTCGTCACTTTCATTAGCTGCTTTAACTTAGTTTGTCTTTAGTCATCATATATTTATGCCAGAAAGTATTTCCGTTATGTTCCATTTTTACATTCCAAATATCATTTCCAAAACTTTATGCACTCTTCCGACTTTTGTAATTAATTAACGTAATGTGGTTGTCTTTTAAGTCTTTCATAGTCCTTCATCTTAGGGAATAAGTTTTCCTGTCTATTTTTGTAGGCATTTCCTAGGGTTTTCGTTAGGCTCATCATTTGCAATCCTCATAAATCTTTCGAGTAGCTGCTTCTCATCCCATTTTTCATTCCGCTTCTTGTCTCTTTTTCCATTTTGTTTGTTTATTCTGCGTCATTTGCCGTAGGGATTATTTTGTCAGTGTTTTTCCGTATGCATTTTTCTAATTTTTTATTTTTTTTTATTTACAGTCTTCCTTACAAACCAACCCTCCATCCTGTTTGTCCTTTTTACATAGTTTAATACTTTGGGTGTAGTACATTGTGCATTGTCATGAGTTACCTGGTGTTCGGGATGAGATTACTTCGTCCCCTTTTGGTCCAGGTTGTAAACTGCCCAGAGTATCATATTAGTGAAACTGCCCACGTGTTTATTACATTAATTAGATTACTACTATATTGTATCATTTGGAGGAGTTTTTTTCTTCTTTTGAGGTATTCCTTTTCCTATTGTGTTTCTATAATAGAGTCTTCTTTGCATCACTACCAATTATGTATAGCTTATTATTATTATTATTATTATTATTATTATTATTATTATTATTATTATTATGATTATGATTATTATTATTATTATTATTATTTTTATTATGATTATGATTATGATTATTATTATTATTATTTTTATTATTATTATTATTATTATTATGATTATTATTATTATTATTATTATTATTATTATTATGATTATTATGATTATTATGATTATTATTATTATTATGATTATGATTATTATTATTATTATTATTATTATTATTTTTATTATTATTATTATTATTATTATTATTATTATTTTTATTATTATTATTATTATTTTTATTATTATTATTATTATTATTGTTATTGTTATTGTTATTATTATTATTATTATTATTATTATTATTATTATTATTATTATTATTATTATTATTGGCTCCTATGCAGCTTTCACACAAGTCAAGAGACGATCGGTTTGGATTCCTGTGGTGTTCTCTGGAAGCTGAATGACAACAAGTCTCCCCAGACGTCCAGCTCTCTCCACCTCCTTTGATATCATTTGCAAATAAATCTGCGTCGTCGCAACATCCTCATATCATTGATTTCTCGCTGGTAGTGGTCATTGGTTTGTACTGGAATTTGAGTTGCACTAAGCCTTCTCACGATCCCATTTATCTTCGCGCTTGTATAGCAGAGGTCTGGCCAACGCTCTCCCCTCGGTATTTCGATCCTCGTTGACCCTTCTCGGCTCTTTGGTATCACTTTTCTATTGGAGGGGGAACGGTGATGAGACAATGGGGGGATGCATGATGGTGGTGTAGAACTTGTTGATACGCAGCTTCGGCGTTCTTTATTCCCTGTAACGCTTCCTTGTTATATTGTCTTGATTGGTTTACATTCTAGGGTTTTCCTTAATATTTCAGCCGTTTTCTTTATCGTTAGGTGTTGTATTTTTGCAGTTATTCCTCTGATTCCAATTTCTGACATTCTTTTTTCAAAGTTTTTCAGAATTGTTCCTAGTGCTCCTACTATTATTGTACTATTTTGATTTTCTTTATCACCCAAATCCCTTTTAACTCTCTGGCTAGCTCTGTTTATTTGCTTCGTTTCTTCTTTTCTTTCATACTCACACTGTGGTCAGCTGGGACAGCAAAGTCTACGATTTCACAGGATTTTTCTTCCTTGTTAATTATTACCACATCTGGTCTTCTTGCTTGGATGGGTTTTTCTGTCTGGATGTGCATATCCCATAGGATTTTGTGGTTCTCGTTTTCGACTGTTGTTGCAGGTTTATGGTCGTACCATTTGTCTGTACGCTCAAAATGCAGACATTTGCATAATTCACAGTGGACTCCCCCCTCACTTGGTCATTTCTGTTTTTGTATTCCATTTTGGGCCACTTTGCTGCATTCGCTTACTATATGATTTATCGTTTCGTCTCTCTGTCCACAGAGTCTGCATTTGCTGTTTTCTTGTGTTTTATCGATCCTTGCTTTGATATGGTTGGTTCTTATCGAATTATCTTGCGCTGCAGTTATTAGAGATTCAGTTTCTCGGTGTATATGTCTTTTTTGAATCCATCGCCAGGTGTTTTGGTTATTCTCATCTTTTGTCATTCTTATGAATCTCCTGTGGTTGCTCTTCCTATTTCCCTTTTCTCGTGTTGTCGTTTGTCTCCCTGTTTTCTGTTTTTTTTATTTTGTTTTTTTTCAGTTTCTCTCGCTGCCATAATTATCCTTTCGGTGTTTTGCATTATGTGTTTTCTATTTCTTTTTTCGTATCCTTCACGCAGTCTTCTACACAGATCAGTCCTCTCCCGCCGTCTTTCCTTTTTACGTAGATTCTGTCAGTGTCGTCCTTTGGGTATAGTGTATTATTCATGGTCATGAGTTTCCTGGTTATCTGGTCGAGTTGTCTCAGTTCTTCTTTTGTCCACTCTATAAACCGTCCAGAGTATCTTACTAGTTATAGTGCCCATGTATTTATACCTTTATTAGGTTTCTGCTATATAATTTCGTTTCCAGGAGTTTTTTTGTTCTCCTGAGATATTCCCTTCGCGTTTTCTCTTTCATTTCTGTTGCTTTGATGGTGTTTGCTTCCAGAATTTCCAAGTATTAATAGTTGTCTTGTTCCCCTAGTGCCCTCATTTCAGTTTGGTTGGGTAGTTCCATGTTTTCTGTCGTTTCCAGTTTTCCCTTTCTTATAACTAGTTGTGCGCACTTTTTCATTCTAAATTCCATTTGGATGGCTGAAGATCCTAGTAGTGTTGATTAGTGTCTCTAGCTCGTTTTCGGTCCTTGCAAAAAGTTTCAGATCGTCCATGTACATCAGGTGTTTCATTTTTCCTCTGTATTGGAGAACTTGTATCCGGCTTGGTACTTTCTCAGAATACTGTTTAAGGGCATAATGGTAATGATAAACAGTAGTGGTTATAGTGCGTCTCCTTAAAAGATGCCTCTTTGTATGTTAATTTCTGTTATGTGTTGTCCATCGGCTGTCAATTCCAGTCTCCATGTTTTCATTTCATTTTCTATTACGTTGGTGATCCCGCTTGGCAATTTATACATTTTTAGGCATTCTATTATGCATGCTTGCGGCATCCTGCCGTGCGGTTTTTGTAGTCGATCCATGCCATGGCTAAATTTTTTCTCCTACTTTTTACCTCCTTTAGGAGCATTATATCTATATATAGCAGGTCATGTGTTCCTCTTTTTCCTTTTTGGTATCCTTTCTTCACCTCGGGGATGAGTCCACGGTTATTTAGGGAGTGGTAGATTTATTCCCCCAGTTGCGCTGTCAGTGTCTTCAAAATAGTTGGTAAGCACGTGATTTGCCTATAGTTGCTAGGGACGGTCCCCTTTTCCCTGCCCTTCTGTAGCAGTGTGGTTCTACATTTCTCATTCAGTTTTGTACGCTTGCTTCCTGTATAGATCTTCTCAGGTTTTGGGTTATCCTTTCGTGTAAGGTTGTGCATTATTTGAACCAGTATTGCCCTGATGCTCTCCAGTTTGCCATTTTTCCTATGGTTTTCTTTAGGGTTTCCTTGTTGATTTCATTCACTGTTCCTTCTTCTATTTGTTGAAACTCTTCTTTCATGTCTTTCAGCCATTCGGCATTTCCATTGTGATCTCGTCGCTCTTCCCATATTTTACTCCAGTAGAGTTTTGTTTCTGTCGGATTTGGTTGTTCTGTTTTTGTATTTCCTCCGTTCAAATTTTGGTAGAATTGGCTTTCATTAGTTTCAAATGTTCTGTTTTGCTGGCATTGTTCAGATTTATATCTATATCGTCCCAATTTCGCTTCTTTTTCTTTTATTTTTTGGTCCAGTTATTCATGTTTCTTGTTTAGCCTCGCCCTGTCAGGTACTTTTCCAATGTTCTGTTTTTTCCACATTGCTTTCTTCCTGTTGATCATTTTGGCTTCTTTTTTATGTTTGTGTATTTGGGTTTCTAGTCTTATATCTCATACAGGTTTTCTCGGTCCGCTTGTCCCCGGTTGTTTTTCTGATTTGAGATTCATACTTACCATTTTGGCGCCTGCGTAAATTAGGTTGTTTACGTCTGTGATTGTATTTGTTGGGATATGTGGGAGGAGCTTGTTAACCTTATATGTTTCTGTTTTTAGTTTCTTCTGTTCTTGGTTCCTTAATGATGGGAGCTTTGTTTTTTCCTCGTTCATCAACTGTATTATTTTATTTACTTCATTTGCTTCATTCTCTGTTAGTAGTGTTTCATTATTTTATCGTGGACTTCGTTCCTTGTTGGTTCTCGGCCTTTGGTGTTTTTACTTGTGGGCTTCAACTTATGGTGTTGCTGTACGTGTGGTTCCATTGGGGGGGTTCTCCTGTTCAGTTTCATCATTTATTTTTCGCTGTATTTCTGTTACTTCTAGTTTTGAGAGCTAACCTTTCTTGAGTATCAGTCTTGCTTGGTCGACAATATTTGTTCTGTCGTATGGAAGTCACTGGGTAGGTTCCATAGTTATTTCATTCTTTTCCCATAAACTCCATATCTATATTTAGGATTACTTTATTATTATTATTATTATTATTATTATTATTATTATTATTATTATTATTATTATTATTATTATTATTATTATAAATCTATAATCGAATTCGAGTGGCACTAAGCCCCCACCCAATGTCCCAGTTCGCTTTGCGTTTGTCCAGCGGAGATCTTTTCAGCGATCTCTCCACGTTCTGTCCATCCTCTTTCCCCCTTCTTCGCTATTTGGTATCACACTTTTTTTTGGGGGGGGGCATTGATGGTATGATGGGAGGGGATGCACGATGGGGATGCAGAACTTGTTGGCATGCAGCTTCATTGTTCTTCATTCCCTGTAACGCTCCTTCCTGTTTTGCCTCTGCAGCAGGTTGTCTGACTTACCCATGTGGTTCATGTGTATCATTCTCCGCATTCAACGGTTTTCCTTAATATTTCAGCTGTTTTCATTATCGTTAGTCGTAGCATCTTTGCAGCCATTCCACTAGTCCTATTTCTCACATTCTTTTTTCAAAGTTTTTCGTAAGTTTTCCTCGTGCTCCGGCTATTATAGGTATTATTTTGATTTTCTTCATCATCCAAATCCCTTTTACTCTTTGACAAGCTCTGTGTATTTGCTCCGTTTCTCTTTTTCTTTCATACTCACCCTGTGGTCAGCTGGGACAGTAAAATCATAGATTTACTGGATTTTACCTTTATGTTAATTATTAAAACATCTGGTCTTATTGGTTGGATGGGTGTGTCCCCCTGTATGTCCATGCCCCATAAGATTTTGTGATTCTCGATTTCAAGTACTGTTGCGGGCTTATGCTTGTACCATTTGTCTATGCGTTCAATATTAAGTTGTTTGCATGATTCCCAATGTACTACCCTTTCCGATAGGTCGTACTTGTTTTCGTATTTGTTTTGGGCCAGTTTGCTGCATTCACTTACTATATGGTTTATCGTTTCGTCGCTTTGTCCGCAAAGTCTATATTTGCTGTTTTTTTGCATTTTATCGAATATTTGCTTTGATATGGTTGGGTCTTATCGAGTTATCATGTGCTGCAGTTAGTATGGATTCAGATTCTCGGTGTATATGTCCTTCTCACGCCCATTCCAAGTTTGTTCGTTATTCTGATCATTTTGTCATTCTTATGAATCTTCCCTGTAGTTTTTCTCTTCTCATTTTTGTCTTCTGGTTTTGTCTCTCTGTTTTATGTTTTTTTTTCAGTGTTTCTCGCTGCAATAATTATGATTTCAGTATTTTGTATTATGCATTTTTTTAGTGTTCTTTACACAGTATTCTATGCAGACCAGTCCTCTCACGCCGTCCTTCCTTTTTACGTAGAGTCAGTCGATATCATCCTTTTGCTGTAGTGCAATATGCATGGGTATTAATTTCCTGGTCTTCTGATCGAGCTGTCTCAGTTCTTTTGTCCACCTATAAACGGTCCAGACTATTTTACTAGTGATACTGTCCATGCATTTATAACTTTTATTAGTTTTCTGCTATATAATTTCGTTTCCAGTGTAGAATATTGTGATAAGCCTTGACGACGTGAAGGCTAGCTTTGGGGCAGGAGAAATAGGAAGGCACCGTGTCCATATAGAGTAAAGTGTTTCTGGTTCAAGCAGTTCAAATACCTTCATTCACCTATAGCTGCTGTCTTTGGGTCTTTGATTCAGATGACATCCATGATTGGCTTGTTATGGGAAGGAAGAAACTGATTTGGAAAGAACCTGCAAAGGGAGCAGCTGCCAGCAATTTCGTGAATACTACTAATGATGAGGAAACTACTGGTTTATAAGGCAGTAATTCAGGATGCAAAATAAAGAATTTGAGTGACGCATGGTTCGGTTACAAAAAGGTTTACGACATGGTTCCTCACTCATGGATTCGGGAAACTATCGATGATAAAGTTTGCTGAGAATACGATAGGGCTTTTGGAGACAAATATGATTCAATACAAAACGGTGCTGAAAGCGAACGGAGATGTTCTTGCTGAGATTAGTATAAGACGTAAAATATTTTCGGTTCTTTTTGTAATAGCATTAGAGGCACTGAACATTCTTATGAAGAGAGCGAAGCTAATGTATAGTGTTGCATTCGGTCGACGACACCTTGATCACGAACTGTTTATGGACAATTTGAAGATTGATAGAAATGAGATGAAGGAGAAACTAGTAGAGCTCGTAGGGACATTCTCGAAAGACATCGGAATAGAATTTAGGATTAGTAAGTGTAGTAAAAAAGGGAGTAAAGGTGCATTTAAGGGAAATACTGTTGTCAAATGAAGAAGTTAAAAAACGCAATAAAAACAGGCTATCAATATGTGGCAGTGCTGGTGAATACAGGCATCATGAACAGAGAGAAGAAAGGGAGAAGAGAAGCTAATTCCGAAGTCGAAATTATATGAAAGAAACCGGCTAAAAGCCGTGAATGCATGGGCAGCAGTGTTCTGAGGTAAAGTGCGCAAATGTTAGAATGGTATGACTATGGATTTGCATGGCATGGATATCAAAACAATAAAAGTGTTAGCAATGCTTGGTATATTGCACATTAGAAGTAGCATAACTAGGTTTATCAAAAGAGGAAAGACAATGGAAGAGGATTGATAAGTATAAAAGATTGTGTTAGACCTGGGGAGATCTCGTTGAAGGAGCATGCTATTTAAGTTGAGGAGTGGATGCTCAAAGTTATGTCCAATGAGTTGGAGGTATGTGAGACTAAGGCTGAGTATGTGAAACGTATAGGCAGCGAAAGGGTAGAGGAACTGACTAGGAAGGAACTTCACAGAAAGTTCTTCCAGGATGTGGCAGATGTGGCTAAAGAAAGACCATGGCAATGGCTGTGAACTGAGTATTTAGCTAAGATTACTGAAGCTTTTGTTCGTGCAGTAAAAGAGCAGACATCAAAAAAAATTGTTCAAGGAGAGGATGTTATTGCATAATGCTGAATCTGTGGAAAGGTATCATAGTCAATAGCGCAGCTTGCAGTTGGGTGTAGCGAATTGGCTCAGAGACATGGTCGCATGGGGTTCCGAATATACTGAGAGGTATGCAAAAAGGTTGGGGTGAAATGTATGGAAAGTGGTTTGATTAGGTGCCTAATGAAGTGAGAACAAGTAAGGATGGCAATGTACATGAATGGTTGGAGAAAAGTGTCATGACCACCAAGCAATTCGAACAGAATCGTCCGGATTTGCTCGTCATTAACAACGTCTAAAAAAACTGCCGAATTGTAGACTTGTCAGTGCCCTGGGACAGAAACATAAGAGGGAAGGAGGACGATAATGCGTATACCTGGGTAAAAACATTAAAACTCTACAAATCCCCGATTTGGGGGCGGTCTGTAAACCTCTGCTATTATTACCACCAATATTCATAGGAAAGCCCTTGATCTCTTGATCTTTGAAACTCCTCGCTTGGAGCCGGAGTTGATGGGAAGTCCTCAAGCAATGAATCGCATCTCTTTTCAGAGAGATATTTGCAAATTATTATTATTATTATTATTATTATTATTGTTGTTGTTATTATTATCTCATCGGCACCACTATCACTGCTACTAATATTGCAATTATTATTTTTAATTATATACAAACAAATAAATAACAAATACGATGTGGGCGTATAGGAAAAAAGACTGCACTTTTTCAGGGAAAAGCATAAACTTATTTCAACACTGACGAAAACAATGACATAGACCACTGTCGTTCAGCTGAAATAAAATTAAACTCTGAATAAATTTATTATGGAATGAGCGTCCAAAAATGTTGCTATCGATGAAAATTCCAAGAGAATTTCAACACTGCTCAATATTGTACATTGGAAATAAAATAAACTATTTGTATCCATATTCTTATTCTTATTATTTTTGTCGTTTTAGTCGTTATCATGCTCGCCATACCTAAAAAACGAAACTGGAATATTCTAAATAACTAAAAATCATTTGAGTTTAATAAAGCAAAAATAAATGGTTGTCGCTAATGGACAAAACGTGATTAAATGATACAACACTAGTTACAACCGGATTGTACAACGAAAAGTATAAAATGGCTTTTGTGAATGTATCTTGTTATTATTTCACCGCAGTGACGCAAAGGATTAAGTACAAAATATTGTTGTAGTTAACCTCCACGATGCCTTATTTTCATAATAAACAAATCGAAAATTAATTTATGCATTTTTTCTTAGTACTTTCGTCAACGTATATTTTGTTTACATAACATGATGATTCTAAAGAAGATTTTAAAAAAAATAGTTGATTCATTGTATTCCGTGATTGTTAATTAGCACAGTAATTTCACTAACATTTGTTGGATTCTGAATTTGAGAGATTTAAAGTAAAGAGAAGGGATCGATATGTTTTTTTTTTAATTACATTTTCACCCCAAACAAGGCACATTGCCATTTTGGTGTAGGGGGCTACTATCAGGGGAAACATCTACTGGGGTACTATGTAGGGATTAGGGAAGCGAGATGTTGGTTCACGTTGCACTTGAACGTATGCATGTCAGAACAGTTGGGGAAGCAGTGACCTCGAATGGAATTCCAAAGCCTAGCAGTTCTGGGGAAGAAACTACTGGAGTAGAAAGATTTTTTACATCTAGGGATCTCTACAGTGTGGGGGTGGGATTTTGCAGTTTGTCGGGTTGGTCGAGGGTGTTCACGTCGTGGGGGCACAAGTGCTTGCAGTTCTTCAGAGCATTCACCATTATAATACTTGTAGAACAGGCAGAGGGATGCAACGTTTCGACGATGGGACAGAGGCTGAAGCTTAGATGTCAGTTTAGGGCCTATCAGATTTGCGACTCTCTTTTGAACCCTGTCAAGGAGCGAGAGAAAAGTAGCCGATGCACCAGTCCAAATATGACAGCAATACTCCATACATGGGCGAATAGTGGCCTTATAGAGGTACAGGATACTTTCGAGTGTTAGAAGTTTTCTTGCACGGTAGAGAGAGCCCACCTTCCTCGCAGCGGCCCTGGCAATGCTCGTTGTAATTGTTCCAACTCATGTTGCCTGTGAACGTTAGGCCAAGGAGCTTGAAAGACGTACTCTCAGATAAAGAGTCGTTGGCCATTGCTATAGGTGGTAGAGAAGGTTTCTTGTAATTATTGAATGAAACCAGTTTTGTCTTGGCGGCATTGAACGTGACCATCCATTTTTGTCCCCATTCCCCTACTGATTGGAGGTCATCCTCTAGTGTTTCTGCCATTATTTAGATATATGTTCATTTGTTTTCCTGTCGTGCCTGCTATAGAGTGTGGTGTCATCAGCATATATACCCATCTCAGAGGCAATTTTGTCGGGGAGGTCATTTATGAATATCAGGAACAGCAGAGATCCAAGGATAGATCCCTGGGGCACTCCCGCATTTATATCATATTGTTTGGATGTACGACCGTCGAGGACAACCTGGATTTCCTCTTGTAAATTAAGATCTCAAATATTTTGGCAAAAAGTGGGAGGAGGCTAATAGGGCGATAATTTAGTGGGTCAGTTCTTTCGCCAGAATTCTTGAATACTGGTACCACAGAAGCAGTTTTCCAACAGCCCGGAAAGCAAGATTCATTAAGGCATTTGTTGTAGAGTTTGGAGAGAACTGGAGCTACTTTGGCTGAGCACTTTTTTAATAGCACAGCTGGGATAAGGTCGGGTCCACGTGCTTTTGAAGTGTCAAGGTTTTTTATGATAGCATGCACCTGAGCAGGGGTGATTATCAGATCGTCTAGCGTGGCGTCTGTCCGCATAGGAAATTGAGGTAGGAGTGGTTTAGAGGGTCCAGTGTAGAGTTTGAGGCAAACCGACTGGCAAGCATGTTAGCCTTCTCAGTTGCTGAGCAAAGAACCTCGTGATTGTTGGTTAGTGGGGGAATTGTTGATTGCCCATTATTTACTACACTATTGTAGATTTTCCAGAAGTTACGAGTACCTAGTTTTTGTGCTTCGATGCGTTTTGTATGTGTATATATTTTGGGGATCGGCATTCATTTTACACACGCTCAGAGTTTCCGATGTTGACTTTGTTTCTAATTGATAACGTAATTATTTCAGCACGGTCTGTATTCGGCAAAATATTTGTTTTTTTATTTAATATCATTGAAAATCAAGAAAATGAAATACCACTAAAACGAACTTCTAAAATATCCTATTAAAATAATTCCCAATTTATTTCATCAGCATACATTTCAGTTTCATCGTAAACAAGATATGTATCCTTCTGGCTAGATAAAAGTTTCGTATCTGTTCTGATACTGCACTTAATTTTTCTGTCCTCGGCCAGTGACCGAGAAATCTTTATAGACTGAGACACTTTTTATTTTTGTTTCTATCCGGAGTGCCCCGTTTGGGATGCTGGATTTTCCCCACATTAAAAACCGACCCCGTGTCTTACGTTGCCCTCGAGCGGAGTCAAGTAAATAGGGAGAAATCCGCCATGATAATATTTTTAAAATGAAAAAAAATACTTTTATTAATTTTATTAAGAAGCATCATTACATTGACCAAATTTAGTTTTATAAAAAATTATTCCAACTGATAATTTAATGACCGGTAAACGACACCGCCACAAGAAAACTGTATTGAACATGAGGCTGAATTGTGATATCGACAGGTTGGCTTGAGTTTTCCCCCCCTTATTTTTTCATCATATCTTATGATAGCCGACGAAAACACTACGACTCGATTAGTCGTAAAATTTAATTTTTTATGAAAATACTTAATCAAGTTACGTGACTTTTGGAATAGTGTACATTCGTTCTGTAACGAGCATTCACATCATGCATTTTTCGTAGTGTTTTTACTTTAAATTGCCGTGATAAGTGCCAATTTAAATAAGCGGCCAAGATCCTATTCATTAAAATATCTTCGTAAACACGCCAACAATTTTAATATTTGTCTAATAGGTGAACATTTTTTTTAATAACAACATTACTTTCACAGAACCTAGTTTTTAACTATTTAGTTAAGTTACGACATCGTAATTAATAAGTTAATTTTGTGGATGTTTAGGAAATTGCCCACAACATTTATATTTTACAATTTACATATTTTTTTCTTTTTTCACGTTAATCTTCTCTATTAGGAATTGAGTTCTTAGATCAAAACAAAGAAATTTGACACTTTTTTCCAGTTTTATCGTCTGGGATCAATTTTCAAATATAATTGTCTACTAAATTGAAACTTACGTTCTGAACTTATACGTGACCTGTTAATATTCACATATAAAAAGGGGTTAGGAAGGGAACTTTCTTTAATCCACCTTTAATCCACTTTCTCTTTTACCTATTTGATAAAATCGGAACGATGTGAAATTGTGAAAAAAAAATCAAATTTTCTAAAGAATTTAGTAACAAATTGAAATAGCTACTTAAAATATGAGATTTTAAAAAAATACTAAATGTATTATGTTTCATAATGTACAGGCATAACTTCTTGCGAATATGTCATGTCTATACTGACACAGTAAACTTTCAAATATGACATATTGGTAATATTCCATTTTAGAGTCGAAAAAAGTGTTACTAAATATTATTTCTATTAAATGCAATATTGCACCCTTTGAGTTGTATGATGTTTTTACTCATAACTAAAAAAAATCTGTTTTATTTTTATACAATTTAAAAAATTAACCTTGATATTTTTTTTGTTTGAATTGACAATTTTGGAAATTTTTGTCGACGATGAAATAGAACATTACTATGATATTCATGTTCCTCATACTCGAGCACTTGTAACTATCGTCATCGAGTTTTAAAGAAAGTAAAAATTTACCCTAACCTCAGTTTTTAACCGTCAATATTCACGGATATCGTTGGAGAAGTAGCCACAAAGCAGGTTTTCAATTTAGTAGAAAGTTATAATTAAGAGTTGATCCCAAGCGATAAAAAATATCATGATTTAAAAAAAAAAATGTGTTTTAATTTGAAAAAAAAGCAATTTAAAAATGTTATTATAATTTTAAAATATTTATTGTTTTATAAATTCTTTTTCGTTTATAATTTAAAAAAAAATAATTTGCTTATAAATTGTTTTTAATTATGTAATTTTTTTTTATTTTATCATTTGTTCATTTTATTTATAAAGTGTTTTAAAAATTCTAAACTGTTGTGGAATTTCAATTGGTTCTGCCAGTTATTATTATTATTATTATTATTATTATTATTATTATTATTATGATTATTCATTAGTAGATTTCATATGGACTATCATCAAATGCTGATAACAAACTGGGTCTTCGCTGTAGGCTGATTTACGAGAAGTCTGCCATCTCTACTAAGGGACGTGTGATAATTCTGTTAAATTGTGCATCTACAGAGTAAAAATGAATGGGTAATCTAATTATATATATATATATATATATATATATATATATATATATATATGTATATATATATATACATGTATGTGTGTGTGTGTGTGTGAGGTTGAGGCCTGAAAGAGAGAATGGCCAAAGAGAAAATGATTATCGTAAAAGTATAATCAGGAGTATAGCAATCCGTCATCAAGAGTTAAGCGCGTGTAATTTACTTTAGATATGGAGGCATTATCTATTATATTCGCTTTAATGTAGACTTATCTTTCGATCTTTCGGACACGGTCTCCGTACATGTAGTTTAATGGAGAAACGTGAGGCTTGAAGGTGAACAAGGCCAATTCCTCCAGCGGCACAAGTGCACCTACAGAATCATTTTGGGAGTAGAGCACGTGGTGAGTAAGAGAGTGAGCAAGGGGAAAGAGAGAAAGACAGGAAACGTGTTGGTGAATACCCCCTTATTTAAATATACATCTTTCTTAACCCATTTTATATAAATATATCTAACTACAATGACAGAATGTCACTAACACGTAAACAACCTGTAGAGGACAAACAAGAATCCCAAACAACACCCAACATGGAAAACAAACATCTCGAGGATGAAATTCTTAACCTAAATGAAAAGATGGACAGAATAATCCGCATGATATCCCACCAAGAGGATAAGGTACTAACTAACATCGACGAAATTATAGAACTCCTACAAAAAACAACAAGAACATTTAGAACATCTAAAGGAACAACATATCCCGAATGAAGGGCGGAAACAGAAGAAAAAACTCCAAACATTGAAAACTCTTATACCAAAAGGGAAAAATTGCCTACTACCGTGCATTCAAATGCAGCAACAACACCCTGACCTACAGGACATTTTTAACCATGGAGGAGCAGTGTATCCCAAACAAATTCCAAGAAAAAAATCACATCACAAGACACATAGGATCAGAAGAAAATAAAAAAAGTCCGAAACATATCAAAACTACAAGCTGAAACAGACATGCAGCTGGACAGAAAGATACACCTCACAGAGGATTACACGAAACTCGACGATAAAGTACTTACCGACATCAGAAAACTATGCCTCAAGGAGACCCACCGATTCCTTATTCGACTTTGGGAGTCTGAATGCAGAGAGGAGGAGAAAAAATCCAAAAGAATTATCGAAAGAAAGATAACTTGGCTGAAAAATCTACCAGAAAAAGAAAAAAAAAATGAACAAGCACCGAACATGACCAGTCAAACCTACCAAAAACCGAATCATACCCGATTTCAACAGATGGAGAGATTTCGAAACAAACGTAAGAAACGAGACACACATCACTTGCAAACATACTCACACAACAGACCCAAACACACACAACGAAACGACTGGAGTATATTAATACTATAAACCAATCCCCACCAACAAGCTCAACCAAAACTCCCATCTAGAACACCACAAATCAACACAATAACAGAGGCACCATAAACATATTACCACAAAAGGCTCCAAAAAACAACATATCAACAACCGACAACCCACTACCACATGGCAATACTAAAAGATACAACCTCCCACAACAATACGAAAATAGTCATTACCAACCACGTCAGCTCAGTCAAACACCCAATATCTCTTATCCCAGCCAACCTGCACAAACCACCAAAGAATACTCCTACTTAAAAACCCTCACTGAAACAACCCAATGGAACTAAACCACCCCTATAGATACCACCCAACACAAAACAGTCCTTCCAACATCCACCCCCAGTACCCCACAGTAAAAAACCGACCCCAAACATACCCCCACACAAACACAACCAATAAAAATACCCCAGGACCATCATAACCCAGACATCCCTACAAAACGACACAACCAACCTCCCAACCGGATCAACGAAACTAACGACCCTCACAATTATTTTTTAGGAACCCCTCACAAAACGACAACACCAGACTAGACAACAAAAAACCCAAGTCATCAACCTATCTACAGAGACACTTACAAAGGGCGAAATTGAAGTACTAAAACTAGGCCTTAAAGTCTGCCCAACTCCCAAAAGTAACATAGAAGAGTTAAAGAAAGGCCTTAAAGAATTGTAACGCTAAGTTAGAATCATAGATATACTAATTAACAGTGATAACACAACATACAATTCTCTAGTGAAAAACAAATCGACGTACTTCCCCAACAAACATAACAACACAAAAGAAGTAAATACTTTCTTTTAAAGGCTCTGGAACCTCATCTCCCAACACAAAGAAAACGCCACCAGTAATCTAACACGAAAACAAAATCAAGCACTTAAAAAAATCCGACACAATAACAACTTAGTTATAAAGGAAGCAGACAAAGGTAGTGCAGTTGTTATAATGAATAAGCATTTCTAAACACAAATTTTAGAATCACTAGGGAACGAAAATTATTACAAGCCAATTAGCTCAAACAGAGACAACACAACCATATCACAAATAATAAAACTCTGCACAACATACAATAGTATCTTAACTAAAAAGAAAAAAAGACTTCCTTACAAACTTCACAACAAAAAACATCTTCTATGGGCTACCCAAAATACACAAATCTAACCAGGTAAGACATGCAATCAACATACAAAAGTCGGAGTACATAAGCACCCCAAACACCAACGATCTCACATTCAGACCCATAGTAGCAGGACCATCATGCTCAACAAGCAGACTTAGCAACCTAATAGATATACTATTACAGCCCTTCACCGATCTAGTCAGAAGTTTTGTAAGAGATGACACACACTTCCTTAACTCCCTACAACAAACAGTAGAAGATGGGACAATACTAGCCACATTCGATGTTAGCAGCCTATATAGCAATACCCCACACAATCTAGGAAAAGAAGCTATCTCATATTGGATTGACAAACACACACAGACTTTACACCCCAGATTCAATAAACAATTCGTGATTGATAGCATCGACATAATCCTCAATAACAACTCCTTCAACTTCAATAAAGACAACTACATCCAAATACTAGGCACAGCAATGGGTACTAAAATGGCACCGACATATGTCACCCTTACATTCAACTTCCTAGAAGATACCCTTTATGAAAGGATAGAGCAAATGCACGGGCACAATATAAAACCACTCTTCATAAAATCTTGGAAAAGATACCTAGACGGGTGCTTTATCCTCTGGAGAACCACATGGGGGATATCAGAGAACTCCACACTTTGCCACACAATCTACACCCAAAAATAAATTTCACACTAGAACAAAGCCCCACAGAACTACCTTTAATAGACATCCTAGTAACAATAAAAAACAACAACATAATCAAAGACATCTACCACAAACCCACAGACACTCAACAATACCTGCACTTCAAAAGCCACAATTCTAACAATTGTCTAAAATCAATACCCTACTTCCTAGCACGTAGAGTCTGCCCCATAGTAACAGACGGACACCTCCGTTGCACTAGACTGAATAAACTACAATTAACACTGCGCAAAAGAGGATATCCACTACCACTAATACAGAAAGGTATTGAAATGGCTGAAACAATTCCAAAAGACCAACTAAGAATCCCAAAAGAACACAACAAAAAATAAATTTGAGCATACGTCTCTACACACAACAAAAACAACCTAGAACTATTCACACACATAATAAAATTTTTTATCCTTCTCAATCAGAGCGACAAACTAAACAACATACTTAAAACAACAAAAATAATAAAAAGCAAACGCCAACCCAAAAACTTAAAACACCTCCTAACTTCCTCAAAACTCGTTCCAAACACTACAAAAGGGGTTACAAAATGCAACATACCGCGATGTGACATAATAATAGAAGGTAACATACACATTCAAAAACCCAGCACAAACATTCAAAATAAAAAAAGGATCTAAATGTCACCACCAGATATGTAGTGTATGCACTAAGATGCACAGCATACGACAAATCCTACATTGGCGCCACTTAATATTTCAGCAAAAGAGTGGCCTTAAATAAGAGCAACATCAAAATTTCAGGTAACAGACGCCTCTATGTTTCCAAAACACATACACACAGGCAGTGGAAACAGCTTCAAAATAATGCCAATCTTCCAAACAGACAATTATTTTTATTTACTTACACAGGAAAAAAAACTTCATCACAAGATTCACTTCTGAACTAAAACGAGCCTAATATCAACACACAGAAATATCAAATGCAAGGCCCACTCGCATGCACACCCATATACATATACACGCCCACACATAAATCAGAACCGACACATTAAAACACACACGCTCGCGTACATAGAAGCACACACAGACATACCCCTATCTCTAATACTACACACTGAGCAATACCAACCCTACTTAACCTCGAAACCAACAACACTAGGAAACACCTAGAACCATAGTACAATATCTGTTCTAACACCTTGCCACCCTCAGTCAGTGGAGCAGAAATCTCATGACTGAGACAACTATCATCCCTTCTATCATCGCCCTCCCATACTTATACCCCTCCAATTGACCCCTCCCCTCTGGGGAACGAGATCTACCCCACACTAGGAAGCGAGCCTGAGTCTGGCCATACCCACATGGGGGGGACAAATAAATAGAAACATTAAAAAATCCCCTCTACATATGCTTAAATACACCCCTCTATCAAAACAAACATAATATGAAGAATACCCGAAAATACTGAAACGAAAAATCACAATACTAGAATCTAAGAATCGAACAAAAAAATAAATAAATATCTAAATAGAATGAAATACCTCTTACCCTTATTTCAGAAGGGCTGGTTCTCCCCCCATCACACATACACATAAGTAACGACCTTGGATCACAGTCAACTTCCTAGGGAAGCAAATAACCCTATATTACTATAAAACAGTACACACATTTTCAAACCAATAAAGGAAACACACACACAACCTACCCTAAAGGACAAGAAAAAACACAAGCAGCGGGAGAGAGGGAGAGAAAACCCACACAGTATTGACCACAGCCAACTCGCCACAGCCCAAATAAAAGAGTAATACAAATTAAAGATACCAATCAATAGTAGACACTTACACGTTTCCACCCCTTCGAAACACTTCAAATGAACTAGAAAATGCTATTTTTATATCTCCAACACACTTTGAACAGAATTTTTGAAGAGGACGCTTCACAGAACGTCTGAAACGCGTTAAAAACGATTTCAATGATTTAAAAACATTATTACAAGGATCTAAACATAATTCTCAATGAAAAACCAAGACACAGAATAATAAAATAATGATAAAAAATACACATTGTTGGTGACTACCCCCTTATTTAAATATATATATATGTATATATATATATATATATATATATATATATATATATATATATATATATAAGATGATCAATAATTCTTTACAAAAATGATATTTATATGCACTAATATATCAATTTTGTTAATGATAACACACATAAATATATTAGGGTCTATGTAAAAATAGATTTTCCCGCAAAAGTTCAGGATTCAAAAAGTATTTGAATGTCTGTAGTTTTAAGTAATATGTTTTGGTTTTAAACCTGTAGAACCTTTATCTTGAAAAATCAACGTATTTACAGTTACCTTATGTTAATGATGGACATACAGTAGTATTTGATGCCTCAATTATTTAATTCGTGATATGTTCTATATAACGCACGCAGCTTATATGTTGCTATGCATTTAGTGTTTTCATTAGATAATTTACGATATCTCTTGTTTGTTGTACACATTTTAATTTTTTTTCACACGTTTTATCATGTGTAAATTGTTTTCGTCAATGTAGATATGGCAATATATCTAAAATAACAGTATACTACGAACAGCCGTTCGGATGTAGTCGTCGGAAAACACAAATATCTTACATATAGATTTTACACATTTTTTGTTTATTACAGTTGTCTGGAAGTATATTTCTAACAAACAATCTATTCAGCAAGTTCGTATTTTGTTAATAATTAAAACAAGTATGCAAATTTATAATGACACTACGAAATCTGGAACTATTAAATATAGCACATCTGAATGCAAATATTAAGATAATCCATCATTTATAAAAGAACGGAAATTGTAATCCTCTCATATTAATATTGTTTAATATATTGTATTTGTAATCATTGCGATTAAATACGCTTTTACGATAATATAACTTATGAATTATTTGAAATTCAATTCCATATAATACACAAATGTAGCGATGTTAAATGAATTTAACGATGAATTCAACCAAAATGTATTAAAACGCACGCAAGATTTAAAATAAAAGCGAACAGAAAAGAATGATAAAACCTCCCGGGTCTCGCTATGTATAAACTACGTTGTCGAAATGATACTAAAAATTTAAATACAATAAATCACCGACCAGTTTATATTCTGGGTTTAATGCTTTTCTTTTCCAAAGTGATGGATAGAGAGTTGGTACTTATTTTCTGGGCGTGTGTATAAGAGAGAGCAGGGAAGACATAGATGCACAGAGAAAAAAAAAAGTTTAAAACATATTTATTACAACAGAGAGCGTAAGAGAAGAAAACTCGATGGAAATAATATAACGAATGTCTTTTCCACGAACCATAATCCCTGTGAAATTACCGAGCATTACGACATCTCGCTGGCATGACTGAATTATGATTGAATAAGAAAGGGCTTGGTTGGACGTTAGAAATGCGTGATATCTGTTCGAGGAGTTCATATGAAACATCATTTAGGTGACAGGCCGAATTATGAGATTGATAAAAAATATTTGAATGCGATCAAAGAATACATACGATATCGGACAACATGTCTATAATATAGCTATTGAGAGAGATCTAAATACAGGTAAAAAGGCTGGATAACGTAGTTTCATATAATACAAAGAAAAATAATATATGCAATGTAACTCTATCTCGCTGATACATCTACCCGTTGTCACTCTCTCTTTATCTTCTTTCTCTCTCTCACTATATATATATATATATGTGTGTGTGTGTGTGTGTGTGTATGTGTGTGTGTGTGTGTGTGTGGACTGGGATAAGATTTTACATTTAATTGTCTAGATTATCTTTATCCTAGAAATATACACAACAGAATAAAATATAATGCATAAAGGATATATTTCTAACAAAAACAAACAAGATCTTACCTCTCGGTGTTGGAATCCATCTTTGCAAGATTGATAATCATGTCAACGTAAGATGTCAACCTCTAGAGTCACTCAAATAGATGAGTTGTAAAAAAATGACATAGACCCCTTCGTATGATCATATTAAATTTGATGTGCTGTCCGCCTTATAGATAATAATAACTTTTCTGTTTTCTATAAAATTGATAGTATATGCCAGTCCGGGTTAGGAATACTTGGCAGTCTCACTCAGGGAAATAATATAAGTAGATTCATTATGTTAGATTAGACTCATAATAGTATATGTTATTTAATGTTTTGCAATTAATAGTTGAATTTCTATATGAATTAGTATAGTTATTTAAATGCTATTCATATACAGATTTCTGTATTAATATATATTCACCGTTATTTTCTTAGAATCAAATGGCTCACAAAAATTCAAATACTTTTTAAAAATATCATATTAATACACGGAATAACAATAACTTTTTTAATAATCTATTTTTGGCTCAGGACGCATTATCAAGTTATCAAACTAATATCACGCATATGTACACATTTCTGAAAGAAAAGTAGTTTACAATGGTGAAACCGAAATCTTGATACACGATGAAATCTTTATAATTAAAACAAAACATAGTTTGAATATTTCATTTTATTTGGTTATCCGTTTATTCACCTATCAAGTAACTAAAATTAATTTGTATTTTCAGCTGTAATAAGTTTTTGAGAATTATTGCTCTTATCTACTTAAATATGTGTTTTTTCAATTAATTTTGTTGATATCTTATCTTATCTCTCTATATATTTATACAGGGTAAATACACACAATATATATATATATATATATATATATATATATATATATGTATATATATATGTATATATATATATGTGTATGTATATATATATATTAGATATATAAGTATATATATATATTATATATATAGTAATATCTCTAGTAAGTAAATATATATATATTATATATTATATATTATATATATATATATATATATATATATATATATATATATATATATATATATATATATACATACATACATTGAGACATGTGATGTTAAAATCACGGAATTTTCTGTTTAAGTTTTCTCATGCATCTTCTCCAATCTCCGAATAATTTTTCTGCGTTGTTCTCAAAATTGTTTAGGTTTGATTGATAAGTTTCTTTACCATACGTTTTCGATTGAGATACTTCGATTATCCTCAAACATATTGCGTTATAAAAATTATGTGTTTAATTAATATATTTTTGATATGTCACGGTCAAGTGATACCTAATTAGGGGTAAGGTGGGCGGACAATTTATATATATATATATATATATACATATATATATATTTATATATATATATATGTATATATATATATATATTTCAAATTTAAAATGTACTACCCTTAGCATTTCGTAATATGTCGACTGTAATCGTAAATAACCCTTTTTAGGCGTATATTTCTTAATATATATTGCTTCAAGTATTTTTATCTATTAATATTTTTTCACTTTGCAACACCTTAACATTCTCAACTATGATTCTTCGGAATTCAGAACTCTAGACTCCATGATTTCTCAAATGTTTCGATATTGAACTAGAGCCAGAGAGATGGAGAGGTAGTCTTAACGACAACCTGTTTGTAATATAACCTATGTAGTTAGTAGTATTAGAGGTACATTTTCTTGATGGGCAGTTAAATTGCTAAACTACATTGGTTATCTAACAAGTTATTTGTCTGCGAATTATTGTTTTTTTTTAATTACGAGGCTAGTCTTCTGCAAATATTTTATAATAGATAATCAATTTTATTTTAGTTATCATTGAAAACAACGTATCGATTGATTATATATTTTAGAATATTTTCATCAATTTGGGAGTTGTTGTGTAGCTAGTTACGGTAATATATATAAATAGGTAGATATTTTTTGTTGAGTATTATTAATATGATTCAAGTTGATGAGAGGTAGTTTTATTTGTTTATTTACAAGAGTGGTTGCGAATCGGTTATTGACTAAAACCTGTTTTATATTTTTGGGGGTTCGTTAAAGATTATTTGACCGAGGAAAGGATAAGATCCATGGATGCACACACAGATAATCTTATTACACTTATTTATTCAGAAGTTGCTCTCACTAAGTTTAAACTATGCACTAACTGTGCGACTGAACAATTGATGCGGGGAAATGTTTGGTGCTGTTGTTTTGTTTTACGAAATAAACCAATTATTTGATCATTGAATGCCAAATACCGTAGGTACGTGAACAAGTTGTTATGCATAAAGTTTTTTTTCTTTATATTCAAATGTTTATTTGGTGTTTTCTGTTGTTTCACGACATGTAAATCTTGTCTGACTTATTTAATACCGAATACAGTTTTTTTTACACTTGTTATTCTTATAATTCTTTGTATGGTGAAATAAGTATATCTGATATATATTTTGATCGTTTTCATTAACGATATATAACTATTTGTCGGATCCGGTTCGACTCATATACATTTGTAAGAAAAAGCTGTTATGCTTTAAAAATGTTTATATCTCCAAATATTTATTAATATTGAGTAAGTTGATTTAAGAGGAGAATTGTTTTTTTATTTTATTAGAAGAACATGAGTAAGTTGTGAGAAAGGGAATTAAAAAGAAAAAAATACATCAATCGTGATAATAGTGTAAAGAAATTAGAAGCATACAAATTAAACTCGGTCGATTTTTTTTTGTTAGTAAAACATTAATAAGAAACTATAATACAAATAAAGGCATAGATATGTATATTTATATTATAGAAGATATATATATATATATATATATATATATATATATATATATATATATATATATATATATATATATATATATATATAACCATTTCTGTAATGTCTGATAAAGTTATTGGATAATTAATACGATTCGGTAACCGAAATATGTGTAACTAAGAAGATAAAACGATAATATAACATAAAACACGCACACTCCCACACACAGTATATATATATATATATATATATATATATATATATATATATATATATATATATATATATATATATATTCGATAAACGAGCCTAAATATATAGAAAAATCAGAACACGAAAATAAGGGTACACGGCTCAAGAATGATATAAGTGAAAAACATATTTACTTAAGAAAATGTGCACTACATAATCACATCCTTAAAAAATGGCTATAGATGCACTAGAATTGGTATAGAAATTTACAATAAGAAAAACAAACTAAAAGACGCAAAAGCATGATGAATTATTTCGGCTTATTCAATAAGAATTGCGGCGCCAAAGTGACAAAAATCTTGACTCATGCCAAAATATTTAATACTGGAACAAATAATTTAATAATATATCATATCAGACGCCGTAAGTATTCGCCTTTACGCTTTATATCTGGCTCAATTCCCATTGTGTATATATATATATATATATATATATATATATATATATCAGATTGAAAATATAAAAAAATTAAAATAGCATTGCTATTCAACGAGGCTGTTGATAGTGCTCAATTAAAAATAGCAAGATATTGATTTTTCTGTTATCAACATGGGCGCTGGTTCTGTTAGACTTTTTACTAAACGGTGAGACTCACTGTCAATCATTACATCCTCTAGCAAAACTAGGTAATTGTTGTTTTCATTTTCACACCATATGTATATGTAACATTGTTCAGTGCTCTGTGGTTTGCAATGAAACAATATATTTTCTTATCTGTTGATATTTCAAAATTTTACTCAGTATTTCGGAATTTTTTCCTGGATTTCAACAAGATACATGTTTATGTATTTCGTCACACCTATGATTACTTTTACTGTTGTAGAGTTGAAAGTGGATCTTAGGTTCACTTTCGTTAGCTCTGTGACTGGCCGATTTTCTATTTTTGTCTGTTTGTTTTCGAATTTGCTGAGCGATTTTTCTGATAAATATTAAATTATTGATGTTTTCGGAGTTTGAATCGATTCCTTGTACACTCGTTGTCTTTAATTCTTTCCCTCCTTACTTTAAGTGATTTCATGTATTTTTATGGGGAAATGTATATACAAATACCAAAGCGACACTTTATTTAATCCCGAGAGAAATTTCCTCTTGTTCTCTAAGCAATAATCAAATATATGTCAATGAATTAATAATTGTATTCTGAGTATCCTCGAATCAGAGGATTGGGCATTCAGCCATTAGAAGTTTTAACTTAGAATTGATTATTAATGACGCTCCTTATTCCTTTCGTATAAGTCAAGAAACCAATATGTTCGAAGGTGATATGGAATCATCCATGTTTTTGCGTGTTAAACAATCAGGTCGTAATTTTAGATTGAAGCATTGCAAACATAGTTACACAACAAGAAATATTATAGTATATATAATTGTATTTACCTTAAGAAAGACAAGCGCATTTATTCGTGATATTACGTACGTTGCAGAATTTCGTTCGACGGAGAATAGTTTGTATAGTGAGTTTTATATAATTTGATCCGTGTTTAAATCAAGTTCCTTCTGCTTTTTGTTTCCCAATCTGATTAGTTTTACCGGTAATTACGATAGCTTCTTGTCCGCTATAGAAACACCTCGGATTCATTGTCATACTCTGTGTCCATAAAGTAGCATTTGCCCTGCGCCTGCACAGCTTCTGATAACGACATTCCCGCTATTTACCTGACTGTCACGTATTATTCGAATCTGAAGTGAAAAGCTGATTGGCCGCAACTAGTTAATTCGTTTATAAAGATGCCCCAATCTTTGCTGTGTATATGGAATTTAATCATGATCTATATCGAATTTGTTCACCTGATTTCTTTCTGTCTTCATCATTGTCCTCTGAACACTTATAAGCTCTACGCATACAACACATAAGAACATTGCACCAAACTTGGTGATAATGTTCTATTAAATATTGCGTGCAAGAAAAAGTGTAATAGTCAAAATTTTAAATTTCAGAAATTATGAAACAAAATATGTTCAATCAAGAAATCATATGGATGTTCAATTTTAGAATATGTATAAAATACAATCTTTCCAATAAAGATAATGGGTTTTACACAGTTCTATCTGCAGTTTAATTTCAAATAGTATATTTCTTACTTTTGATGCACTGCTGTTTTACAGTCGATATATGCTAGTATTTGCAGCCGTTTTAAACTTGTCTCTTCGCGAGTAGATGCATATTTTAGTAAAATCGAGGCAAACACGCATCAATCAAGTTTAAAATAGTCTGCTTCAGCAACCTAAGTTTTTACTCATGTACATAATGCGTTTTTTTCATTAGTTTATTGAATCACAAGTTAAAATGTTTTATTTAAAAAATATCGAAACAAATATATGTTTCGTTGCGCCAACTAATCATATTTGAAGATTTACCGGTAAAACGATTCCGTCGATTACGCTCATTTATTTTTCCAAGAACACATTCTCAATTCAGTAATTACCTTACAAACCAAGTGTTTTTATTTCGGATTACAATTATGCATAAACACAACCCCTATACATTTATATATTTGCAGTTTATTTACAGTCGATATATTTTTTGAATCATGTACGATGATATCCTAGATGAACAAAGGGTAATCTGTGATGGGCTTGTGATATATTTGCAGTGGGAACCGTTGGTACACGAGAAGTTAGAAATTCACAAAAATATTAAAAAAAGAGTTTTCTTCGCTTAACTTTCTTTTATGTATTCTCGCGAAAGGCCGAAAAACGGGTCCGTCTATTATCTAATAATATTACATTTACGCAGTTGTAAATCATAATGAAATTAAAATGTTATATTTACATAAGTGTAATAAGATTAAACATAGACGATATATATATATATATATATATATATATATATATATATATATATATATATATAGAGAGAGAGAGAGAGAGAGTTTTGTTAAGCTTGATGCGCAATTTATTGTGTCTTTCTAATAAAGCCAGGGATGGCTTCTGTCGCAGAGTTCAAATCTATCAACGAATGTTAATCGTGACACCCTACACTGATGATTCCCGAAAGGATGAAACACTAGTGCATGTAGGTAAATAATAATCTTTACAGTAAATTATTATGTCATCCCCTTTAAGGAACTCGGTTTTTATCTTTGAGCATTTACAGTTGAATTAAACTCGGTCAGTTTAGCTCTCATGTGTATATAATCTCATAATGATTAGATCACTCTGACTGAGGTTAAAAAGCATATAAAAATAAATGCTAAAATTCAACAGCATTTCTAGCAGTCTTCGATAGACGAATTGTTTTTTTTTGTATGCTTCCTATTTAAACAATTCACGATTTTACAATTTCAATAAAGTAAATTTAAAGAAAATATTTTATTGCTTGTTATTATCTAATTCTATTGTTTGAATAAACTAACAATAATGTATAATCTCTATATCCCTCCTTTTAAGCCCAGTGTTTTTATACATCCTCCTTTGTATATGAAGACCTACCGATTCAGTGACTCACGCAGAATCCTAACATCCCTCGTAAAATCAAACTGGTTTTCTCTATACTTTTTTGTCCATAATTTATTATCATATCTAATTAAAGTTTTCCTCGTTTGTTATATAACGACTATTTACGATATCGTTACACCATTTTCCCTTTCGACTAAATATAGTGTTTCTCAAATATTTCAGAAGTTATAGATGGATAATATAAGTCGATAATGAATTTGCTGTTTTTTATCTGAACTTTTCTCAAACCAATCTATCACCACCGCAGAGGAAACATAAAGGTTGTGTTGGATTTTGAATTTTAATATAGATATAATTCTGTCCAATATTATACAGATTTATTATTGAAGTAAGGCTTGTAATATTTGAATAAAAACTACTGGATATTACTATCTTATCTTGAATGTTCATTTTCATCATATTATTAATGTTAATTATTTTATGTTATTAAGAGCTTCTTCCCTTTCCTTTTTATAATTTTATTTAGTTAACCCAAAATTAGTTTGCTTCACGTTTCAAAGTCATTTCTATTTATGACCATTGTTTTAATAGCAGGAGTGTCAATTATTTTTGGAATACCTGATTTATACTTTAAATTTTCCTGTTCAAATAATTTTGCTATTTAAAACACTTAAATATTCACAAGGTTAAACCGGTTAAATTCGAAATTTTCAGAATATTGTACCTGTTGTGTGAAAATCCTTGTTTAAATTTTGTACATTTCGCAGTTATTTATTTTGTTGGTTTCTTCTGTCAAATTTCCATATATAATGTGTGACACAGTTTTTCTCCTTCTCCTTTTTTGTGTTTTTTTTTTTTTATAAATTCATAAAGTCTTGTTTTTTTTTTATAAATTCATCTTGTTTTTTTTTTATAAATTCATAAAGTGATTCGATCATATTACTTATGCATATGCTATGTCTTCGTATTGTTATGTTCTTTGGTGAAAATTATATTCCCTCTTTTAAGATCATTTTGTGTATTAGTATATTCTTCAGCTCAAGTTCAGAAGCAGTTTTAAGTTATTAATATTTGTTAACCAAAATGTTAATATAATAAAAATCCTATAATGTCCATATATTAATCAAAAGTAAAGAGAAAACATAAAGGTTATGTTGGAATGTTCATTTTAAATAATTATTGATTTCATAATTATACGTTTTCATAATCGAGCATGCATATAATCTGTCCGCAAAAAAGCAAAACAACAAAATATTAAATGCGAACATCATACTGTGTATTTCCATACGCGTCACAATTGTTTCGTAGCCATTCGGGCATTTTTTAATAGAATGACATTCAAAAATATTCCAAGATATCTATTACTCAGACAGATGAATTTTTATACATTCATAATCTCTATTATAAAAAAACAAGCAGTTGAACCTACCTCCATCCGAATCTTATATTTACGGTTTGTTTATTATTAATTTCCGATAACCTTGGAATTTAGTAATCGTCCCTTTTTCGTACTTCTATTTTTACATAATAAATGCAAGTACTTACACATTTTAATATTACTTCAATCGTATATATATATATATATATATATATATATATATATATATATATATATATATATATATATATATATATATATATATATATATATATTAATACTTATTTTTCTAGACTTTATTTATTGAATTGATTTATTCTACAAATAAATACTACACCTTCAAATCGTAGTTTCTACTTGGGTGCCCAACTATATACTCTTAACTCTTATAATAATGATAGAATCATATACACTTTGCTTACATTATCCGATCTAACTAATTAATTTTTGCTCTGCATAATCTTTCTGTAAAAATAATTGTAATAAAATGCTTAATAAAAATTATTAATAAGTGGTTATCTTAATCCAATATTGGATATGTTTATTATTTAAACTTCAAATAATTATTTGAATACTTTTGCTTATCTAAGTATATTATTGTAATCTATATATATATATATATATATATATATATATATATATATATATATATATGTATGTATATATATATATATATATAAAGATTGGAATCTATTGGAATCCATCTGGCAGATACCTTATGCATATGCAAATTGTCATGAATGATAGTTTCCACAGAACCTGTTGTAATCTTGACATCTTGGGCTATTTGGCGAATAGTAATTTGCCGATCTTCCAAAATGGCAGCTTCACCTAAACGGACAGATGCTCCATCAATGGGAGAAGGGGGGCGACCATGTCTGGGAGCTGTGTTCACAGACTTTCGGTCATATTTGAATTCACGATGCCAGCGTATTACAAGGTAATATGATGGGGCATTATAACCATAAGTTTCTTTCATTTCATCAAAATCTCCTGTGGTGTGCGTCCTTTAAAAAAAAAAAAAAAAAAAAAAAAACTGGATCACCGCTCGAGATTCAACAGGCTCCGTGTCACACCTGACTCGGTTCAAACACCTGTAAAACAGAAACCACAACTATTTCAGAGCTGTAGTTTTCCACATAACCCGTAGAGATATAAATAATTTTACATGCAAAATTTCAGCTAGATCAGACAACTGGAAGTGGGTCAGGGGCATTACTTACTGTACACTCCTCGTATATATATATATATATATATATATATATATATATATATATATATATATATATATATATATATATATATATATATATATACGACTGAAAATAATAAATAAATGGCAATAAACTTTTAATCCCTATTTCAGGACAGCATCATTGTTTGTGGAAAAATACTTTAAAAGCAGGTAGCAGACTACACGCGAGTGCAGAAGGAAAAGAACTTGAAGTTGCTTTCTACCCTAAAATTATAAATGTGCCTGTAGCCATATCAAAATAGAATAATCCAACTCCCTCCACGCACAGCTAATAAATTCTTTTCCAGAGTAGAAAGAAAGCTATGTTCTTTCTCCACTCGGATGTAGTCCGTAACATGTTTCCGCAGCTGATTTTAATAAATCATGATGATGTCTCCTGGAATAAGGACAGAACGTTGATTACCATTTCTTTATTTTAGATTTTCTTTTTCTAATCGCATAACGTCAACAACTGTTTGCATTTTATTGTTTTCATATATATATGAAAATGTATAAAATGTATAAGTTTTCTTTGTTTGTATTGGTGACGTGCATGAATACAATATTATATTATAAAATAAAATTCTTTCAAATTTTTACAAGACCACATCTTCGGTCTCTCTTCATGCAACTTAAAGGATTACCATGCAAATCGGAAAAGCCAGAAGGACGCTTTCGACTTTATTACTGACTGTGTGTTCAAGGAAAGTTAACAGCTAACCTGGTAATTGATGTATGTATGTGCATACGTATGAGTTTTGGGCCATTCTAATCAGGAATTAAGATAATATTCTATGTATCCATTCGTCCCGATTTCCAATTCGAACTAAGGATAACAGACCGACTTTTAGGTCTGAGCTGTCAGTGCCCGGAATTTGTTAAAATAGTATTTATGATTCAGCGAATAGTCCGTATGCTACAGTTATAATTAAATTATTTATCTCCATCTTCAATATTTCACAACATGTAAAGGTTCAATAATGAGGGCTAAAATTGAAATGCATTTACTTTTTCAGGAAACAATCAGGTCTTCCACTTCCATAACATTGCCAATATAGATGGAAAATATACGTAACGGCACATCGCTGAAGAAAAGTAGGTGATGCAATACATTTTGTTTAACCTAAGAGGATCTTGCGGGGGACTGAATTGATATACAAATATGCGCTATCAAGAATGGAACTTTTAAAGCAAATGCTTAACGTAATGCCGGATTTGTTATTGAGTTAGAAGCATATATACCACGTAAACATCTGCGAGGTATTTGTTTATGTGTAGACTTATCTACATGCATAGCCCAATGTTATTTTCGGCAGTTGGTACGATTTTACAAAAAAAGTAACTAGTAATGTCGGTTCAGCTTGTAGGATATGCAGAGCAATGATATCGCTATTCATAAGAAGTCAATTTAATATAATCTATAGCAAATTTAAAAAAAAACGGTTATGTATCCTTTCTTTTTAATCACGTTTCTATTGATACTCGCACTGCCTGACAACATTTATGTTCACTGAAAACCAGTGTTCGCTAGCATCTCAGCTATCCTGCTTCTCTCATCTCAGACGACATATATCAATAACATTATCAATCTGCGATGATTAAATTTTTTTCTTGCCAAAAAAAAAAAAATAATAATTTTATCGTTAGATGTATCGGAACTAACAGAAAAAAACATTACCGTTTTATTATATGAGAAAATTGAGTCCCAAAAGGATTGATAGCACGTTTGATATCTTTTGCGTTTAAATATAAACGTTCGATGTTTTATAGCGATTGTTGCCTCATGTGACGTTTGATAAAGTTCTGTGAATCAATTCTAATCTGACAGTAAAAACAGAGACAATTTCCCGGAAATCTGGTAATCTGTTTCTTTCATCTACATTCTTGACTGTGTTTGTTCACAATGACGTCATAGCATATATATGTTATGGCGTCACGTATGACGTCACGTATGACGTCATGTCCGTGGGGCCAGAAATGAATGTAGATTCCGCGGGCAGCCTGCTAGTATATATATATATATATATATATATATATATATATATATATATATATATATATATATTATAAAAAAGTGAACCATATCGTAAATTCAATCAACTAAAAAATGGAAACCGGGGTGAGGAAAAGAAAAAAAAATATATATATATATATATAATGGGGCAAGTTATATGTACAATTAAATAAAAAAAAAAAGTCGATTAAAAAAGATCGTTAAAATATACCCAAAGCGCTTTTCGTTCAGACAAACATTTTCAAGGGTCATAAGTCTGAAAATTATTATTTTTTTAGAATATTTGGTAGTGATATGGAATACGAGCGGAGAGGTTAAGAAAAAAAAAAAAAAAAAAAAAAAACCTGACTACCCAAATAATTCTAACTGAAGCCGGAGGTTTCTCTGCTTGCACAAAGTAGGGGGGGTTAGCAATGATGGTAAGTGCTTCGAGGACAGACAGATGGAACTTTGTGCGTCCTCGGTGCAAAACAGAAAAACACTCCGGAGAGAAAACAAGACCGCATTCCTTTTTATCGACCAAATGTTGGCCGATGGACGATTCTATCAGTTGGGATTTTCTGGTAGTAGCTTGATGATCCCTGATGAAACGGGGGACATGTTGGGCGATTCTAACCTGAAGACGCTGGGTCGTCTTGCCTATATAGACGGCACCACACCGACATTGAAATTTATAAATAATATTACTAGTTTGGGAGATAGGCAAGACATCCTTACGAAATGAGGGAAAGGCGGTTTTTGTGGAAAAGGCAATACGGAGCGATAGAGCACCAAAATTGGAAGACACCAGAGAGGAAATTTCCTGGTGTCTTCCAATTTTGGTGCTCTATCGCTCCGTATTGCCTTTTCCACAAAAACCGCCTTTCCCTCATTTCGTAAGGATGTCTTGCCTATCTCCCAAACTAGTAATATTATTTATAAATTTCAATGTCGGTGTGGTGCCGTCTATATAGGCAAGACGACCCAGCGTCTTCAGGTTAGAATCGCCCAACATGTCCCCCGTTTCATCAGGGATCATCAAGCTACTACCAGAAAATCCCAACTGATAGAATCGTCCATCGGCCAACATTTGGTCGATAAAAAGGAATGCGGTCTTGTTTTCTCTCCGGAGTGTTTTTCTGTTTTGCACCGAGGACGCACAAAGTTCCATCTGTCTGTCCTCGAAGCACTTACCATCATTGCTAACCCCCCTACTTTGTGCAAGCAGAGAAACCTCCGGCTTCAGTTAGAATTATTTGGGTAGTCAGGTTTTTTTTTTTTTTTTTTTTTTTTTTTTTTAACCTCTCCGCTCGTATTCCATATCACTACCAAATATTCTAAAAAAATAATAATTTTCAGACTTATGACCCTTGAAAATGTTTGTCTGAACGAAAAGCGCTTTGGGTATATTTTAACGATCTTTTTTAATCGACTTATTTATTTTATTTAATTGTACATATAACTTGCCCCATTATATATATATATATATATTTTTTTCTTTTCCTCACCCCGGTTTCCATTTTTTAGTTGATTGAATTTACGATATGGTTCACTTTTTTATAATTATTCTAAAATTTTGCCAATCGAATAAAGATATATATATATATATATATATATATATATATATATATATATATATATATATATATATATGTCCACGCTACCAATAGTCAGTTCTTTTGATGGTTTTCTTTTTCTTTTTTATTTCGATACTTTTTCGTGAACAAGAGAGAAGATCCGCTTGAAATATAAAAAAAAATACAAAAAGTAACATCGTTTTTCATGTTTTAAAAAACCCTAATAACCTTTAAATCACTATCCTAGAACACGTGAGCTTTTAACATTATATATATATATATATATATATATATATATATATATATATTCATCCAAAAAATCGCTAGCAAACAAATTATGTCCTATGACTTAATTATTGTTTGAACGCTAATTTTATACATAATAGTTAAATACACTTGTCAATTGTTACAACGTGTGCACCTCTATTTTTTCTTAATATATCCATACACTGTACAAATAAAATAATTATGCACTATTTTAGTACTACTCCTTGTATGGTCTCACACCGCCGTAGCCGGGATGTGAGTTGGTCGCGCGGAATGTTACACTGACAAGGCGAACAACAGTGCAATTTGACGTGTGCCTTTTTCTTTGATCCTGACAGCCCTGGGATAGGGGCGCATATTTTATTTCTGTAAAACAGAGAGGGAGCATCCCTTTCTCCTTTAAGTACTAGTTTAGGAGTAGCTATGTAGTTAGCCTAAAGTTTTGTAATCTAAAAGTTTAATTGATAATTGTAGTTGGTGTTTTAATTGTAAAAAAAGGGTACTATATTTATAAAATAAAAAAGTTAGGATTCCATGTTTATAACAATTGTGTTGTGTGTCATTTAATTTACCTTAAATGTCAAAACGGTTCCCGAAGAAGATTCCAGTCACAGGAACCCCAACATGAAGAAGATTCCATTTAGAAAACCTCCAAAATACAGACACCATCCTAAAAAATTATGGGCAACCCACACCTAAAATTCCAGGTATGCGCTAACTTTTCAACTCTAACAAAAATATATCGAAGTGACTGATTCTCATATCCTATTGTTGTTGTTCCGTTTAAAGACATTTACGTTACATGCGATCCGGTTATGCTATTGACCGGGTCATCGTGTTACAGATTCTTACTGTTCCCAAGGGCAGTTTTTGTCACTGCTGCGGTCACTCTGATGATTGTCCCATCGTGTTATATATTAAACACATCGTTTTCCTTGTTTATTCCTCGTTGTCCTTATTTCTATTATATTACTAGTTTAGAGTGTGATGATATGTGGGGTGCAAAAATTAAACTCATGAGTAAATAGTAAAACAGTGTAGAAACTAACAGTGTAAATTATAACAGGTATTTAGAGAGGTAATAAAAACGGTGAAAAATGAATGATGTTAAAATGTAGTGTACTGAAGAGATACTAGAAAACTGTCTGTTGAGAACAAAAAGGATTCTAAACTCTTCCAATTACAATATCACAAAGTAATATCGAATACGGAGAGCAGATAATTAGTGCTCTCACTTTATCTTTCTTCCTTGTTCTTCAATATGTGCCAGCTCTAAATATTAAATATATTCATATATTGTTTAATAATATGTAAATGAACATATAAGGAATACAGACAAATTGCGCATATGAGTGCTAAATCTAAAATAAATACACATACAAATATACACACATGCATATATATATATATATATATATATATATATATATATATATATATATATATATATATACGTACGAGCAAAAGTACCCGTCGTTGACTGAGTTCAAAAACAGTCTACAGAAAATGGACTCTGATTTATGAAAGTATGCAATGTTATGAAAAGGAAGGGTTGTAAAGAGATAGCTTTGAATTTGGGGGTATCAACACCAAAGCAAAATATGAAGAAAGTAAAAATAAAATAGATAACCCCCATGATTTATTATACCATACCTGTTCACACCGGAACACTTAACACAACAATCTGTGGATTTATATTAAAAAACATTGTTTAACTTTGTGACATATTTCCATTCTATGGAGGTCAGGCGCGAATGAACACCCATAATTTTATTATACCATATTTTTTCAAATTGAAACATAATTATCAATGTATACTTACGCAGATAGATATGGAAAGTCTTTACTAAAGTTTTTGCCTATTTCTATTCTATGGAAGCCAGGCACGAACGCAGACCGAACAATTTTATTATACCATCCCTATTTAAGTTAAAACGTACTTATCAAAGTATTATTATGTACATCTATATCAAAAATCCTTGTACACTTTTTTTTTAAATTTTTAATTTTGTTATTTCCAAATTTAATGAATCATCATTATGTCAGATCAAACATACTTATCTCTGTGTCTCGACACATCTTCTATCATAGTCAACCACATAGGAGCATATTCGTGACCAGACACACACACAAACGTTTACCTTTATATTATATATATATATATATATATATATATATATATATATATATATATATATATATATATATATATATACATATATATGTGTGTATATCTATTATATCTATAAAAGTGAACGTGTCTGTCTGTCTGTCTGTGTGTCTGTGTGTCTGTCTGTCTGTCATTTCCCTACGCAATAACTCTGTCAATTTTTAGTCTATAGACTCGAAATTTGAAATACCGGGTACTGAGACTTGGGAAAATCGATGTGACGGGTGTCAGTCAGAAATTTGGCTGTTAAGGGGTCAAATTTCAACGATTTGACCTTTAAGAACTCTACCAAACTCATCCGACAATTTTGGGTCTAGACACTTGAAATTTTAGATATATGTTCCTTGAACCTGGATCTAACTTAATAAAGTGATTTGAGCCCGAAACAATAAATTTTAAGGTGTCATAATAGGGGTCAAAGTTTTAAAAAATTAACCATTTTTTTTTTGTTTTTTTGCTTTTTTTGAACAGCATACACCTCCAAACACCCGAGCAACGCCGGGCACCCCTGCTAGTATATATATATTCTCCATGTGAGCAGTCATGTTTCAGGTGGAGTAATAAATGCGATATGCCTCCGTATAAACGACTATGGTTGTGGCAGTTGTGTTCGTTCCATGAGGCATGGGTATCTGTTGACGGCTATACTTGAATGTTTCTCACAAGAGTTAATCATGGGACAATCATTAAATTACAATATTATTAAAGAAAAACCCGGATGTATTCCTATTTATCAAATTCCTTTCAAAATATAACAAATTCTCCCATGAAAAGTTAGCTTAAAATCAGTTTTCTCTACGGTTTGGACATACTCCATTTACTATTTTTCTGAGTCTTTTTTTAGTGGAGCGTTTTCAGTGTGACTTTTACTAGGTACTTTTTACTTGGAGACCGGAGATACTTCTATTAGGAAATTTATAATTGTGAAAGTAATTTGTAGCGAGTCATATATTATTAATGTATTTCTATTGGTATTTCTTCGATACGTTTTTGATCTCCGTAGTATGTCTGCGTATCAAGTTATTTTGTTTTTACATGAAAATGCATTTCCTTTTATATCATATATGATATGTTGTGATGTTCGTATTGGAATGATTGATGAGGAATACACAGTAAGAGTTAAATAAATGTGTATTCACGAGAATACATGAAAGAGGTAATATAACTATATCTTGGTTCACCGTGGCACTAGTTGTGACGACCATACTCTCTGCGTGTCCGTCTCTGACTAACTTCGTAAACTGGTCCTCGTAAACAGGAATTGACATAGAATAGTTCATTATTCCATGCAGTATAGGAGCGTCTCCAACGCATGTCTATTTTTTTAAATACTTTTTTTTTCAAAACATTCTTTGAATCGTAATTTTTTTAAAGAAACTATTGTTATTTAGCTCATAGATGTTTATCATCTGCTATACAAAACTTATTCTTCTCATTCTCATCAGGGTCAAAATTTTCCAATGCAAGGTCTCCTTTCAAACAGCTTTTAGTTTCTTTAACTCATGATCGTATTTTACCATATCTAATTTGTGCTCTTTTTGTTAAGCTATTTAATGATGCTTTCATGTCTATTTACTGCCTCCTTGAGTTTTTGCCCACGAGTATTGTCATATTAATTTTTGACTAACGTGTATTCCTGGTCTTTAGTTCGGGGCTACATCAATAGACCAATTCTGACTCATAGGAAAATAATTTAAAACGAGCCATACATTATTTCTATTGTACTCTCTACGGTACGGCCCGTAACTCATGTAAAGTATCTTCGTCTCAAATATTTTACATTATCCGGAAATTATTTTCATCATATCATACGACCAGTTCCTCCCGGCGTTGCCTGTGCCCTATGTACTGTTCATAACGGTATGCGCATTTGTATATATTAAAAAGTGTGAATATGTACGGTAATGCCTTTCTATATAATAGGCTTCCTAAATTACCATAGAGTGAAGTTATTAGAGGCCGCGAGCATAAGTTTTTTTAAAACTTTGACCTCGATTTTAACTCCTTAACATTTATTGATTTGAGTTTGATTTTAATAAAAATGGATGGTCAATGTCAAAGCAAACTACATCTAAAATTTCAAGTGTTTTGACCGGAAATTGGCAGAGGAGTTTTGTAGAATATGCAATGGTCAACTCTGTAAACTTTGACCTCCTACCAGCCAACATTTCGCCCAAAAATTGATTAAAAGGTTTGCTGTATATCGTTTTATGTAAAATTTCAATTTTTTAGACAAAATATTGGCCTAATATACTGCTAGAAGCCGCAAAGGTAACCTCTTTTGGTAGATACCGCAGAACTCAATTTTTTTAAACTGAAACCCCAATTACGTCCCCTTAACATTTATTTTTTGGGGGGTTCAAAGCAAATTATAAAGTTAGATCCATATCCGATAACCTATATCCTAAATTTCATGTGTTGTGACCCGAAATTGGCGGAGGAGTTTGGTAGAATTCTCAAAAGTCAAATCGTTGAACTTTGACCTTTTAGTAGTAAAATTTCTGGCCGAGAAGCGATTGAAAAGATTTTTCCAAATCTGAATACGCCTTATGTCAAATCCCGCGTCTTTAGACTGAAAATTGACAAATTTATTTGGCAAGGATGTGTATGCAGGCAGACGGAAACACACACATATACTTTTCCGCGTTAATAGATATATAGATATTAGATTTCCACTGCTTTTTTAACCGTTCATTCTTCTTAAAACATTCTATAAAAAGTAAACTATTTGAAGAACATCTTAGTCATATTTTATTCATGTATTTAAAGGGGTCTTCCACAAAATAGACCACGGTTTATCAAATAAATTGCGTAGTTTTCTTCTATTTCTTTGGGTTGAATTTCCCAACCATAGTTTGCTAATAAACAACTTTTTCACTTCGCGTTTTTTATACACTTTTTTACTGCATTATTTTTAACGGTGATCTCATATTCGTTTGAGGTGTGTACGTTACAGTAAGTTACTTTCGAGAAATCCCAGATAGAAGCAACGTAAGGATTATGTTTTCTATTGCTTTACTAATTTCTATATGAATTTCTACAATTATTGTCATTCATTTCCCACAATTATGTTATCTTCATTAAAAAAAAAACAAAAAAAAACTCGCAATTTTAAAAACTAAGCGTAAATCAGAATTCTTGTATTCCCTTAAATACCCCTTTTATATATCCTTTGTACGGCAACTCATTTACGTTTTTTTTCTAAATATCATCCACATACGTGATTCCATATTTCCTTTGCGCCAACCGTGTGTACAATATTTGCTTAAATAGGCATAATTATTTACATTTATAGGCTTTAATATTGGCTTTAACAGATTTTCAAATTTGTCTTTATCCGTCTAGAATAGGAATAGGTTTAAATATCCGTTTATATGTGTAAATTGTCAGGTACTACTAAATCTGTCATTGAGTTAACCATCAAGAACAACTTCCAACAATTCCAATTTAAAAACAGTCTACTGCCGTTACTTCTGTGAATATCTCTTCCTGAGATGGTGATGGATAATCATGGTATTTTAAGCGGCTATTAAACCCCTCTAAAAAAACATATATCCCGCAGGTGCGTTTAATTGATTGTACATCTACGTGTTGTACGTCTAACGAATCCTATTCTGTTAACTGACTTTGGAGTAAAGCCATTTCTACGAGCTTTCTAATTGATTATTAATTCCGTCTAGTGTTGAAAAGTATATATTTCATTTGGATAAAAAAAATCATATATATATATATATATATATATATATATATATATATATATATATATATATATATATATATATATATAAGAGATTAGAATTAAATTCAATAAATTCTTTAAAAATTCGAAAACTTTTTAATTGTCTTCATTGAACTTTACAACACCATTGAATATTATTTGCAATCATTGTGGCTTCTTGTGAGGGTTTCATGGAATCATTTTAGCATTTCACTATATGAGTGCTGAAAGCAAAAATTGTGACCCATATTAACATTATTTTTCTAAACATTTGCTCTTGCTTTATATTCTATAGATACACCATTTATGGATTAGGAAAAAACTATAAATTTTGTATTCTTTGTTGAATAACAGCTTTGTCCATTTTTGGAATGCACTAATTGTCTGATTTATCCACAAACTTTCAATTATAATATTGTTGTATTTTATATATCGAGTTTCCTTTGATTTAGAGGGGTTTATAAATATTATATGAATATATATATGGATTTTAATTTCCTGCAATAACGCATTTTTCCAGATTTCGTAAGTTTTTACATTCTATAAAATGATTAATAACAATTTCGGAGAAACCTTTTGTTTAAAACTATATAGTTATTCGTTGATTACTACACTATAAACACATGAAAAAATGTAATAAGCAACCATACATTTATGTCCATTTTGAATGTTTACGCATATAATAATTAAAATGTGTAATGTATATATATATGTATATATATATTTATATATATATTTATATATATGTACATATATATATATATAATTATATATATATGCATACGTGTGTGTTTGTGCATTCTCATAATCACGATTTAATGATAGGCTGATTGGTACTGTATGATAATACACCCGTTAAGTTTTGAAAATATTCTTCATAAGAGACTGTAAATGATGACAAATCTTGTGTTACATGGATTTAACTGACGCTTATTAATATTACTGCTCTCGATTTTATGTCGTGAATATTTCGTTTTATTTTTTATATCAGGGTTGCACGTTGGTACTGATGCCATACAACCGTTTTTAGTCTTTTCATGTATTTCAATTACAATAAGATCTATTTATTATGAATTACTTTAGTTGGATTATTTATGTTCCCCCCCTCTATTGTGTGACTACTATTTTTTATACTATAATAAAAAAATATGTGTCTTATCAGCCAAGGTGTAGCCACTATATATGTGGTTATATTTTCATTTTATTAGTGTTTGATATAGGTTCGTTGGTTATATGAATTGGTTTATCTTTCATTAAGAACTTTATTTTTTCCAAGGTAGCTAATCTTCTGTACTAACTTCTGTATCAGAACGCACGATATGCGGCATACACATAACTGTGCGTGATGTTACCAAGCTACTCAAAAACTTCGATTCCATTAAAACAACTAGTCCTTACGGCATTCCAATTATAGTGCTGAAAAAGCTTCAACAAAGAACTAACTCCTATTCTCACAAATCTGTTTAAGCGTTTTATTGAGGAGAATTGCATCCCAACACCCTGGAAAATCTGATCAATGTTCCCTGTATATAAGAATTCAGGTAATTAGTAATCCCTCTCTCAATACACACTAATAAGTCCCCTGTGCGTCATGAGTAAGTCATGGAAATCAGTGTTAAATAGATAAGTAGTTAAACCCCCCCAGCAAATGTGACCTTCTTAGTAGCATGGGTATGTTTCCCGTTTTGCTAGATTTACAGCAGACGTGCTTGCGGTTATATCTCATAGGGTTAGCGAATCACTCGGCGGAGGTTTCCTTTCTAGGGCACTTACTCTTGACATACAAAATGTATTTGATATGGTATGGCGTAAAGGGCTACTTTTCAAGATCTCTAACTATGGAATATCTGGGCATGTCTGTTCAATTATTAAATTATCTTTTTTGATAGGTTAATAAGAGTAGTGTTTGATGGAAAGAAATCAGAAGCTGATCATATTAATGCTGGAGTCCTCTATCCTGGACCCAACCCTTTTTCTTATCTACATCAATGGTCTTCCAAATTACATCACAATCTCCGACAGCACATCAAAGACTGTAAACGACCAAGTTCTCTCTGATTCTCTCCTCTCTGATCTAGAGCATGTGGTACAATGGGGAAACATCGAGCTGGTTTCCTTTAATGCATCTAAAACGAAGTTTCTTTATTTATATCCTCAACGCTCTTCCCCCCATTTCGACTAAATTGAACTGAATTGCCTTCATCTTTGGATGGGTCCGTGTTTTGACTAGCTTTGTGCATTAAATACATCCATTGTTAATTTTAATAATCAAATAGTGTATTCGGATTTCTTTTATTTTCTTTATAACGTTTGGTTCCAGCCCTTAGTTATGTAAAAAACAATACTTCTACATTAAGAATACACAACTTCTTTCCTTTTTATAAAAGGTATGTTCGTACGGCACTGTGTATAAAAATTAATATTCTAATCTATTAGTCCAGATGCATGAGCTTCAATTTCGTCCAGCCTGTAAACGGGTCAATTCTCAATAGAATTAATGTTTATATGTAAATCCTATTTACTGTGACATAATTACCGGTTCCCATCGCAATGTTAAGTCTGGTTTATACTAAAATGGGGGTCTTATTTAGAATTCCAAGTGGTATATGTGCTCTCCGCTTATCACGGCATTATTTTCACAACTGGGCCATAGCAGTGCAATTTTGATGAGTAGTGGTTGAGGATAGCGCATCAGTTGTCTCCCAATTGCGTGTCTTTTGATACTGAACGGATGCATCGATTCACTATTAATAAATACTTCCATCCTGCCCTGGCTAAGCAGAAGAAAAAGCAACCTCCGTGCATTAAATACATGTTTAGTGTAAAATTGTCTTGGAGATTGCCAAGTGTGCAATAAAAAATATTCTATGCTGCTAAAGACTTCCGGATATTTATATCGGCCGAAACGTTTTGTGAATTACATACAAAACCAGAATAATCTTCTGAACAATTCAAACAATTCAATTCCTCATCTTTGTTTTTCTCTACATGTGTGAAAGTTAATCTAATAAATAAAAAAATGATTTGAACACCGATTATACTGTGATCTGTTTTTAAATGTTTGATTCATAAACCCCATTTCTTATTGTGTGTTTGTAAGTGCAAGAAAACTAACGCAACATTGAAAAATAAGGATTGGGCAATACAAAGAACGTCACTCCCTTATGACAAAATTCTGTATGAATAAATAAAGAAATCTCGCGGACTTGATAACATTATTCACAGTATGAAGTCCTCTCTCCCCTCGGGCCAACCCATAAAAAGGAGATCGCTCATCTGAAGCGAAATATGATGGCGTCTTGTCAGCAAAGAGTGTCCACCTACGCGCAGCAAGATGGCCGCCAAGCACACCCGGTCTTCTTTCCCTCGAGATTGTCAGTGTAAATGATGGCCGACGTCAAAGACTGCCAGTTTGTTCGGCGCCAGTTTCTTGATGCTGAGCTTTCCTTAATGGATTTTCGCAAGAAGTCAGCGGAAGAGGTCGCTGTTGAGTGGTGGGAAAACTGAAATAAAAGAAAATAAGGAAGAGAGATCGACTACTTACACAAGAACATATCGCTTGTTCTCCTTATGCGCTAACCGCAATAAAAGAGGAACAAAAAAGGATATGTTATTACATTTGTTGTGGTAGGGATGTTTTATTTGTAATCTGTTACTTTGTATATTATTGAGTCCATTCGTAAAGAATTTTACATATGGACTACTCTTCTCAAATCAGAGCATTTAGCAAAGAGAGAAAGATAGAGAGAATATTTAGTTAGCATAATTTTATTTGATTTCTGGAGCAGTAGTCATGCCAATAAAAGTTATGTCTCCTGAATTATTTTATATAACATAATGTGTCTGGTTCACATTTTGTAAGAAAAAGAAATGCTGTTTACTTAGTGCCGTTTAAATCAATGCATTAGTAAATACTGTTTTTTGTGCCGTGATCAATTTATTACTTACTAGCGGGTATATTTGAATTCATCCAGATCAAGTATATATTATTATTGAGTCGTGTCTTTCAACGTGAAAGAAAAACGGTATTTGGGTGCCATCAGCAAGTATCGAAACCGAAAGGAAAACTGGATCATTAAAGCTGTTGACGTTACCACTGTACTAATTGACACGTCTACGAACCAATTAAAAATAAAACTTAAAACTTAAAAATAAACTAGGATTTATGTACAAAACGTAGAACCATTTTTTTTTTCAATTTGCCCAATATTAGGCCACTTTACTATTTTAACAAATTAAAGACCATAAGTGAACAATGCATAAAAATCCAATCATTTGAGATATGCACCTTTTAGATTCGGGGAGAAAATAGAGATTTTAAATATGGAGATAGATAGACAGGCAGACGTATAACATTTTGTATATTAAAATAATAGGCTGATGCGCCCGGCTTTTCCAAATCGTAAAATACGATTTTATATGAGATTTAAATTCGTCAGGATTTCGTATATATTATTAAGGAGTTGCGATTTAAAAAAAAAAGTACTTGGGTGTCATCGTCAAGAATCAAAACTGAAAGGCAAATTGCAGAATTCAAAAACGTGGACGTTAAGACAGTAGTAACGTAACACTCATAGTAACCGATTAAAAATAAACTTAAAAGAACAACTTAATAACTGTATAATATCTATAGCGATTTTGAAATGTTGACCCATTTTTTACCCCTTAACATTATTTTAACTGCTAAAGACCCATAAAGAACGGCTCATAAAAAGTCCAATAAATTCAGGCCCCTACCACCGCTCTAGGAATGTTAGTTTCGGAAGAGATATACTTAAAATATAAAGAGAAAGACAGGCAGACATACAGATGGACAGACAGACAGACACAAATTCTTTTATATATTAGATCTGCACATCATTTCTCTAACGTAAAACCACGCTTATGGGAGAGTGATTTGTAGATTTTAAGATTACAAGGTTTAAATTTTTAAATATTTAAGTATTTAAATAATTTTTAAATATTTTATTACTAACGGGGAGAGGGCGATTTTGCCAGGTCGCAAAATACACTTAGATATGATATTGTAATTTTACAGATTTCGAATACATTATTATAGAATCGTGATTTCAAAAGTAAAAAAAAAAAATGTATTTGCCTTCCATGTGCTAGCATTTTAATCTGGTGACGTAACGACCGTATCAATGTGACATGCATATAAACGGATTAAACATTAAAAGTTTTAAATGTACTAGGATATATGTGCATAATGTAGAACAATTGTTGTTCTATTTTGAACTGTTTACCCTTTAAAAACTATTTAAACCAGCTAAAGTCCCATAAAATAACGGCTTGTAGAAATCCAAGAAATTGAAGCCCCTAACGGCTGTTCTACGAATTTTAGTTCCGAAGGAGTTTGAGTTATAAAATATAGATATAGAGAGACAAACAAACATATAGTTTTTTTTTAATGTTAGAATAGCGGAAAGGGGCGCCCGGCTATGCCAGGGCGTGTTATACCCTTACATATGATATTTTAACTTATCCAGATTCTGTATATCGATATAATTATAAAACTCAAATGATCTTGTAACGGGTGTTTTAATCCAGCATCCGGTTTACAACTTCTGGTTGCGCATGCGTACATGAAAAAATAATCAACGCGACATTAAAACGTATTGTTTATCGTTTTTAGCGTCCTATTTCTGTTCGCGTTTAATTTATGCAAATAAACAATTGTTAATACATTTAGCATTTTATACCGTTCATTTCGGTATTACGTTTAAGTTATTTTAACGCATTTTTCTTACAAATCAATCTACTTTAATCATGTGGCAAAGATAAGAACATTTTACAAATCCGGTTCACCCACCACCTTCACTTTTTTTTTAATTTATTCGCCATTTTCAATACGCCTTTCTTAAAACAACATTCATACATTTTCTCCTACATCACCAACATGCATAAATAACCCGGAAAATATGTTTTATTTAATTTGCTTTACAAATAAATAATCAACGGGGCAATACAACTTATTGGTTTACAGTGTACGTTTTCAGCGTCCCAACTGTTTCCTTTTTTTCGCGTTAAAATTTAAAGATATATCAAAATTTGAATTTAACTTCAAGTATTATGGCATATGTTCAGTGCACCATTACCTATAAGTATTGCAACCCACTTATAATTCAACGGCAGTATTCTATTTCGCAAAAATCAGCAATTATAAACATAACGATTTACACAAATCTATCTATATTCTTTTTATTTTAATATACATTCATAGAAATGTTTCCGTTCACAAGAAAACTAATTTTCTTTTACGCCACACGTGTCACACACATACAATCATTCCATAGCTAATATATCATACTGACCCAACAAGTCACGGGTAGTCTAGTATTATTATGAAGTCGTGATTCCAAAATTAAAGTAAAACTTTGAGCAATTTGAACTCACACGTTGTAGAAAACATTTTTTCATGAATTTAAATGAGAAAATTTGAAAACCTGAAAATGTTGTTAAATGATGAACTCATTTTTATTTACTTTTGTTGTTGTTGTTGTTGTTGTTGTTAAATTCCGAATTTTCGCCAATAACCTAGCTTTATCAAACAGATGTCAGTCCGATTAAGTCTTTTTTTTTCTTGTTCATAATGATGTAATAAAAGGTGGAAGTATCCGAAGAGAAAATTCTTGTCCTGGTGCTGTTTAAATCCAAGTGTGGAGTCGTTTTGTTTAAGCGTGAAATTTAAGCAATGTATAGTCACATATTTTACAAACCACTTTTTCTAAAATTTAAATGAGAAAATGTAAAAACCTGAAAATTTGTGAAATGATATAATCAGTATTGTTTACTTTTTGTTGTTGCTATTGTTGTTTTTGTTAAAGTCCGAATTTTCGCCAATATCCTGGCTTTATCAATAGATGTCAGTCTGTTTTTTTTTCGTCATATTTATATAATAAGAGGGCGAAGCCTCCCGAAGAGAAAATACGTCCTGTCTTGGTGCTATTTTAATCCCTGCGCATGGTCGCTTGGTTTAAACAAAAATTTAAGCAATGTAAAGTCACACATTTTAGATACATATACAGCCAGGGTATTTTCGAAATTTTGGAATTTAATAAAAATAAAAACAAACACAAAATACAAATGATTTTACCATTGTACAACATTTTCGGCACAATCACGTTGACACACCGGTTCTCACCAGATCACCAAAGTTAAGCAACGTTGAGCCTTCCCAGTACCAAATGGATGACCATTTTGGAAGGCTAGGAGCTGGATGTACCTTCTGGGAATATATATGAACGGGTTAGATATATCGGTTTCAAGCTTACCAAAATATCTTTCGTAGTGGATGGTAGAATTTATATGAATTCTCGTTATTGTGATCGTGAGGTCTGCTTTTTCGAACAAATCCGTTGTTGACGAACGATTCTTTTCAGTCATTGTTAATAAATTTTTCTTAAAAATATAATTAGTGTAGTAAATACAGGGTGATCAATAATATCTCCATTATCCACCATTATCGCATGCACGCCAACAGAGAAATTGGAACCACTTGTCTGGCGATTCAATTCCAACTTTACCTGAAAGCCAACAAAAAAAAAATTACCGCCTATATTTTCTTATGCCGACTGAAGTCAGACTTTGTGATATAAAAATCTCACTGTGGCAATATCCTAAAAAAAAAAAAACACTTCCAAGACGTGTGGGCCTTACCCCATCCTGGCTATACTAATGAGGACATGCTTAGCTGAGCAGTCTTAATACATTGCCAAACGCTATAACAAATGCGTTACTCAATATTTCTTCCCTAACAGTTGGATGATTGTTTCTGTGCTACCAGTGTACACGAAATATGGTGAGGGAACTGACACTTTTAATTATCGAACTATCAGTTTCAGCGCCATATTTTGTCAAAATCTTTGGAACCAAATAAATCAAGCACTAGTCCATTACTTCGCAAAAGCTAATTTTTTTAATGTAACAAACAGTATGGATTTGACAATTTCAAGAAGACTCTCCAACCAAATGTAGAAAAGTGGTGGATTCCATCTATCGTGTAAACGATTCCTCATACCTGGAGTATCCTGTAATTTTAGATTTGCTGTTCCTCCCTGCATAGAATATTGTTGCCATATATGTGCTGTGCCTATACCACGAGGCTTTTCCTTTTGGATAGGATCCAAAAATTATTTTTTTATCTAATAGGTCCAACTTTGCCAACTAATCTCCAACTTCTGTCTTATCACCGCAATGTAGTCTCGTAGGATATGTTTTATGAGTATTTTAATGGAATACTGTCCGGACTTATTGCACTGGTTTCTTCTCAACGTACAAATCCCCGACAACATACTCTTCACAGTTGAAGTACCTAAATGTCAAAATACTTTCTGCTCAAGTATTTTCCGGAATCGAACAGCTAGAATTGGAATTCCCTTCTGCATCCTGTCTCCCTCTCTGTACTAATATGCAGAAGTTTATATGGAACGTAAACCAACATGTTGTTTATCTTTTCTAAACATGGTCCCAAATAGTAGCACCTTACGTCCAACTGGTGATATGGCTTGTAAGATGTAACAGCTTTTCTCCTGCTGGAATTTACTTCTTAAAGTCCTCGTGCTTCATTGCATATGCTATTTTTAGTATAAGGCTGGCTAGTTGAAATTTGGGCTATTTGATGCATACGCAACATTGCACAATTCTCTTTAATTTCACAGATACATCATATATATCTGTATGACATTTAAAGACAAATGTACATATTTCTACTCCAATTCCTAAAAAAGTAACTATATTTATTATTGTTATCTCTAGTGGCAACAGTGACATATGCATTGTTAATTATTTATAGCAATTAATCTCATTTTACATTTAGACCGAACGAGATGTAATTTGATAATGTCATGAAAATGAGTACCAATAAAATATTTATAATTTGGATATGGTCACCCTAATATGCTAGAATGACATGTGTAATTATTATTTTGATTTGCGCAAATCCCCAAAATTAACCAAAATATATATTATTTTATAAATACTGAGTACAAGTTTAAAGCAACCTAAATTTAATGTGACAAAACATGATATAATACATCGAACATTCAGAAATAGCAGAATTCTAATTTTGTTGTGGATTTAGTAAATGGTTTCCTTGCGATATCATGAGTCTTAATATGAAAGGACAGGTATAAAACATTATAAACATGCAATCTAGTAATGAAAAATGAAGCATTTAAAAAAACATTCTGTACTTTATTTTAATCATACGCATTATTTTACACTTGAGTTACAATATGACGATGTGCTTGGAACAGCAAAGTATTTATACTAATAAACGACATCATGGTACATTTGGAACATTGAGCGGAATTAATGAGGAAGTAGCGTTACACACAAATATGTAAATATATATATATATATATATATATATATATAGAGAGAGAGAGAGAGAGAGAGAGAGAAGGACCCTAAAAGTGTCACGCTTTGATGAAAACTGGTTTTCCTTTTTTGTTGGAGACGATCTACATGTTGATCAGATGTTTACAAATCCCAAGAGCGATAAAAGCCTTCTATCATGTCGTCAAGTGACACAATGTTAAATGCGCGAGATCGGAGATGCGCCGCTGTACAATTATGCTCTCCACCGATAAAATTTATGACAACAGGACTATCGGCATCACCTTCAAAATGCATCGCTGGATTGCCACGAATCACAGGGGCGTGCCCAGTGTGGTGAAAACAAAGTTTTCAACCACGGTTATGGTCTTTCATTTTGGTTAAAGTGAGGGCCACATCATGCAATCTTCCTAGTTCGAAGTCGGCTGGAAAGTAAACACTATCGTATATGTGCTGAAGTGTGTGCTAATCCCCTGCTGAAATAATGTGGCAGCTTGCAGAGCCTGGCCATGCCAGCTTCAATTAGCCCGATTCACAAGTTCTAATCTGACCCAGACGTGGCTTCCGAGGTATTGTTACGACTTTGTACCCTTCTCTCACCGCCACCCTTTTTTATCTTCCCACCTGAGCTCGCGAGACCCTGCTGCTTTATCATACGTTTAAAAAATAACAATCATGACTTTCCACAACACAAACCGGATCGCCGAATATTCGTCGAGCTCTCGCTGGCGATTGTGAAAAGGAATGCTCCTAATTCCGGAGACGTATCAAAGCTGTGATTGAGGCTGAAAATAGATACATAAATGCCCGCTTTCAGCTATACAACATAATAAATTTACCAGACTTTTTTCACTAACATTTTTAAAATAAAGCCTTAGTGTTGTCTTCTTTAGGGCGACAACTTTATTGGTTTACCTGATATATATATATATATATATATATATATATATATATATATATATATATATATATATATATATATATATATATATATATTGTGTACAGAAAGTTGTTAGTTGAGACAGATCATCGGTACGGTCGGTTTCAAGCCCTTTAATAAGGGTCGTTTAAGGTATCCTTATCAAGCTCTCTTCAGTTAATATTCGTCTCTCTCTCTCTCTTTGTATATATATATATATATATATATATATATATATATATATATATATTATAATTATAATATTATAATAATTATAAGTTAATTATTTTATTTGAAACGCACATGTTTTGTATATACCAATCGTCATGGATTAAAACATCTCTTTCTTGATAATTAAAACGATGTTTATATAAATCTTGCAAATTTAGGAAACGTTCAGTTTCAATGACTATATTTTCCTGGGTTTCAAAGCACATAACATATTCAGGTTTCTCACTTGGTATCTTATTACTTTATTACTTTTCCAAAAGAACCCATTAAAATATTCCTTCGTATTTCAACTTACAAGTATACAAAATTATTTTATTACTGCAATTTAGCAACGCGCCATTCAGATATTTACCTTAAAAACGTACAAAAACACCATTTTAGACAATTTTCATGATTCATGCTTCCGACACCCTCTGATGTTTCTTCACAATTACGAAACCATTTTGGAATATATATCATTTGAAATATAATAAATAGCTAAGAAATCTTGATATTTGGAACTTTGAGAAGTATTCTAATACACTATACATACATACACACATATATTCAAACACGTATGTATATATATATATTTATTTATTTAATTGTATATGCCTATATATATACCTATCTATAAATATGCATATACTTATATATATATATATATATGTATATATATAATACACACATTACCATATATATATATATATATATATATATATATATATATAAAATATATTTGTAGTCATCGACATACAGTCCTGTTTCGTTGTATCACAACTCATCAGTGCCGCTAGACTAGCACCTATTCGAAGCTGAGGATCGAACCTAGAACCGTCCGCTAATTGTAAAGTGCTCAAACGATTGTTTGTAAACAAACCGCGAGCTTCGCATTTGTCAGCCAAATTAAGTAGCGAGTGAGATTATTTACGACAGTGCTCAACCGAAAGAGGGGGTTTTATAAAATATATTTGTAGCCATCGACATATAGTCCTGTTTCGTTGTATCACAACTCATCAGTGCCGCTAGACTAGCACCTATCCGAAGCTGAGGATCGAACCTAGAACCGTCGTGATGACAGTCGATATATATATATATATATATATATATATATATATATATATATATGTATATATATATATATATATATATATATATATATATATATATATATGAGAGAGAAGTAATAAATAATAATTATCGCCAGTTCGTGCCCAGCTTGGATCCGAGTAAAAAATGATATGAGTCGAGTGTCGGAAATATCTGACGAACATATAAACTGCATGAGGCAAACTCTGTAGAGTTCGAACTAGAATCAGCAGCAGCCAATAAGAACTCGAAATAGTTAAGACGCAAACATTTGTCTAAGTGATGTCTGGCAACCAATCATCTGAACGAAACAGTTTAAAAGAGGCATTCACAATTGTTTTCTCTTCTCAAACCGAAAAATGCATATTATGGTCGAAGTTCAGTAATAATGCAGTCAGAAGACGTAAATGGAAGAATCATTAATCCAAGGTTCAGTGCTATAGGGAGGAAATGACAACAAATACTTGTAACTACTAGTAGCAGATTCATCAAAAATATATAGTTTAAATATTTTTTGGTTTTCTCTTATACATATATATTCCGGGAGAATAATAACTAGTGCGTCATATTAGACGAATAGAACACTCGGAGTGAGGTATCCATCGACCGACGGGGGCAAGAATACTAGCAGGAACCGATTGACAGATGACAACAGGAACGTGACGAAAACAGGTTGGTGTTTAGAACAAAAGGCAAAATCGAAAATACCTCCGAGTCGGAAGATCGATGTTGTTTTTACTACTAGAAGATGGTATCAATAAGCCCCCCCTTAGTTTCGCCGTACAATAAACTATAACAGTGTTATATTTAGTTTTAAAAAACGAGACTAGATAATTTCAAAGTTGGACAAGTTTTATGTGCTGTATTTATATTTTGGCTTGTTTGTTTGATTGGTTTAATATTTCCCATTAAATCCATTGTTTTTAAATATCATGAAAAATATCCCTGTGAAATGTGCTATAGTATACGGTTCAACTGATAATCATTAGGGGAAATTAAAACGCGTACAACTAAAATTATATTACTTTATCTGTAAGTATTAAGGTGCGTTCATGTCGCAGCACGTAATACTTTGTACATTTATTTTAGATACCTTTTTTATTAATGTAAGAGACTCGTTTTTCTATGCTCATGTTTTATATCTTGATCCTAATAAGAACAAATCTGCAGCAAGTGCACGTGCTTTAAAAAAGCTATCGGGAACTGGGTTTAGTCAGATGCTCATGGTAAGAACTCGGTATTAGATAATCTCTTTTATTACTGTTTTAAATTATTTGTTTCGGCATCAAATAAGATGCTGTAACACCCTTGATGTTCGACTCCAAATAAGATGCCGTAAACCCCTTAGTGCAAGATGTTTACACAACATGCACTTATTACATGTGCATAAAGTGTCTTTCAGGTATTCGTATCAGCGATACAATGTGCATACTCATACGATGCAAACACTATTGGGCTTAAAGTTAAGATTAGAATTTTCCTCAGTTATATCTAATATAATTATTAAATATTGAAATATTAATTTTTAGAACCTCTCGTATGCAAAATATTATACCGCGGTGTAGCTTGCCATCTACATGGAAAATGGTCGTTTTCCAATCAAACGTATCAAATTCTCGATGCTCCGTCCTCTAAAATAAATAAACTTATCCAATTTCCATCATCATCGATTATCACGGGTTCATCTCACTTGAACATAATAAAACCGTTTTTTATATGACAGCAAAAGTTGATAAGCGATAACCACATGCTATAAATTATAACTATATTAAAGTATCTACCAGGAAGACTATATTCCTCGTTATGTAATATTTAATAATTTAATAATGCAGTCATGTGTTTATTTATACCAGTAAAAATTCGATTGCGGCTGTAACATTTCGTTACCTATACTTAGAATAAAACGTTGGCGCATAACCATTGATTATGTGTGCAACGGGGAAGAAGTATGCTGCAAACAGTAAGCACGGATACCTGTGGTAATACGTAGAAGCATCCGGTGGGAAAGTCAGGATTGCAATAAGAAGAGCAGAATCACGCTAACATTATGACATTTGAATTATAGATTAGGGAAAGAATGCATTTCAAAAGAAAGCGAACTTGACTGTTTCCTAATAAATTGATATGCTGGGTGTTCGTTTCTACATTATTTACAACGCCTAACTTAATGTGCTGTTTACGGAGGATGCATGAACGCAAAACTTTATATATATATATATATATATATATATATATATATATATATATATATATATATATATATATATATTGTTAAATGAAGTAGTCATATATATATATATACATATATATATATATATATATATATATGATTACTTCATTTAACAATATATATATATATATATATATATATATATATATATATATATATATATATATATATATATATATATAAACTGACGCCGCCTGAAATTGCCCAGTCGTAAAATACACTTTAATATCATATTTTTATTACTGCGGATTTCGTATTAATTATTATATTATGTTGGACCAAAGATATATTAAGGATTTGATAGCTCATGTGCCTCAACAGCGAATCGAAACCAAAACGTTTAGTTAACAATCTTATTTTTTTTCTTTGTTGTTTATATCTGAGCTATGAAGTCATATTTGATGCAATGCTAAAAATTAAAACTTGAACCAATAGCTATTACATTACGCATGCATAATCCTAATGCTGTCGAATGATTTTCACCTGGTAAATTCATTATTTTGTCACTTTCTCAATTTTGCACTGATTTTACGCAGCTAAACCCCATATATATATATATATATATATATATATATATATATATATATATATATATATATATATGTGTGTATAATTGACAATGTATGTGTGTGTTTATCTGTGTACATTTCCCTACAAAATATCTGGTCGAATTTCGGTCTAGAGACTCGATATTTGACAGAAGAATTATTGAGATTTAGGAAAATCTTTTTAACGAACTTTCTATCCAGAAATGTTGCTGTTAAGAAAACCCTACGAAATTCCTCCGCCAATGTAGGGTCTGAACACTTTTAATTTTAAATATAGGTTACTTAGTTATGGGTCAAACCTTTTAAGATTATTTGAGCCCCCTCAATAAATTGTAATGTGTCACAATTGAGGTCAAAGTAAAAAAAAAAACAACCTCTGTGCTCTCTAGTAAATGACACAGCCAATTTTTGTCTGAACATTTGAAATTTTACAGAAAAAATATTCAGAGATAGAGCAAGATTTTAATCAGTTTAGGTCGAAAATATGAGCTTCCAATGGGTCAAAGTTCCAAAGATTTGACCTTTGCGGTGTCTAGCAAACTACTAGCCTACCGTTGGGTCTAAACATTTCAAATTTATACGCACTGATTATTCGGACATGCGGCAAGCATTTGAGTCAGTTTAACGCGAAAATTTGGCGCTACAATGTAACAATTGAAAGAGTTGAACTTGGCAGATTCTAACTAATTCCTCCGCGAATTTCGCGTCTAAGGACTTGAAATGTAAATGTAGGTAACCGAGACTTGGGAAAAACTGTATTTTGATTAGAGACAAACATAATATATGTTATATATGGTCACAAATAGAGTCAAATTTAAACAAAACTACCTCTGCGGCCTCTACGAAATTATTCAGACAAATTCTCGTCTAAACATTTGAGACGTTTTCGATATATGTGTCAGTTACATTGTAGCGTTGATTAAGAGACATCAAACGCGACTCTTGAAATGTACGTATATTACTATGCAGCGTTTTTTTTCATTTGTGTGTGTGAAAGTTTACCACATTTGACAAACATTCGTCTAGTTATACCTTTATTTATATTTCCTTCTCTCGAAATAGTTGACACTTGTGCTTCAAATTATGTGAAAAGAAGCAATTATCGTCAGAATTGTGATTCTATACTTTTCAAATTCAAAATGCTTTTTACTTTCCGACACTTTTTCCCATTTCGTATTTTACAACTGCGTGTTTTTCGGGGTTATATATATATTAAAAAAAAGAAAGTGGTCTACCATCAAATACCAGCTAGAACAACATCGAAAACAAAATATCAGGATAAACTTTACTTTTAATTTCAATGAAAACAAGACCAGCTAAACTCAAGAATTTTTTCTCTGACGAGGGCTTTTAAGAACCGAAATTAATTAGTAAAAAGAGGAAACAACATTCTTTTATCGCATCTAAAAACCTATTGTAAAAAAAATTATGTTTATTCTATATTTTTGGTTCAATATATTTTGCTTGCCGACACATTATTCAATATATATATATATATATATATATATATATATATATATATATATATATATATATATATATATATATATATATTGAATGATAAAGGGCTGACCCTGCCCTTTTCATGTAAGTATAAACAATAAGTAATTAGTTAAATGAAAATATGAAATACGATAGTCAAGTATTTGAAGTTGCGAAGCTAGATTTGGAATTGAAAATTCCAATCATAAGTTAAAATAAACAGAATGTTATTATAACTGGAATTTCCAGTTTAACTGTTGATTCTGTCACAATCTATCTATATATCTATAAACGTGAACGTGTCTATGTATGTGGCTGTGTGTGTGTCTTTGTACATTTCCCTACGCAATAACTCTGTCAATTTTTAGTCTACAGCCTCGAAATTAGATATACAGTGTACTGAGTTTTTAGAAAATCGATGTGATAGGATTTCGGCCAGAAATTTGGCGATTAAGGGGTCAAAGTTCAACGATTTAACCTTTGCGAACTCTACCAAACTCCTCCGACAATTATGGTCTACGAACTTGGAATTTTAGATATAGGTTCCTTAGACATGGATCTTACTTAATAACTTGATTTGAGACCAAAACAATAAATTTTAAGTGGTCATAATTGGAGTCAATTGCGGTCTCTTCCAAATTACTCAGACAATTTCTGCTCTAAATATTCGAAATTTTACATAAAGGGTATTCAGAGATAGGGCAAGTTTTTTCATAAGTTTGGGCCGAAAATTTTTATTAAACAATATAAAAATGTATGTATGTATGTCTGTTTGTATGTCTGCCTTCAACTTTCAATAGACACGACGAATTTTACCCAGATCAATATCGTTTGACCTTTCATACGACAAATATCAAAAGATTGGATAAAAACATTGATATCTTCCCCTTCAACTAGGCAGTTTCCTACAGAGGGGTCATTTTTTTCGCCGATATTTTTGAAAGTTATCCTCTCGTTTAGATCCTCTATAATTTGAAAATATGTCGCTTCCGCTTTGGCGGTGGTCGTAACAGCATAAACGTAACGTTTTACCCCGTTCTTTTCCTCCTTTGCGGTACGGGTTCGAGGCTGCGTTCCTACTACCACTTTTTTTTTTGCTCAACATACACATCCAAATACCCGGGCAACGCTGGGATTTAATGCTAGTATTTAATAAATGCAAATTTTGCTTGAAACTATACACATTCTTAGAAAGAATGCATAATAAAAATGGGTTACAGAATTAGATAAGTAGGTTAAATTCATTTGTAAAACACCAAAGAGAATGGTAAATTTTCTGGTCGTTAGAAATGGGTTCAAAAACGTGCAAATCGCGCATGCTGATAACACGTGAGCTGTAGTCACGTTGACCAGACACACATGTGATTTCTCAATATAGGAAATAGTTCCAAGTTAGTTAGGAGGAATTAGATTAGTCTGGGAGAAGAGTCGGAGAGAAGTAGAGAAGTTCAGACCGATTCTCCGTTATAATCAAGGCACCCTCTAAAATTGAGAGGGTTTTAGAAATAAACATGTAACAACTTTGAATCCCTGAGATAAAATCATGTCCGACCGGTCGAAGATGAAATTAAGGACGTCAACATGTTTTTTTTTTATCTGTGTCTCCGTGTTGTTATTCAACAGAAAAGGTATTGTCCATTTATGTTATATGAACATTGTGAAAATCATCATCTCAAAAATAGGTAAGAAATATATGTATCAATATTTATAGAAACACTCCCGTTCATACAGTACTGTATCTCTCTTTATATATACCTGTTTAGGTCTCCAATATGCTATCTCTTACAACATGAACATCTTAAGACATACGAACACTCATCACATGAACAATCTTAAGACAACCTCTATATAAAACACTAAGACAATCTAAGACATGTCTTTATCACTCTATGAATAAGAACAAATAACATCAGTCCCCTTCTAATAAGAATTACATAATATATATATATATATATATATATATATATATATGAACACCAACAAATATGAACACCAACAAATAACATCACTCCTCTTCTAATAATAATTACATAGCATATATATATATATATATATATATATATATATATATATATGTATATATATGTATATATGTGTTTATTAAAATATAACACGAAAAACAAAAAATACAAAATATATATTTCTTATATTTATGCTGTCAATATTTGTAGATACACACTCTTTTGAGATGTCACTTTTTTCCGTGGAGATATAAAAATTGTCTGATTTATCGACTGTATAACACGCAACATATACTTGCCCATGTGAGAAGCAATCGTGGTGTATGTCACAAAAATCTAAAAATTGTCCCTGAATCTTATTAATGGATATTGCAAACCCCAAGTGATTGTAAAGTGCATTATTTTAAGTTGAAATGACATATCCGTTTACATCATTCAATGCACATCCACTACGCATTCTTCCTGAGGGTTACAGATGGGAAAACAGTAGGATTTTATTTTACTATACACATGTATGTTAACACGCACTGGCAAATCTCGTATAGTAAAAATATTTAGTCGATGTTTTTTGTATGTAAGTATAGTCTTTAATCAAAATTAAATCAATGGAAAAATTTAAATAAATCTGTTTAAAAAGTAAACCAACAGTTTTTTAAAAAAATGGAAATAGTTCAGTAAACTGTTGTTTTTTTTTATTCAAAGAAAATATATTGCTCTCAAATATTATTAATGAGAATATTCGTAAACATGTTAGTGATGTTCCTTTATTGTTGCAATATTCGGAAATCGTAATACGAATTTTTAAGTGAAACCAATATTATCTACTTAGATTGTATGTTACAGTAATTAAAATAGCCAAACTTACGAAAAAAACATAAGGGAGAAATTAATGATTAAAAGAAAATAGTTATCGTAAAAAATTATAAATTTTAGCTATGGTCCTTGTGTTTACGTCACATGTCACGTGCCAAAACAAACAGAGCCGAAATCATTTTTTCGTGGAATTATGATAGACCTAAATAATTGTGACATGACAATTTGGTAGAAAACATTGCTTATTGTTGAAATTGACAAAAACATGTTTTGTTTTAAATAAAATATAAACTTTTCGACTGTCCGATTTTTTACAATGAGGAGGAAACCCCCTTTTTATCGGCCAAGCAAGACAATGGACTTCCTGTATATATATACAGATTTTGGTACTTTTGCGTAATATTACCCGGATCGCCGAGACTTTTCCTCAATTATGGTTTGGCCTCGACTGACAGTCAACGAATTAAACCGAGTAAAGTGGCAGAGGCAGACGAATTTCAAAACAAACAAACCGGCAAAAAATAGAAATACAATAATTAAAAAATAACAAAAACTAACTCTTTATTTATTGAATATATATATATATATATATGTGTGTGTGTGTGTGTGTGTGTGTGTGTGTGTGTGTGTGTGTGTGTGTCTGTGTGTGTGTCTGTGTGTGTATGTGTGTGTATATATATACTCCTCAAGAAAAATTGCATTTTGTATTGTTTGTATACTTTTACTATTTTTCGCAATTTTTCTATCAATGAAAGTTGAGGGTTTTTTTCAAGAAAAAAATAATGTTTACTAAACTTATAAGGTGGAAGTTGTATTTCAAGAAAACTTACAATTTTGTGTTTTTCATGAAATAATTTTTATTTCAAAAAAATGAATGTTTTATTAAAAAAATGTAAATAGTAAGGTAAAAGTAGAGAAAAGTTAGATTTTTTCTAGAGAATGTACAAATGATTTTTTCTAGAGAATGTACAAATGATTTTTTCTAGAGAATGTACAAATGATTTTTTCTAGATAATGTACAAATGATTTTTCTAGAGAATGTACAAATGATTTTTCTAGAGAATGTACAAATGATTTTTTCTAGAGAATGTACAAACGATTTTTTCTAGAGAATGTCCAAATAGTTTTTTTTCTAGAGAATGTACAAATGATTTTTCTAGAGAATGTGCAAATGATTTTTTCTAGAGAATGTACAAATGATTTTTTCTAGAGAATGTACAAATGATTTTTCTAGAGAATGTACAATTGATTTTTTCTAGAGAATGTACAAATGATTTTTTCTAGAGAATGTGCAAATAATTTTTTCTAGAGAATGTGCAAATGATTTTTATAGAGAATGTACAAATGATTTTTCTAGAAAATGTACAAATGATTTTTCTAGAGAATGTGCAAATGATTTTTTCTAGAGAATGTACAAATGATTTTTATAGAGAATGTACAAATGATTTTTTCTAGAGAATGTACAAATGATTTTTTCTAGAGAATGTACAAATTATTTTTTCTAGAGAATGTACAAATGATTTTTTCTAGATGATGTACAAATGATTTTTTCTAGAGAATGTACAAATGATTTTTTCTAGGGAATGTATATATGATTTTTCTAGAGAATGTACAAATGATTTTTTCTAGAAAATGTACAAATGATTTTTCTAGAGAATGTACAAATGATTTTTTTCTAGAGAATGTACAAATGATTTCTTGTCAACAGATCTTAAGAAAATAAAAGAAAAATACCCCTATCATTAATTATTATGCAACTAAAGCATTTCCACATTTAAATAAGGCACTGCTGAATCCGTTGATTGCCGGTCGAACACTTACCATAATTGAAATCTCGAGGAGTCGGGTCAATTCCTGCATGAGTACTTTTCCTCTTAATTTCGTCTTTCATTCAATTTTTTGAGTGGACTCTAGGCGATTGCAAACTACCAGATTAACCAAAATGCAACAAGATCAACAATTAAAGAATTTTAATTTGCACAGTTTTTAATAAAAATCCTAGTACATCATTCTTTCTTATTGAAAATGCTCAAGGAAAGGACGAACCCAAATTATTGCCAATATTTTTGGGAGGGGTTCTATTTTTCTTTTTTTTTTAATATTTTAAACAGATTTGACACTCAGATAACAGATTTTTACGGGTCGCCCGGTTTCTGATATAACGTAAATAGATCTAGATGTTTATAACTTACGATAAAACTTGCGAAGTGTGCACTGTTTTACGGTTGTTGTAAAAATGGAGCGGAAATTTAAAAATGTCGTTACGTTTTATTCGTGTTTTTTTAAATTGCGCCGCCAAACAATTGTAATCAAAAGAATAACATTCAGTAATTTTGCTTGTTATATACAAAATTCGAAAGATTTAAAAAAAATATGAACAAAAGGGAAATAATTTAATTTTTAAACAGGAATTTAATTGTGAAACGGAAACATTTAATTGGTTTATCTTCTAGTTATTTTTTTTTCATAAACAATGATTATTAGTAGGCCGTGGCGAGACCATAAGTACCTTTTCGTGATGTTATGTGACATCGGGCGGTGATAATTTAATTTCCCCACATTAAAAGAAATAGCCAAATCGTTTCCCCAAATTAAGTTACCCCAAATAAAAAAATAGCCAAATCATTACAAAAAAACACCAATTGATTAGAGAAAAATTGAGTATAGTGTGATAATTAAAAAGAGATATATAAAAACACGCATGAGTACGAGGAAATTATTATACCAAACTGTCGAAGCCATCCGTCCAGTGGTTATTCAGATTAGCAATTTCGAACACACCAAAAGTTTCATTTATATATATATATATATATATATATATATATATATATATATATATATATATATATATATATATATATATATATATATATATCTGTGTGTGTGTGTTCAAAAGAGATAGTAACAAAGAGAGCGCATATGAAAATATAATGACACTTTTAATGTGCAAACGCATTCCTAAACTCTGTATATAAATATCTTCCTAATTTTAAACAAGGTATTTTTGTAAATCAATGCCAACTATACAGCATAGAAATAATAGTGTAAGGAATATAATAAGTAAACACCGGGCAACGCCGAGTGTAAATCATTTTGCATTTTAGTTGTAAGCTTACCTATCTATCTATCCATCAATTTATCTATCTAATATGCTATCAAAGGAAGTTAAAAAAAATTCATCTTAGGAAATAATATGTTGAACGAACATGCAGGTTCAGAAAGGGTCAAAGGGTAAGGTTGTAAACTTTATAAACTTAGTAACTATTTGAGTTGCACCGGAAAGTATGCAAACCGGTCCGGATCTGACGTGTGAAGATGTCCCACTTGAATAATTATTAGAGTAGTTTTTTGAGACGTCACAGAGACAAGATTGGTTAAACATACCTCTACAAAATAGGATGGTTTCAATATGGATGCAGAGAAACCCAAGATAAAGATCGTCATTCACCCCAGTTCTGTTTTGACGAAATGGCTCGGTGTCTATAAAGAATATATATATATATATATATATATATATATATATATATATATATATATATATATTATAACATACAGCGTCTTGTATTTGTCTTAACGTGTTTCCTTCAAAAATAACCCAGCTCCTCCCAGACGTTGGCGAAACCCCTAGGAGGAGCAGCAGAAGACAGGTACATAGTAATATTTTCTGTATTATAATGTACTGTGAACTATATGTTCTGACACACATGTACACTCAAAGAGCAGACGAGTCACGGCCTGTTAGAAATGTGCTTAATAACGCCGTTAAACAAGAGATTAGATAGAACACATCCAGAAACGAGCGAAACCAATTATATAGAACATTTGGTTGCCGTGTGACTTTTTGTGGTCGCATGTCACAGATGTTGAAAAAGCCTAGTTACCATGAGATAAACAAGAAAGGAAACAAACAAATACGTGAAACTAGTAAAAAAAACACATACACACAAACACACGCATGTACAGTTAAATATATACACAAGGAGAGATGTCCGGGAACACCCGATATACATATACATGCAATTGTAAAAGACTGTAGCTAACGAGCCTTATCATTCGAAACGCCATTAAACACTCCCACGCACACGACCACATTGATGGGTTGGCATACACGCACTTTAACAAGCAAGGAATAACATAGACAGAATTAAATATAGTGAAGGCACATTTTGAACGATGCCGCAAAGAAAAAAATAAAGACAAATAAAATTATTATGAAAATAAGCACACGCACACTCACACACAAAACAGCTAAAAAATGTGTTAAAGGTGTAAGATAACTGAAGAACTGAAAATGAATATACGCATTTGTCAAGAAAACAAAAAAGAATTAGTAGATTTTTTTGTGTTATCTAATCGAAGAAAACGTTATTCAAATTTTTTTGTTGGGGGGGGGGGAACAACTGGAAAGATTGATTGGCAGCATCGTTCCGTAAATGTGTGCCAGTAATTGTTTATGGATGATTGGTGACTTATGTTGTTATTAGAATGACATTTAACTTTGTGGTTTTTGATGCGAGAACCGTGTGCGTTTAAAGTGGAAAAACGGAAGAAAATAAAAATAAGGATGAAAAAGAAGTCACCCCGCGCAGCGAAAGAGATCACGACCAAGCCTGATATGCGATATGTTTCTGTGATACGCAGTAGTGTTATTTTATATGACAGTGGCGCGGACAAAATTACTTTTTTGTGGAAATAGTAAAAAAGCGATTTCTAAATATGTTTATTTAAATATTTTATCGTGTTTTTGATAGCCTTGTGTATTCTTGTCTTGAAAATTTTGAGATTTTTTACCGTGCTTTTCATGTTTACTTTGGAAAAGGAAAGAAAAAGAGGATTAATAAAAAAGAATTCGAGCGAATCCGTAAAGGTTTTTTTCCTGACGCTCAGAAAAAATACTTTTTTTTTTTAAATTGAGTTATAATGGCATATTTTGTGGAGACACACGGTGTTAAGATGTTGCTTTTCAAATTTGAGTCGGACTGTGCAGGTGTAGGGTTTTTTAATCATTCATGGACATCATGTAATGTTCAATCTTTTTGACGTGAACATTTCGTGCCTCGGTTTACAGAACTGTGATTTATCAGAAGGACAGCAGATGAAATGTAACTTTTACATGTTTTTTCTGAAGGAAATCGTTTTTTATTTGGGCGATATTATGTGATTTGCACCATTTTAGTACAATTTTATGGTTGTTTTGTTTTTGGTGGATTCTGCCGCAGACCGGTGCAAATAGAATTGATCTTGACTTGTAGACATACTTACATTAATGAATAATTATTAAAAAAGAAACGAAATAAGATTAAATATTTAAGCGATTACCAAAAAAAAAATAATAAAAAAAATGAGGAGGCTACCTGATTAATAGGAAAATGGTCAGCGAATTTATCTTAAGTATTGAAAATGTCAAATATAGTACTGGTTTATTCTTGTTTTAGATAGTGTCACGAAATTGTTTTTTTTTTCTCTGTTTGTTGTTTCAGTAGGATTTTATTGTCCGGAATAATCATAGATTCGGCGGAAGGCACAGGAAAATTATCTCTCCTCTATATCCTAGGAGTAATGTGCTCATAGGAAGCACGTTATAGATGCTACCTGATGATTGTCAAGTTCTCTGAATGACCTCATGATTCAAGATGATACTACGCTTTCGGTCTTCGGACGTTTGTAAAAGCTTACACTTGGGTATAAAAGTAACCCCACCACAGTGCGTAGACAACCAGGATGTCACTGCAATTGTGTTGATGTGTGACGAAGGTGTACAATAAATGGGGCGAACATGAGAGATGTTTTGACCATTTAAGATGTTTCCATATAAGGTGTGGTACTATCAAGATACTGGTTAGACCCTTAAGAGTTGTATAAAAAAAGAGTTCCCTGGTTTTGGTATCCTCGACACCCCAGCAGAGTATAGAATTACCACATGATACCGCCGCTAGTAAAGGATCCGTCATGCACCAGGGGGATGGTGAGAATTCTTATGTTACTTTAGATATGGATATGCTTCCGTTCAATGGATCTGGTCGGATTATCCGGTGAAATCTGAGGTATTTGTAAGTTGAATGGTAACTTTCGAAAATTAGTGCGCTGACTACTTGATAGGCTGTAGCTGTTTTGTTTCTCAAGATCCGAATTGTGATTGTATGTTGATAATGACAGCTGAATAGTGCAGTTTTTTTGTGCCAACTCTGGAAAAAAGAACTTGTCTGTAAAAGCAGCGACGATGATTCATACGGGTTGAGGAGGCAGAGGGCCTCGATTCGTGCTGTTTCGCTGATTGACGAAGATTTGAAACTATCAAATTAAATATATTTTACGTGCCTTGGGGTTGTTCCTAAATTTGTGTGGTATGCTGATACATCCTTAATATCGAAAACAAAAATTGAAAATATTATAATTTAAACAGAAACAATCAAATTTTGATAAAAATGTGCAATTTTATGTATCTTAACATCCCTTATCCATTTTCTAAGTTTTATCTCCACACAAGTAAGAAAGTTCATCGGATTTACTCAAGAAAAGACAAGGGGGCGTTCGCAATGCATGCCCCATTGTACTTTATATTTGTATTTAACACCTTTATTCAAGTAATTATATATAAACAATTTCATAAAATAAACAGTAAAACGATATTACATTGCAATAGACATGTTAGTAAGTAATTAATTGATTTAGTTTAAATTTGATCGCGATAATAATAAAATGTATGAAACATCTCTTGAACCTCATTTGTTTTCCGTAAACTTCAGCTTTCTGTATAGAAACTGAAAGGTATAATTTACAACACGTGTTATAATATTGACTTTTTCTTTTCCTGTGCTTTTCTCTCGCCCTTACACCTTTTTTGTACTATCTCTGTCTCTGTCTGTGTGTCTCTCTCTCTATTTCTCTCTCTCTCTGTCTCACTCTCTCTCTCTATCTCTCTCTTTATATATATATATATATATATATATATATATATATATATATATATATATATATATATGGGTGTGTGCGTGTGTGTATTATTGATAATGTGATTAACTCAAAAGTATTAAAGATGAGTACCAGGCGCGTCTCCGGTAATCTGAACTGACTCATAGCTTGGAGCGGATCAGTTTTACCGGAACTTTTAGACTAAATACTGGACTTTTCTCGATAAGCCTTCATAAAGCAACCCGGAAATACACGGACGGGTTATGAAATACAGGATAGATTTGTAATTCCTCACTTTGATGTACTAAATATGTCATTCTTGTAAATGATAATATTCAGCTAAGTCGACTATCGTCGAATTTAAAGTTAAAAAACAGAAACTCCGTCTCGCCATAGCAGATTTACACTTATGATTATACAAGTGTGTTTATAAACAGATCTAGTTGTATATATATATATATATATATATATATATATATATATATATATATATATATATATATATGTATGTGTGTATATATATGTATGACTCCGAAGTATATATTTTCTTTCTAATCTAAATCGCGGCATGGTTTCTAAAAAAAAAAATAATAGTCTCTAAATAACTATGAAAATACTAATGTTTTTTTCTCATTCTTGATACTTTAAATCTTGGTTTTCTTATTGATATATACTTGCCAGGGAAACGAGGATATTGATGTCTGATTTTGAATGACTAATATTCCTAAGATGTTTTTCAAAAGTAAAGCCACAATGATTCATATCAAATTCCTATTTCTATTTTTATAGATATCGTTAACAATTTCATGTAGATGTATATTACCACTGATTCCGGTTAAATTATATTGATTACATTATCAATTTTATAATAAAACTTTATTAATTTTCTTATATTTTAGAATTTAGAAATTCGGACATTTTGAGACAATATTTTACGATCAACATAATTGAACGTATTTTAGTAATTTCATTTTCAATTACGTATATTTAACATGTTAGTTAACTATAATTATATTAATCTCATATTTTCTTTGTCTTAATGAATTGTAGTTTTTCCTATTGTTTTATTGAACTAATTCGCACTCACTCTTCCTTGTCTTACACACACACTCTCACATATATATATATATATATATATATATATATATGTATATATATGTGCGTGTGTATGTGGGGGATTAAAAACAGAGTTATTGACATTCTTAAACCCACACAGACACACTCCAAAACACACACGCACACACACACACCCATATATATATATATACATATATATATATACATACATATATATATATGTAAAGTAGTAGCGTTCGTGTGTGTGTTCGTCTGTGTGTTCAACTCCCCATGTTACAAGTAATATAACGGCGATATGTGTCTCCACCTCTCCTGATCAAGAAATATTAATGCCAATGATAGGATATCTCTGTTTAAGGAGACATTATATTTTATGCGCAATGTCTATATATAGCATTCTTCAAATCATATTTACAGTGATTGAGCATATCCCATTAAATTACATCTATTTAAATAATTAGCTCCATTATATTACTTATTCGACATAATAGGCTCGTTTCAACTGTATTATTTAAAAATAATTTATATTTGATTTAACTTATTTTATCTTAAATCTGAAGCCGTTTCATTTTCAAACCAGAAAATCAAAGGGAAATAACTTATTTCTTTGCAAAAACTGTATAAAACGGAGCACGTTATTAAATATTTTCTGCAATAGAGTTGTTTTCATTTCGAAATATTCTTCTAAGCTTAATTATCATTTTATTTTTAATTCGGAGGTATTTGTTTCCCTTATTCGTGATTTCTAAGTTATTGCCTCGTTATCCTTTTCTTTCACTGTATTTAGCAGTTTTATTTTTTCTTATTTTACCACGCTGATGCCCGGGAGAAGGGGTGGTATGGGGTTAGAGAAAAATAATTAAAACTAATGTCCTTATTTACTTGCATCCCCACGAGGGCAGATTATGTCAGACAGACGGTCTATTTTCCATGTGCCAAAATCCATCATTATCTGCTCCTTTGTTGGTTATAAAATGTAATCCGTGTTGCCCAGGATTTATTATAATAATTATACCATAGCAAGTGTGTTTAATTGCCTGCGAAACAGATTTGTTTATAATTAATTTAATACAAAATATGATTTTTGGCTAACATGCATTTCAGCGGCGTGAATTCATTCACTGAAAAAAATTTATAAAAATTATGTATTTTTATATAAAACATTATTAGAGCTTAACGTTTTAATAAATTTTTATCATTTTTTCATTATTTTGTATTAGTTTAAATATACTATATATAATATACAGGTAAGCATTGCTGGATAGCATCGTCCTTTCGAGTTACTTAAAACTCCTACTTGTAAGACATCGGCTTGGGATTATTATCTGGGTAGATAATCGCGTCCCTTGGCGAGATAAAGTAGGTCCATTTCACAGTCGGATTTCGGCGCGGTTTTCTTGATATGTGTTGGGGATTATAATTTCTTGTGTGCAGGCCGTTTGCTCAGTTGATAGAGTGTTTGTCTCGCAGGCAAGAGACTCGGGTTTCGAATTCTGAATTCGGATGTGTCTAACGGATGAGCCCAAATGAGGGCAAAACTCGAGTCTTGGACTTCCGGTTCGTTGCCTGCCATGTCTCTTGTGGGTTGCGAAGTTGTAATCGAATTAATTCACGTCCTGCTACCAACCAAACAGAAACCAGAATTGCACCATAAATATTAAACCTTTCTGTAGCAATTTCACACATGTTTTTTTCCTGTGAAACACGAGAAGAATCTTTTGCTCTGTGGATTCCAACTCAAGAACTGTCTACTGCAAACCAGTACACTCCAACCATCGGAAACTGTTCTGAAACTAAACATGGCTTACACTTCTTGATGCTATGAACCCAACATGCGCCTGTATTTCGATGGATCCGAATTAAAATTCAAATTGTGTCAAGTGAAATTTCTAGGATATCTACGAATTCAAAAGCTACAGAAAGTACTTCGAACACAACCTAAAACCAGAAACGACCCCGACTACATTAAAAATAATGCATCTGTCTTTGCGCAATTAATACAGTGTTTAGATGACCGAATCTAATGAGAGAAGCCCTGGACTATGGCTGTAAAGCATTGAACATATTGAGAGAGCATTATATATCGAAAGGAAACCCCAAAATTATCTCTTTGTATACCGAGCTGACCTCTCTAAAACGAATGGAAGCCGAAACCCTTACTGATTATAATATAAGAGCTGAAACGTCTGCAAATTCGTTAAAAATGGCTGGTAAATTATTAGCGAGAGTATTTTTATTTCCATGATCCTTAAGGGATTACCGAGTTATTTCAAGCCATTTACCGCATGATTTTAACTAATTCAAGGTAGCACTCAAAAGTTACGAGGAAACTGAGAAAATGATCACAGAAAAAAAAAAACGAATCCACCAATATCATGAAATTTAAAAAAATACACACATAAAAGCACCAAAATTAAATTATACCCATGCTGGGAATAAAAACCACAACTTTGCCATAAACAATTGTTCTCCAAAGAAAAGTACAAAAATTATTTGCTATAATTGTGGACGACCTAATCACAAGAGTTTCCAATGTAGATACAGGACTCAAAATGGCGACTCCACCAAATAATAATAATTTTCTTGTCGATTGTGTTGCCACGGCACATGTGATTACAAAGGAATCTGATTTTATCAATTTTGATCCTAACTTTAAGCCACAAAATCATGTTGTAGAACTAGCTGACGGTAGTCGATTAAAGGATTTGTTTTTAAAAGAGGCGATGCTAAAATCTCGCTAATGAACAATAAAGATGAACTATGTTTCTGTACTCTAGAAAACGCTCTTTTAATCCCAAAATTTAAATAAAATATTTTATGTACGAGCTGCCAGTAAGCAAGGTGAAAATATAAACTTTATCCCCAATAAATCAATACTGGTGTACCCTAATCGAACTGCATTCAGCATTTTAGAAAGTGGAAGACTATATCATTAAAATAGCGTAGTCCCATCGAAAACCGCCTGCCATGATCTATGGACATGGCATAAAATTCTTGGACATTGCAATATTCCTGATATCAAAATAGTACCAACTGTAGTTCTAGAAGTGTAAGCCTTGTTTAGTTTCATAGAACTTTCAGATGGTTCGTTGTTTTAAACAAGTCTTGAGAGGTGACTAGTTTGCAGTAGACAAAGCAGTTTCCGATGGTTCGTTATTCTAAACAAGTTTTCAGAGGTTACTTGTTTGCAGTAGACAGTTCTACAGAGCAAAATATTCTTATCGTGTCGAGACGGAACAAAACAACATGTTAAATTGCCCCAGAAAATGTTTAATATTTATGAAGCAATTCTGGTTTCTGATTTGTTGGTAGCAGAACGTGAATTAATTCGATTCGTCAGTTCCTAGCAGCATCGTTTATAAATAGAATCATCCGACTGTGTGGGATCATACCCCATTATATTTCTTGTATGATGGGATGTGTCTTCTAGCGGCTTCGGCTGAAGGAGGACAGGGTAGTACACGCCATGGATTCGTCACTTGACACTCAGCCCAAGAGGTGAGGGACCGGGAACCGGCACAGCACCTGTTGGAATGAGGTACGCGTCCTGGGTAATACCTAGGAGGTCCACCCTCCCAGGCCTTGCCACCGGGCTTTCCAGTGGGGCAAGTTTATTGCTTGCTGCCTGAGACACCCCGACCGAGGAATGCCGACGGGGTTACTCGGGAATTTTTTTAAAGTTGCAGGAGTGCCCCTCCTTTAGGGGAGCCTGAGTGGTTCCCAATTTCCAGGCCTTGTGCCAAATATTGCTGATGTGGGCAGCATTTAAATAACTACCCCATTCTACTTCTTGTATGATGGGATGTGTCTCCTAGCGGCTTCGGCTGCAGGGAGACAGGGTAGTACACGTCAAGGATTCGTCACTTGACACTCAGCCCAACAGGTGAGGGACCGGAAACCGGCCCAGCACCTGCTGGACTGCGGTAAGCCGCCTGGGTAATACCTAGGAGGTCCACCCTCCCAGGCCTTGCCACCGGGCTTTCCGGTGGGCCAAGTTTATTGCTCGCTGCGCTGAGGCCCCTCGACTGGGGAATGCCGATGTGGGCAGCAATTAAATATATACCCCATTACAAGTCCAAAATATTGCAACAGTAGCTGATGGAATTAAAATGCAAACATCAAAAAACATCAACTGCGACTTCTGCACGCAGGGGAAATGAAAAACTATCAAAACAAGATACCAGACAAGAAGGCCAAAAAATCCTATCAATGGTGGTTTGTGACTTGAACGGTGCGGTCGAACCAATTGCCAGAAAACATTATAGATATGTGTTTAATTTTGTAGATGACCATTCTGGTTTAATAATGGTGTACTTTTTAAAGAACAAATCTGAGACCCTGCTAGCAACTAAAAATATTTAACGAATATGTCTCCCTACGGTGAATTGTTTATTCGCTTTGACAATGGTACGGAATTCACTAATAACGATTTTGGACTTTTACTAATTAAGCATGGCATCAAGCGCGAAAAATAAGCTCCTAGATTGCACACCAAAACGGAACTGCGGAACGTGAATGGCGGACACTTTGTGAAATGGAAAGAGGTCTACTCATTGAATCAAACCTCCTAAAAAACCTTTTGGACGTACGCACTTATAGCGGCTGCTTATATACGGAACAGGTGTTTGAACAAAACACTATGTAAAACCCCATAGGAGACTTTATGTGGTAAGAAAACAAAACAAAAAAAAAACAAATTTAAGCCGAATGCATATTTTTTCGCATATATAGATAAAAAGAGTAAATTAAATATTAAAAACGATAGAGGTTTATTTCTTGGATAAGATAAAAAACTGTCCAGCCAATTTAGTATTTTCTTCAGAGTAAAATAAAAAAAAAGACTCTGATGTGTAAAATTCACAGGCACGTTTACTTTTAAAGACGCACCCCCGTCATAGGAAGAGGATGAAGTTATATTTACTCAATTTATTAAAACAAATGAAGACAATGAAGATAAGGGAGACAAGAGTATACATGATGATGATGATGATGATGATGATGATGATGATGATGATGATGATGATGATGATGAAGTCGAAAGATATCCCAAAAGAATAGAAGGCGACCCGATTTTTTTCTGGTCGACAACATCAAATAGACTATTGCTATTCCATAGAAAATACGCCCAAAAGCTTTAACGATGCTATTAATTGAGAATATTGTAATGAATGGAAAATAGCCATGAAAAAAAATAAATGCGTTGACCGAAAATAATAACTATACGGTACTACCTCTCCCAAAAGATAAACATGTTATTTCTACAAGATGGGTCTTTACAAAAAAGGCTACAGCATCAGGTGTTGAACAGTAAAAAACTAGATGTGTTGCTAAAGGGTACTCTCAGATTTACGGTATAGAATATTTTTCTACATTTTGTTACATGATAAGGGCTGTCCCCTTTTCATGTAAGTATAAAAATGGAGAATTTAGTTTATAATGAAAATGAAATAGCATAGGCGAAATTCGAACCTCGTAATCTAGTTTAGAAATAGATTACGTGTGAGAATTTAAAAATGTAAAACAAACATTTGTTTAGAATATAGATAAATATTTCAAGGAAAGAATGTGAACTCTCAAGTTTGTTATGAAATTTTAAATTGAAAGAATTCAGCTTATAAGATAATGTTTTTAACATATTGAATATAGGTTAAAATTCCTTTTGTAGAAATAGGAAAAGTTTTGGAACGTATGTCCAGGACACGTGAAAGAAGGCACATGTTTTAACATGTGTATGACGTCACGGAAAATAGAAAGTTCTAGGAATAGAGAAAAAACTTGAGAGTTAGTCAGTGAAGTAACGCGGAGAGAGACAGTCAGGCATCTAGTAGCGAGACGTCACGTCAAGAAAAAAAATGTGAGACTTTGAATTCTTGGTGATGGAACATGGCCGTGTGACGAAATATACCATTATGTGTTTTGTATAACTCGTCTTGTGTCTTATGATTCTTACAGAAAGGTAAAGTGGAATTGTATTATATATTTGTGTTATATGCCTTTACATACACGTCTCAACATCATCATGTCCGAACTGTCTGAACACTATCCCTTCACTCTAAGAGCTTCTTCCCCTTCTGCTTCCATAAACACAATTAAGGAATTAACATTTTTAATATAAGAATCTTATAACAGGAACAATCTCTCTAAGTCTCTCGTACAACAACTTATACAGCTTCTCTCTCTGTCTCGGAGTCTTACAACATCCCTCACTGTAATAAGACTCTTTCTAAGCTTCTCTCTCTAAGACTCTTTAAAATGAAACCCCTATATAACAAACAGTATTTTGGTGTTCGTGAACCAGTTTGCATCAGCGATGCAGAAACCGAACCTGGGGTCGATACCACGAAAAAAAAAACAAAAAAAAAACAACGTTTTAAAAGGGTCCAACATAATGTAAAATAAATAAATAAATAATAGCACGAAAAAAAAACATTACACGATCACAGAATTCGAAAAAGAAAAAGAAACACAACGTTTTAAAAGGGTCCAAGATAATTAAATAAATAAATAAATAATACCACGGAAAAAAAAACATTATACGATCACAGAATTCGAAAAAGAAAAAGAAACACAACGTTTTAAAAGGGTCCAACATAATTAAAAAATAAATAAATAAATAATACCACGGGAAAAAAATTACACGATCACATAAATGCGAACAAAAAAAAAGAACAAAAAAAAAATGAACACACACGCACACAGAGAACAAAAGATACAAGAAATATTAAAAAGAAAAAAAAGAAAAGACTCTTTAAAATGAAACCAATGTAACAATTTCACCAACGACAAACCTAACGACAATCAGAATTTTATTGCAAATCGCATTGCAATATGATCTAAACGTGCATCAAACTAACGTAAAAGTCCTTGTTTGAATACCATAATAGACCGCGAAATTTATATTACCCCTCTAGAGGGATTTATAATGAAAAAAAAAATAGCGTGTGGCAATTTAACGAGTCCTTGTACGGTCTAAAGAAGAGTTAACAGTGTTAGAATACAGTATTCCATGATTATATTATTAAACAACAATTTAGATAATACGCTGCAGACCCGGTTTATATACCCAACACAAATACAATACACAACTGATTTTGGTTTTATGGATCGATAATATTTAATCGCATCAAATGGTGGCATAATGTTGAACGGTGTTAAGAACAAAGTAGGTAAAAGATTCAAAATGACCGATCTTGGCAAAATATCCAGGATTTTAGGATAGAATTTACTATAAAGGAAGGATTTTTTTACGATCAATCAAGATACATTGACAATTTACTCTTTGGAATGGGACAGTTCAAGAACGCTCTACACCGGCCGAAAATGGTATTAATAAAAAATACACACACAGAATCTGAAATAATAGACGATAAATTATATCGAGAAATAATAGGCAGTTTTTTTTATATTTAATCACCGCGACAAAACTCGACATATGCTACACAGAAACAAAACGGACCCAAATTTATCACGAACGACAATGAAGGATTTAAACAGAGCTAATGTTATATATTCGTTCTTCATTGAGTTTATCCTTGAGGGGTACCAAATTGAGCTTTCGTTACATTTGAATATGTTATATAGAGTTCTTCATTTAGGGGCACTTTTTTACGTTTGGGTGTATACACTGTATAACATCAAAGATTCCGTGTGCGTATGATTGTCTCTAATATAAATGGTTGTGTGTTTGATTATCATAAAGGACATCGTGTGTGTGACATGTAATTTCTGAACCTACCTCTGTTTCTTCTCGCTGTTGGATCATCTGGCAATTTGTCATCCTGGAGGAAGACTTGATACCTGTTTGACGAAGATTTATCACTCCAAGACGATGAAATGGTTTTATAGTTTTTTATTTCACTTTCCCCAGAGGTTCTGCAGAAGTGGAAGTGAAATCGGCTTGTGTTAGTTCTTCTTCACACACGTCAGCGTTCGTCTCCCCCCTCCCCAGTTAAGAGGAGGAGATCACTGAAAAACGTCCGTCTTCTTCAAAGCTCAAATCAAATCTCACAGATCTAGCCAACCACGTCACACATACGTAATTTGGTCAGCTGACCTTTGGTTCTGATAAACGTGTCTACCTCCACGTTTACTCACCTCTCTCTCTCTCCCTCTCTATTCTCTTATAGAGACACAGAGAGAGAAAATAGAAAGAGTAAGAAAGCCAGAGAGGGGGGAGAGATGCTCGTTAACATTCCTCCACCCCTTTTTTATCAAAATGTATGACTAGCCATACATTTTTAATAACTAACTAACTAAAAAAAAATAATTATGTCCGAAGTACATCTTTATTTTTTCACTTTCCGGACTCACCCCTTTTTCTGAGAAAGATAAGGCACCAGTACTCTTCTACTACACTATCAACCCTTCTGCTGCTTCTCGAAAGTCTCTCCTCGACATTAACTTGCTTCCAAGTTAGACAAAGATACAGCTTTGCAGATATGCATCTTGTCTAGGCGGTCGCATTGTTGGATATTTTCCACTGACTCTGCTCTTTATTTGGACCACTTGGCCAAACAAATGGAGACTCCATTTTCGATCACTTTTTCGAAATGGGGCCAGCATATCGCAATTACGACCAGAACGTCGGATGCTCCATGTTGGTGGTAGCTTTATCGCATGGGGACTCGAACCCCAGACCCTCAGATTAAAAGTCTGATGCTCTACCGACCCAACCATCCCACTCGCGTTCTCGACTTTCAGCATAGGCCTAAGTCCCAGTTTTTTCCTTTACTGTAATGCCCTGACGTCTTTCTCTGAGTGGTCCTATTACTGGAGCTTTGTTCTATTCTATTTACTACTTCGGGACTTCACAAAGCTCTTCTACTAACTCCCTTGGTTGGTCTAAGCCAAGATACGCCTTCACACTGATTCACTCGGAACCTGTTTGAGTTCCTGGAACCCGACAAGATACGGAATCATCACTCCCTAACTAATGCGCCAAAGCTTACTTGCGCATCGATTTCTAACTAAGTAGCTTTCCCTTTGTGATTTTTCCGCATTCCCAGCAAGTCCCAAGATTCCAACCCAGATATCCCTCACACATTCCTCTAAAAAAATAAAAAAATAATAAGGCTCTATATTGTCCCTTACGTAATCTGCATCTTTCCCTTTCTTCTATCTCCCCGTGATTAGGCTTGGTACCGACTGTCCAATCGCTCCGTACCCTGAGGAATTATCGCGACCTCACACGCAGACTTTTGTTGGACAAGACTTATTGCCGTTGCTTGGGCCTACGTGGCATCTTCCAACTCACTGGAACCACTAGTATTGTTTTAACAGGGTACTCATTACTCTAAAATAGTATTTCCCTGCCAAATTTTCTAATTTGTGACAATATCGTGGCTTATAAAAAAAAAAACAACAGAAAAAACTGCTTTCTACAGCCTAATCGCCTTGTAATTCTCATGAAAAAAAATGCAACTACGCGCTAAACGTCCCTAAAATATAACTAAACCAACCAAATCTATTCCAAAATAATTTAATTTAATAATACCAATTAAATTCACCCAGCATGTTTTTTTTTAAATTTTGGTACCTGTAATTCACAATAAACCTTCTCTACCACCTATAGCAATGGCCAACAACTCTTTATCTGAGAGTACGTCTCTCAAGCTCCTTGGCCTAACGTTCACTGGAAACATGAGTTGGAACAGTTACATCGAGGGCATTACCAGGGCCGCTGCAAGGAAGGTGGGCTCTCTCTACCGTGCTAGAAAACTTTTAACACCCGAAAGTATCCTGTACCTCTATAAGGCCACTATTCGCCCATGTATGGAGTATTGATGTCATATTTGGGCCGGTGCATCGGCTACTAGTCTCTCGCTCCTTGACAGGGTTCAAAAGAGAGTCGCAAATCTGATAGGCCCTGAACTGGTCTCAAAACTTAAGCCTTTGTCCCATCGTCGAAACGTTGCATCCCTCTGCCTGTTCTACAAGTACTATAATGGTGAATGCTCTGAAGAACTGCAAGCACTTGTGCCCCCACGACGAGAACACCCTCGACAGACCCGACAAGCTGCAAAATCCCATCCCACACTGTAGAGATCCCTAGATGTAAAAGATCCTTCTACTCCAGTAGTTTCTTCCCCAGAACTGCTAGACTTTGGAATTCCATTCCGGGTCACTGCTTCCCCAACTGTACTTACATGCATAAGTTCAAGTGCAACGTGAACCAACATCTCGCTGCCCTAATCCCTACATAGTACCCCAGTAGATGTTTCCCCTGATAGTAGCCCCCTACACCAAAGTGGCAATGTGCCTTGTTTGGGGTGAAAATGTAATAAAACAAAAATAGGGTAACATTTTATTTTCCTAAGTACTTGCATACATATTTCATTCATCTTCTCTTGAGCGATTCGTAACATAATGGCCACGTCAGCCATTGCACCCCCTCTGCCCCTTACACCATGTCAGAGGGCATTTCATTTGCTCTCTGAAGTTGATTACAACTAGATCCGCTCACGCTGGACAGAATACATTCCGTTTACTGCTATGTCAGAAAAACACTTTTTTTTTTCCAAAGTCGGTAAGCGCAACCTGCCTTGAAGACACATAGCTTCACGGAAAACATCGGATTTCCACACATGAAGTACTCAAACTTGCTCCATGTTGATTCTACTCGAAATCAATAGAAATCACGATAAAAAAAATAAAATTCGAATCATTTCTCGAGAATAATGAAATTAATAACTACCCATATAATTCAACACCTCTCCAAAATTCTAACATGCTTGCCACAGAAATTAAATTCCATTCACGCCCCACTTTTTTCTTTCATTTCTTCATATAGTTTATTTAACCCTATATTTACCCTTTTTTCCCCCCTTACTTATGTGGTCAAAACGTCACTCATGTCGAATAGAACATTTATTCTACTTTTCGAAAATTAAAATTAATACCGACTGAACCGTTTACTCTTCCGAAACTTTTTTTTAATCATTTATTACACTGTTTAAATCTTATTTCTTTCTCTTTTTCCCTATTTTATTAGTACTATTATGATTATTAATTAATTAACACGTTCTTTCTTTTATTAATCATTCTTTCAATAGACCCCACAAGCAAAGATTTCACCTCACCATTCTGCGAAAAAAATACATGTCAAAGAACAAGAAAATTCTGCCAATACCGTTTGACAACACATCAATTACATAAAAATAATAAATTAAAAAATACAAAAATATCCTATAAGCAATCACAAAGTCCCATCTCACTAACAACAAAATTCCAAATAACAAGATTCGTGGATACTCCTTTTGACCACGTCATCAAAAAAAAAATTCCTACGAAAAATTCGCACAATCAGCGAAAAAGAAAAAAAAATCATTTTACAGGACATGACCATTGTCTTTTCATCAACAGTACATATTGTTTTTCATTAAAAGTTACATTTAGTTCACAGTTTAAAAATGACACAAAATATTCATAACACATATTTTTGATTGGCATGTTTATCTTTTTGGTTTTCTCACTGGCTGTTGTTAAAAATTTACAAAATAAGGCCATTCTTTGATTTTCCCTTCTAATTTTGACATTAAGTGATATTTTTCTTCGTTCATAACGAGCTAATTCCCAATACGATAAACATTTTTTTAACTATTTTCTATATATAAAGGTTTACATCTGTGTGTCTGTATGTCTTCCTTTTCTTTCTTCGTGAAAAGGTTGTACGTGTGCATTGCTTTTCTTTTTTTATCTTTTTTTTTCTTAATTATTTTTCTAATTCGCCTAGTGTTTTAATGGACCCTACGTTGTGTGTGTGTTGATTTGTATTTTTTTTTTACTGTTCTTTCTTTTTCTTTTTTTTCCATACATTTTATTGTTTTTCTTGTCCTTTTTTTTTCTTTTTTTTAGTCTATTTCTTTCTTCTTAACACTAAATCTCCATGCTTCCACGTTGTATTTTCTTAAACACAGGTTCGATTATCGCATCGGTGATGCGACTGGTCGACGAGCACAAAAATGAATATGTTATATATTCGTTCTTCATTGAGTTTATCCTTGAGGGGTACCAAATTGAGCTTTCGTTACATTTGAATATGTTATATAGAGTTCTTAATTTAGGGGCACATTTTACGTTTGGGTGTATACACTGTATAACATCAAAGATTCCGTGTGCGTATGATTGTCTCTAATATAAATGGTTGTGTGTTTGATTATCATAAAGGGAATCGTGTGTGTGACATGTAATTTCTGAACCTACCTCTGTTTCTTCTCGCTGTTGGATCATCTGGCAATTTCTCATCCTGGAGGGAGACTTGATACCTGTTTGACGAAGATTTATCACTCCAAGACGATGAAATGGTTTTATAGTTTTTTATTTCACTTTCCCCAGAGGTTCTGCAGAAGTGGAAGTGAAATCGGCTTGTGTTAGTTCTTCTTCACACACGTCAGCGTTCGTCTCCCCCCCTCCCCAGTTAAGAGGAGGAGATCACTGAAAAACGTCCGTCTTCTTCAAAGCTCAAATCAAATCTCACAGATCTAGCCAACCACGTCACACATACGTAATTTGGTCAGCTGACCTTTGGTTCTGGTAAACATGTCTACCTCACCGTTTACTTACCTCTCTCTCTTTCTCTCTCTCTTTCTCTCTCTCTCCCTCTCTATTCTCTTATAGAGACACAGAGAGAGAAAATAGAAAGATTAAGAAAGCCAGAGAGGGGGGGAGAGATGCTCGTTGACACTCAACTAGTCTTTCGTTCTTTAAAAGGAACTAAATAATAGAAGTTAGTATTTAGAAAATCAAAAAATCTTTCCAAAGATAGAAGGATTTTCGGATTCAGAATCGTGGAAACGACGAGGATCCAAAATGTATGTGTGGATATTGCTTCAGACTATCAAAAATTGGCCTATTATTTCATGAAAATTAGAAAAGCAACAATTCTCTCTCTCTCTCTCTCTCTCTCTCTCTCTCTCTCTATATATATATATATATATATATATATATATATATGTGTGTGTGTGTGTGTGTGTGTGTGTGTGTGTGTGTGTAAAGCAGAATGTATTGCAATCAAACACACGAACCAGGAATCACTCTACCTTAAAAATATCATAAAGACTATTTTAAGCCAACATAGTCTAAGCACAGAACACGATAATCAAGTAAAGATCTAAGCATATACATATAAAATACCATTTCATAAAAACTAGGTTAAAAAGGAATCTATTATATTGAATTACATATCATTAGAACTAAATATCGCTGATGTATTCACGCAACCCGCAACCCGCAAAAATAATAAAGTTAAAGCGTTTTTGTTCCAAACTTCTAAGGGTATTCGACTGAATAATTTGTTCACGGACCTGAATGCATATAAATTTCTTTAAATTACTAATGCGTAACTCATACTTTAACTGAAATTGAAAAAAAAACTTTAAAATGTCACTTTTATTTTCTTTGTAAGCTTCCTTTTTGACAAATAACTTTTTCCTCATTTTTTTTAAACATTTTCTGTGCGAATTTTTTTTTCGACAAATGCATTTTGCATGCTTATTTTTAGACGCGCATCAATTACAATTGACTTTTATTTTTTGTATACATTAGTTTTATTGCTTCTTAATCAAAAATGCCCTATTTTTCCTTTGCATTGTTTTAACAAACCAACAAAATCTTTTTAAACGGGTGTTTAACGGGTGTATATTACATGTATGTTTATATATATATATATATATATATATATATATATATATATATACATATATATTTATAGCTATATATGTATGCGTTTTTTTAACAAAACTGCATAATAAAATTTAAAGAATGGTTTCTTTTTCACATAACCTTTAAGGTAAAAATGCATTCCATTTGTCTGATATTTCTCCTCTCTCTCTGCACATATATCTGCTTTACATTTGAACCCAATTAAACATGGCGTCTTTTGTACATGCTAAAATTTTAAGACCAATGATTTCTAATTTTGTTATATAATTGGATATAAAAATAGATATTAATTTTTGAGCAGAACGAACCAAATGGACTTAACCATTATAAAAATTCACAATATGTTTCTACTATAATGGGGTAGATATTTATTCGCTGTGAACCGCAGCAAAATGTGGCACAAGGCCGGAAAGTCAAGAATAGGCAAGCTCCCCTAAAGAAGGGGCATTCTTGCCTCAACAAACATTGCCTGGCCACCCCGTCCGTATTCCCCGGTAAGGGTGCCTTAGGCAACAAGCAATAAACTAGACCCAACGAAAAGCACGGTTGCAAGGCCTGGGACGATGGACCTCCTAGGTACTACCCATCAGTCCGACAGGTGCTGGGCCGGTTTCCGGCTCCTCACCTGTCGGACAGATGTCAAGAACGAATCCTCAACGAGTACGCTACCCTGTCTCCCTGCAGCCGAAAACGCTAGGAGATATATCCCATCATGGCTGTAATAATAGGGTAGCTATTTATTTGCTGTGCACGCAGCAAAATGTGACACAAGGCCTGAAGATGCAGAACAGTCGAGCTCCCATAAAGAAGTTGCACTCTCGCCTCAACAAAAATTGCCAGGGCACCCCATCGGCATTCCCCGGTATGGGCGCCTTATGCGAGAAGCAATTAACTTGCCCCACCGGAAAGACCGGTGTCAAGGCCTGGGACGGTGGAGCTCCTAGGGAGTACCTGAGCGATGTACCTCAGTCCGACAGGTGCTGGGTCGGTTCCCCGTCCCTCACCTGCCGGGCTGAGTGTCAAGAATGCATCCTTTCAACCGAAGACGCTAGCAGACACATCCCATCATCTAAGATGTATAATGGGGTATGATCCCGCACAATCGGGAGATTCTATTTATAAACAATGCTGCTAGGAACTGACGAATCAAAATTATTCACGTCCTGCTACCAACCAAGCAGAAACCAGAATTGCTTCATAAATATTAAACCTTTCTGTAGCAATTTCGCATATGTTGTTTTCCTGTCAACACGAGAAGAAATTTTGCTCTGTTGATTCCAACTCGAGAACTGTCTATGCAAACCAGGCAACTCTCAGGACTTGTGTAGAACAACCAACCATCTGAAATTGCTCTGAAATTAAACATGGCTTACACTTCTAGAAAAGACATTATATATACATATATATATATATATATATATATTTAAGCCAGATCTTTATTTGAAATAGGAGTCAAAGACAATTGCTTCCGCCTTGTCAACTTTAGTGCAGACTACCAGATTCTTATGACATACATTAACATTCAACTCCATACCAGATAAAGACTATCTGGTGGTAACCACGCTCTAAGCTCTTGCGCATATTGGACTACACTATCTGTCGCTTCAGAGACTTCAAAAGGTTATACACGCTCTATGCCAGGAGCAGAGGATTGTTTGTCTGACAAGTGATTATATTATTCCCAAAACGCTTCTGTATACAACGATCTAAGGCAAATAATGTTAACGCACAACAGTTCCAAGCCCCAATGGCGGCAGAAGCGATGCAGAGCATATTGCCGCATCTAATAAATCTTACCAACAATGAATATCTGTCTCGCACCTTGAAACTATATGCAAATCTGTCATAGAAATGCGTGGCTATATAAAAAAAAACTCCCCAAAACTGGTTTTATGACAACAACTAGGAAATACCCTGTATAATCGACAACAAATGAAGAACAAATATTGTGCATTATAACAACAACACGGAACTACTATCTATCAACTCAATACAAGATGTCTCAAAAAGCTTCGTAACAAACAAAATCGCTTATGAGGAAGGAAACTAAGGGAACTTCAGCAGTGCAAAGACGCCCTGAATATTGGAAGCTATGTCTTTTGAGTCAAAGAGATATACCTTCTTGTCAGAGTGTGAAATTAATTAAATATGTTTACAAGTACATAAATAGGGCATCTAATGCTTTCTTTATAAAGATGTTAGTGCTGAAGTTAGGCGATATTAAGTCGGTATATATATATATATATATATATATATATATATATATATATATATATACTAGCACAAGTGAAGCATTTTAGTATATTTTGGGGTGTTCATATTGATGACAGCAATCCCCAATCTTACTGCTTGCAGTCCATCCTAAAATTAGTTGGAGGTTTCATTTCACAAACAAATATATTGTCCAAGTCGTTCTTAAATCACAAATATACAAGTCTTTCAGCATTTTTAAATTGTAAACACGTGATCAGTTTGAAAAAACTTTTATTTATAATCAGTTTTAATCTTATTACATATGATGCAACAACATATAGCACAGGGGAAAATGAGGTGTATATTGTGAGGGTCATTGAAGTGTAAAATTTTACCCTAAAATTAGAAGTGTTTATACTGTGCACCCAAGTCTGACCCCCAAGATCGCCATGGGCATGGAATATGTGGCTACATTAAATATGGCTTCCCGTGTGGCAGGAATATCTCTAGAGAAGCTCCTAATTTACCATCTATGTGTTACTTGCTAATTTACCATCTATATGTTGCACTTGCTAACACCACTGCATTTACATTTGCCCTCTATCGGCCCCACAACAGCGGAGTTATTATCTTTAAGTGCATATCTGAGAAAATAGACCACATCCTGTCTGCACATCCCTCGGCTAACATCCATGTCTGTAGTGACTTCAACGTCCATAACGTGGAATGGCTGACCCATTCAAATAAGACAGACGATGAGGGGAGGTTTGTCATGATTTTGCCATTGCTTATGACCTCAGATTGTTCGCGAACCCACCCGTGTGCCCGATACTCCCGGTCAATATGCAAGCCTCGTAGACCTTTTTTTCTCAACTTCCCCTGAGCTATGTTCATGTTCCGTTCATTCTCTTCTAGGATCCTTCGACCACTCCGTTCTATCAGTTAAGATAAAAACAAAATGTAATAAGTCCCCAAACGTACCCCTCCACCGTACTGTATACCGATACTCTATGGCTGACTGGGATAACTTCCGTACATTCATATCTGATTTACCTCTGCACTCGATGTTTAAAAATGAAGTGGCCTCTATAGTATCAGATCTGATCGAATGGTTAATTGTAGACATAGACAAATTCATACCACCTAAAAAATTCCAACAAAAACCTAACAGCCAGCCATGGTTCTCCCCAGAATGTGCTGCTGCACAGAAATCACTTTTCCCATAGCTACCAACGAAATAGATGCACTGAGACTATAGCTGCTTTCAGGTCTGCCAGCAACCACTGTAAAAGAGTAATAAAAAATGCAAGAGAGCTATATGCCCAGTCTGTTAAATCCAAGGTAGCTGATCAGCGGCTTGGTTCCCACCAGTTTTGGCAAATAACAAATAGGATCCTGAACAAAAGTGTGTGTTCTATCCCAACCATTATCAATGGACCAGAGGTCATCTCGTCAGCGTCAGACAGGGCCAAACTATTTGCAAAGAACTTTGCAGCTTATTCTACCCTATGCGACGAAGGCCATCAACTCCCCATATTTCCTCCTATAACACAGAACACGCTAGGTAACATACAAATATCCGTGCTTGAGGTCGCCACGCTAATCAAGAACCTTGATTCCAGTAAAGCAACTGGCCCTGACGGCATCCCAATTATTGTGTTAAAAAGTTTCAACCAGAACTTGCTCCCATACTTACGAAACTGTTTAAGCGCTGCCTTAAAGAGAAGTGCCTTCAGACTCCCTGGAAACCTCATCAGTTTGACACGTATTTAAGAATTAATGTGATAAGTCATCTCCCTCTCAGTACAGACCAATAAGTCTCCTGTGCGTTATGAGTAAGTTTCTGGAATCCATATTAAATAGAGAAATGATAAACCACCTCAGCAGAAACAACCTTCTTAGTGACACACAATATGGTTTCCGCTACGCAAGATCTACCGCAAATGTGCTGACGGTTATATCTCACAGGATTAGTGAATCTCTTGACAAAGGCTTCCTTTCTAGGGCAATTTCTTTTGACATATCAAAGACCTTCGACAAGTTATGGCATAAGGGTCTACTTCACAAGATTTCCAGCTACGGTATCACTAGAAATGTTTTCTCAATCATTAATCATGTCTCTCCGATAGGATCATAAGAGTAGTAGTAGATGGACAAAAATCGAAGGGATGCATTATTAATGCTGGAGTCCCCCAGGGGTCAGTCCTGGGCCCTACTCTCTTCCTGATCTACATCAATGACCTCCCTATACACATACTTAAATCATTCGTTGACATCTATGCTGATGACACGACCATCTACGGCAACACATCAAAGGCTGTAAATGACAAGGTTCCCTCTGATTCTCTCTCCTCTGATCTCGAGCGTGTGGTTCAGTGGGGGGAGACGTGGTTGGTTACATTTAATGCATCTAAAACAAAACTCCTATCCTTATATCATCAACGCTCTGATCCCCATCTGGCATCAATTGTTTCCAAGGTCGCTGGAAATATGGTGCGATCCTTCTACCGCTCCAGAAGATATCTCACTACTGATGCAATTCTCTATCTATATAAAAGCCAAGTACGGCCAAGGATAGAATACTGCTGCCATATCTGGGCAGGAGCTGCTAAAACAGTCTATCCTGCCTTGATAGAATACAAAATAGACTTCGTGGCTTAGTGGGGGATGCCCTTTTCATTACCGTGCAACCTCTCTCCCACAGAAGAGACGTTGCGAGCCTATCCTTGTTTTATCGTTATTTCCATGGCAGGTGCTCGTCTGAACTCAAATCTCTGGTTTCCCCCTCGCCAATCTTTCACGAAACATCCGTCTAGCTTAATCCACTGTGAAAATTTTCCCCACTCTTTATCTGTGCCTAAATCAAAACGTGGATTCTGTGAACAAAGCTTCTTTCTTAGAACTGCACGCCTGTGGAACTCTGTTCCGTCTGTCTGCTTCCCACCTGACTGCAACTTGTATGTCCTCAAGTCCAACGTTAACAAATTCCTAATGCACCGCCGCATTAGTAAACACTTCCTCAAATCTCCCCACTTACGTAATGTACTTGCAATAACCCTTATCCCTGTGTGGCTTCCGGGCCTTGATAAGTGGTGACCACTGTGTGAAAAAAAAGTCAATGTTAATGTTTATTTTTTAAACTCTTTCCTCGTGAATTATAGGACGGACTTCATTTTCTTTCTACGAACTATTGATTGACAAATTAATTACATGAACGCCTGTTTGACTTAAAATTTGCACGAAAATGGCAATTACTGGGACAGAAGTATGGCTTATGCTACAGTGCCACACACATCTGTTACTTAAGAATCCTTTATGCAATAATCTCAAAAACTGTGAAGTAAATAATCCATTAGCGCTATATCAGAAATAATAGGATTACTATAAATATTAGCAGTAACAGAGTTCTTTAGAGAGAAATAAGTTTAAGAGAAAAGGCATATAAGTTAACTTTGATTATTATTGAAGTCCACGTAATCGAAATGCGAGAGGAGGAGCTCTACACATTTGGATTCGCTGAATCTAATTTAAGTTAAGATATTTTGCAAGAACCTTCATATGATATTGATTCGCTGACCAGATTCATTAATGGAAACCTGCTGAAAATTTTGCTAAACAAACAACACGCATATAGAACAATCATTGAGCACGTGTCCTGTAATCAAGGATTATAATATTTTTAGATGTACCAGTAGAACCTATGAAAATTATTGTAACAAATATATTGCTGTAGAAAGTCAGACAGAGAAAAGATAGACTTAAATGTATCAAGTTCTGTAATTGCAAGGAATGTACTTTCTGGAGGTCGAACAGATAACACGTCATTCACGTTTTTTTAGTACAACTGAAAAACCTGTTTGCAGTATAAGTACAAATTCTGGTATTGCTGAAGTTCTGATCAGGTGTTCTTTATCATGTGGTACAAAGTTACAATAACTCATGAAAATCTCTAAAAGCTGTAAAAAGTACACTGCAGTATTTGCGTAATTCCAACTATTTGATAGGAGATCTAACTGTAGTGATTTTAGGTAAACTATGTCAGTTAATTCCAGGAAAACTTAAGCAGATAAATTGAACCCATGTTTGAAATCGTCTGCACTGTGGGACCATGTCAAACATTAAAAAACTTCTGCGAAAATGAGGGCATATTTACCTGGAGATTTTCTGTCTGGACGATTTGCTTATACCCTCTCTAGACTTGGAGAAAACAAAACTGAATATAAATCGGAAAGGTTAAATGAATTCATCAGAAACTCCCACCTTTGTAAATTAAGTTGAGGAACTAATTAAAAAAATACTTTTTCGTTATTAATTTAAAATGTTACAAGTAAGATACATAAAAGAGAAATTATGACCCACCACCCAAATTTCCATCATAACCTTTACACCCGCTTCCATATCATCATAAAACAGAGTCTATTTTTAAAGGTTCTTTTTGATCTCAGTCAACGACGGGCCTTCTGCTAGTATATATATATATATATATATATATATATATATATATATATATATATATATATATATATAGGGAGAGAGAGAGAGAGAAGGAGTGTCAGAGATGTGTAACGATATAAATACATATGTGGCAAAGCTTGGTGCAATACTAAGTAGATTTAATCCACATGCGACTTAATGCAAAGCCTCTCGCCACACTGAAACCAACAATATCAAGGTCTAACTTTTAAACACGTCTCCTTACCTCTTCTCGCTGTCTCTGTCACATCCTCATCTGTATATAAGCATTTGATATTTCTTCTGTGGGTGTGATTGAGACCATAGCAATCAATCACGCACGAAACACGATCCAAATTTTCAAGGTAGTCAACGTAATTATGTTTTGCACGTGTTATGACAAAATACTGTTACTCATCTCGCCACTGCCTTTAGATTGCTGTCTGTGTTGGCGGGTTTAAAGTGAAACAATTATATTGTATGTACAATAAACATTTGTTTAATATTGTAAATATCAAATGATGTGGATTAAACTTTTTAGTTGCCTTTTATCATATTGAGTAGCACCAATTTCATTAAATAGATGTGAAGACATAATTTTATTTCTTTTTTTCATCCATTTATTATAATTACCGAACCAGCAATTTTTGTACTGTATCCGTGCTGATCAGAACTTGCACAATGTGCAATTACTTTCGCATTGAACATATTCTCATTATGAAGCTTATGTCTCTGTACAAATAGAAATTTGACAATTTGAAAGAACACTCGTTTAAGAAAAACATTTTATAAATAGTTCATATTTGTGATGCCCTTTCGTATTCGGCGACATTGATAGTAAGTTTATGATCATAAATACATGTTGCTTTAATTATAAGAAAACGCCAGCTACGGATTGAGAGACACTATAACTCTTTTAGTTGATTATATCACGGATTTATTTAAAACAACGTTATTTCAACGTTTCTGGATTATTGTAATAACATTATTTCGTTAATTTGCATTTACTCTCTTTATTTACATCAAATTTTATACGTTAAGAATTTTTAGCATGATTATTCTGGTCAATTCAATTCAAGTTTTTCATATCAATCCGGAAATTTCTATAACGATGTAAAAAAAAACAGTACCTGTTAGTGAGAGTTATAACATATATCGATAGTCAGCGCCATACAAAGATCTTCAAACAGCTCTAATGTATGGAACATTAAATAAGCTTCAAAAGGTGACAAGCCTATAAAATCGTATACACGTTTAATGTAGCCAAAGCTAATAACTATTCGTTTCACGTGCTCTCTACCCTTAAGACTGTCCTCTCATGCTGGTTTTATGTGACATTTTGGGCCATTTTTACCTTATCAACACGATATCGATGGTTTTATCTGATCGTCAAATTTTAGCATAAATGGATGTAAAATTTGAGATGAAACGAATACTGTTATATCTGAGCCGAGATTATCCAATCCATATTGGAATCAAAGAAAACAACAAAATGAAACGTGCAGAAAATATGTATATAAACGACGGTGCGTTCACATAAATGCATTCATGAAAGTATATTTTGATTATCTAATTTACTTTTGTTTTTATTTATGTTAACTTTATAAATGGATGCAACCGCAATTTCTATGGCTGTAAATATTTCTTTCCCTCTCTCTCTCTCTCTCTCTCTCTCTCTCTCTCTATATATATATATATATATATATATATATATATATATGTATATATATGTAGATATATCAATATATATATACATATATATGAATATATATATGAATATATATATATATATCAATATATATATATATATATATATATATATATATATATTGACAGCAAGTCATTATTTAAACACGTCTGATTGAACACAGCGAAGCTATACCTTTTCCCGATCGTTCTGGAAATGTTTTCCGTTTGTTGAGCGGTCTTTTTTAAATTCGCAGTCATATTATATAGAATGACGCGTAAAAGTAGTTGTACGGCAAAAAATTCTTACGTAGGGTGGGTAATGTACAACGCATATTTAAAATCATTACCATAAGTTTATGTTGTGCTTAATGTTCGGTATGTCACAGGTAAGAGTGTGTTTGTTTTTTCATCATCAGAGTCATCAGAGTGCTATAGTTAAGAAGCACCTGATTTTTTATATGAATTTTATACTACTCGAATATATTACATGATTTTCGATTTTGATAACTTATGTACGTCACAGATAAAAATGTCTTTGCTTTTCATATGGGTACTTAAATTAATAAGTACCTTATTTCCTGAGTAGGATACTGTAGAAGTACTATCTTTTTAAATTTAAAAATGTAAAAACTCGACACTGTTAATTAATTTTCTGTTGCGCTAAATGTTCTGTGCGTCTAGAGTAAGAATTTTTTTGTGAAGAATCACCGTATTTCTCATTTAAAGCTCATTCTATTTGAATATATGAAGTGATTTGGGTTTTTAATGACGTTTTCCCCGTCACAGGTACGATTTGTTTGTTGTTCATCAGTACTATATTACACAAGTACCTTATTTCTTGGGTAGGACAATTTGCAAGTACCTTATTTATAATATATAGATGAAACCACTCGATGACTTTACATAATCTTTTCTATTGCGAACTTTTCCGTACGTCATAGTTGAGAGTTTTCTTATAATAGAATGTTATGATAAAGAAGCACCTTCTTTCTTATATAAATGTCATACTATGCGAATATATTATATAATTTTCGGTTTGGATTACTTTTATGTCCGCCACAGGTAAGATTTTCTTTGTTTTTCATATGGGTACTATACTGTACAAGTACCTTTTTTCTAGGTTAGGATACTGTAAAGTACCTTTTTTATGTAAAAATTAAAGAACTCGATACGTTCCCAGTACGTTTATGTAATTTTCTGCTGCGTTACATTTTCTGTACGCCAGGGATAAGAATTTGTTTATTTCGTTATCTGTCTACTATGGTACCTTATGTCTCATATGTAAGTCATACTACTCAAATATTAAACGGTTTCAATAACGTTCATGTATGTCGCATGTCATATTTTCTTTGTTTTTTCATGAGTACTATACTACACAAGCACTTTATTCCTTTCATAGAATTTCTTGTACACGCACATACATTAAAAAGTGATCATTGCATGCGGTTTTGGGAATATTACTGGTCAAATATGCAAACATATATAATGCATTAAATTTATAATGCTCAGTTAATTAGTATAGGAATAAATCAAATACATACAAATATATAAGTATATACGTATACCAAGCATTCACATTGATCGGTTATTTAGTTTAGGAGTGAATCCATAGAAATATATACACATATAAACATAATTATAGTGCTCAATGATCGGTGAATTAGCCTAGAAGTGAATAGATTACATACAAATGTATAAACACATACACATAATTAAAATTAATAATGATCGGTTTATTAGTTTAGAAGTGATTTTCCAATAGATAACATTATATATATACACATATTTAAAATTTATAATGGTTGGTTAATTAGTTTAGGAGTGGATCTAATAATAAAAATATATAAACATATACACATGATTAAAATTCAGAATGATAAGTTAATTAGTTTAGGAGTGGATCTAATACATACAAATATATAAACATATACACATGATTAAAATTAATAAGGATCGGTTAATAAATTTAGGAATGATTTCAATACATAAAAATATAAATACATATACACACAATTAAAATTCATGATGATCGGTTTATTAGTTTAGGAGTGAATTCAATACATACAAATATATACATATATACACATAATTAAAATTCATAATGATTTATCAATTAGTTTAGGAGTGGATCCAATACATATAAATATATAACCATATACACATAATTAAAATTCATAATGATCGGTTAATTAGTTAGAGAGTGGATCCAATACATACAAATGTATAATCATATAAACATATTTAAAATTCATAATTATCTGTTAATTAGTTTAGGAGTGAATCCAGGGCATAGAAATATATAACCATATACACATAATTAATAGTATTAATGATCGATTAATTAGCTCAGGAGTAAATCCAATACAAATGTCATTACTTGATCTTCTTACGTGATTTTTGAAATGTAACAAATAAGCTGATATATCATATATAGATTTGAATATGCTATTTTCGTTACTAAAGAAAAAGAAAATTCCTCTGTATTTGTTAATTAAAGTGTTATTGTGTGTTCATTATATGACATCGAAAAATCAAGAATATCGGAATGTAAAAAAAAAAACAAAGAAAAGAAATGATAGGGATCGAAACCGCACAAAGTCTGCTAGAAATCGGCCACATTGGCCGTTGCAACAAACGGACAATCGTTTCAAAGCGTTGTGAAATATCTTCATAAATACATTTCTTTTTTACTCGATGTAACGCATGCGCATATAGACGTCATTGTGCTATACGCGTCAAGGTGTTATTGCTTTCAAGTTTGAACTCTTTTTTGAAGCCCTTAGCAATTATCTTAATCGATGAAATGCCGCTAATAAAATTCTACACCAAAAATGCAATCTTTTCAGCTATTGCACATCCGTATAGGAGGAGATACAGGTTGTAAAACAGACAGACACACACCCACAGACATAGATATATAAGATTAATTTAGGTTCATGTAAGTTATTAAATACTGTTCGTATTTTTTCCCGGTGTTAAATGTGATCCGTTTTAAAAAGAGATGCACTTTTTGTTTTTAATTGTTTTAGCGATATTATATACAGGGGTGGGGATTTGAGAGATTATAGGTTTTAGTAGGTATCGTATTTTGTGAGTTTTTATTTTCCCGCATATTTAGCCCAGTTTATATCCTCTATTACAATTTTATTGTTTCAATTTCGTGCGTTGTTTGCTGATATAATTTGGTTAATTGTTTTTTTAGTTGTTTCATGGGATTTTTTGTGAGTCGTTTAAATTTGGTTTTCGCACAGAAGAATGTATATTTTCCGATGGTGGTCATTTTTTGTTTAAGATCGTGTACATATTGTATTTGTCGGCTATTCGTATAGTGGTGTCGGTGTTGTTTTAAATTTATTTGGCTGTTTCTTTTAGTTTGGGGGTTAGCAGGAGGCTAAGTTGTCGGCGATTGTATCGATTTTTATATCGTTCTCCTTTTAAGAGATCTTTGGGTTTGTGGTGTGTGGACATTTTGTTTTGTTTTTTTTAGATCTTGAATTTTTTGGTAGATTTCGATTTCGCACTGTTTAACGTTTTGGTCGTAATTTTTCGAGAGGTGGAAGTTGGAGGCAAGGTTAAGGAATTGCTTTGTTGTTCGCTAAGTGTTGTGTTCGATAAGGTTAGCTAGTTTTCTTGGGTTGGGAAGGAAGATCTGTCCTGTGTATAGTCGGTTCAGTTTTTGTCGAAGTTTTATTTTGTGTGTTTAAGTTAGACATCATAGGAGCAGTCGGGATTGTGCTAAGGATGCTTTGTAACTGAGTTTCAGTTGTACTTTCTTTGAGTCGTAGTTTAATTGTTTGAATTTCTTAATTATGTGTTTGGATAGCCTCGTTGGGGGGTGATATTTGCTTCGGATCAGGTGTTTCTTGAATTCGTTAGTAAATGTTTCAGTGTGCAATGCTGGATCGTGTAGTTTTATATTTGTATATTTTGGCAGCAACTCATTATTTAAACACGTTTGATTAGACATGACGAGGTTATTCTTTTTTCCGATCGTTCTGGAAATCTTTTCTATTTGCAGAGCGGTCTTTTAAAATTCGGCAGGCATAGTAGATAGAATGGCGCCCCAAAACTGGTGACCGGCCATATTTTTTCTCAAGAGCGTTCTGTCGTGCAGGCGATTATCGTCATTGTTGTTGTTTCTTTTTCTTTTCTTTTCTTTTGAGGCTTCGTGGATTTATAATTTTTTAATTGGGGATAAAGGTGGGTGCAGAAGGGTTGGGGCGAATTATTTTTATTTTATTTTTATTTTTTGTTTCGATCTTCCTATTTTATATTTTATTAATTTAGTTCCATGTTAGTAATTAAATATATAAATATTAAATATATGATATATATATATATAAATAAACATATATAAACATAATATATACATGTAAATATTAAGAAAATACAAAATATAAATATAAAAATTATGACAACCTGCAAATGTAGAAATAAAAACGCATGCTTTACAGCTTCCTGTAAAAGTAAAAGAGTAATTTAAAGATGCACAGTAACAAAATCGCATAGATATATTCTAATAATAACAACGACAGAGAATAAAACGAGCACACAATAAAATAACATCCTCGTGAACCCAGCAAACAACTTAGTTAAACTAAACGTCTTGCATGACAATACCACTAATTATAAAACTAAAAGCCATTTTAATCTATTAAAAAAAATGCAATATATATTAGATCTACTTCTGGACACGTATAACCCAGAAACTCAACACATAAACATTTTTTCAGAAAATATCCTTAAGAAACCAAACAGCATTAACAAGAAATATGTGGCACCTCAAAATATGAAATCCTCAAAGAGCCTAGTTTTTTTTTTCCATTTTATATTAAGGAGGATATAAAAGAGCCTAGTTTTCTCCATTTTATATTAAGGGGGATATAACCCCGGTGAACAATTCTGCACTTTTCGTAGATTTGAATTCCGTGGCTATATTGCAATTCACTTTCAATAAGTAAACGTGTTCTAACCAAAAAGATGAAATATTATCAGGATGCATACATAGACAATTGATGATTTTTCACGGATATAACCCCCCCAAAATTTTAATAATAATAATAATAATAATAATAATAATAATAATAATAAATAATAATAAATAATAATAAGGATAATAATAATAATAATAAAGATAATAATAATAATAAAAATAATAATAATAATAAAAATAACAATAATAATAATAATTATTATTATTATTATTTTACTTATTTTATTATTATGCTATTATTATTACTAATATTAGTATCACTATTATTATTATTTGTGTTATTATTTTATTATAATTATGTTATATATATATTATTATTATTATTATTAATATGAGTATTTGTATTATCCAACATCACAAAAATAAATAATTTATTCTTAAAATAATTACACATATATAATATATCAATTCTTAATACTAAATTTAAAATTTAAACAGTTATCTCTCTTAGATTATTAAACTCTTTTCGTTTTTTAATAAAATTTATTTTTCTTGCATTTTAAAATTAGCGTCCACTACTTAGACAGTTAGATATTGTTTATCAATATACAAGGTGCCTTCAATAAGTTTCCAGACTTTTTGACAAGTATTTTAAATTGTTCGAGACTCTTTAAATAAATGTAGATAGTTAATTTAAAAAGATGTTGCCAAAATACCGAACATCATGCCCACAAACGTTCTGACGAAATTCAAAGCAATTTTTATCCTACTCCATAAGTATTTAATAAATTCTCTCCTTTCTCATTTTTCTCTACTTCTCCTCACTTTTTATTTTTATTAGCAACATAACATTTTCAACATTTTTCTCATATTTTAAAATATTTTAAGGATTATCCACCTTACTTACAACAAAAATTCTAGTTTTATTTTGGTGTCTAAAACTCTCCATTTCCTCTTTTTGCTTAGTAGGAGACTATATTCAAAAACTTGTGCAACCATTTATTAGTTGGCCAGTTGTATGTAAGTCCCAATAGTGATAGAGTCATTCTATTATGTCTGAAAGTGATATAATGTATAACAAACGAGATCGGAGATGGGCTTATGTACAACTCCTGCTTTCTACCGATTCAAGTTATGAGAAAAGAACTATCGGCAGTACATCGCTAAGTTGCCACGAATGATAGGGGTGTGCCGTGGATTATGAAAACAAAATTCCCCGTCATGGATATGGCCTTATGTCTGGTTTCAACTGAGTGTAACCTCATGTCACGTATAAGATTCTAAGACGAGTTATTTAAAACGCATATCTAAAGATGTTTTTTTAGTTTTAATCGGATGTTGTTAATATTGCACTATGGAAACTAATCAGATACTAGAGTCTATTAGAGGACGGTGAAATATAATACTTAAATAGTGAAAGTCATCTGGAAAACAATTGGTTTGGATATTTCAAAGGAAATGTTGAAATATTGCCACAGATTGGGATTTGAAAAGCTATTGAAGTGAATATTTGAAAATGAAGAAAGGATGGGAAGTAATTCCACCACAAATGCGGATGTAAATGAAATTTTTAAGACCCTGTGGAGTTTGGATATGAGAAAAATCTTATTTAATTTTAGATAAAAACAAGCAAATATGTGTGTACATGTTAATCATATATATTTATATAGAGAATAATATTATTCGAATTAGAACTAAGTCATTTCAAGTTTGATGTATTCAAATTTCCTCACATATTTGCATGTCGAAATTAGTTCATGTTTTAATAGAATACGTTTTTACTTTGAGAGGATGCAAGTGTTTTAACTATCTCGGCGGTTCAAAGTTTACAGGATAAAGATAATAGTACATTTTAGATATTAATTTTCTGATGAAGTTTTTCAGAGAATTATTATTATTAGTAGTAGTAGTAGTTGAAGGAGGAGTAGTTGTAGTAGTAGTAGTAGTAGTAGCTTTCATTATTAAGACAATGCATATTATTTGAGATTCTTACTTTAATTTATGTATGATATGCCGCCAATAGAAGTGTGAAATTTTAAATGTCCCTGGGTCCTATTGCTGTTGAGGAAAGGTCTTTGAGGTTAGAAGCGGAGTGGCTTCTGATTTTTATTGTCTTTTACTAAAGTTATTTTCTGAATTTAGATACTTTATTCTCGAGGAAAATCACTGAGATAATAATTATTACGCTTATTGGGTAAAATACTAGTATTGTTAGTTGGATGATTTTGCTGATTCTCTGTGGGAAAGTTATTATTATGTTTGCTTTGACTATTTAGAATTGTCCAATATGAGTGGGAATATAGAAGTGTATTATATTCTGATTGTTAGATTATTATACAACTATAAACCATCTTTATGGGTGCAATCACTTTTAGTGAACAATTATTCTTATATTGGAAATATCAGTTTGTTGACAGTAAATGGACTTGGTTTGTTTGAGCATTTAAAATGTTTATATTATTTAATGTAATAATTGTAGGTGGCAAGTTAAATATAGTTGAATAGAGTATGTTATTATTTTTTTATTGAGTAGAGTATTTAATTATTATAGAATAAAGAAATTGATAGTTCTTTATAAAAAAATCTCTGTAAGATTTAAAATTCGTGATAACGGGCGGCTACACAAAATGCATTTATTAGCTTAATGTGGTAACTTGTGTTTGAGATATTCTGAATAATATTAACGTTTTGATTATGTTGTTCTGGTGGGAATTATATTTTATTTCATTAAAGGATTTGTTCTTTTGGATTTTGTTCGAGTCATATATTGTGTAATTACAGATTTTAATTTAATTGTGTTAGAGTATGGGATGCAGTATTCTATTTTCTGTATATCTTGAATTTCTTTCTGCAGCATTATATAAAGCAGAGTTTTGATCAAAGTTTTTGTCAGTTTCAAATTCTGTAAGCGATAATCGGTACTATAGATTTACTGATTAAATTTAGGTGATTGTAATATTGATGCACATATAATATTGCCAGATTAGATTCGTGGTATGGGTTGTATGATTCTGTGTTTTCGTTAAGTGGATTATCTGAAAATTCACATGTTGTCTTATTAGTGCTAATGTCAATGCAAAGACCGACATTTTTAATGCGTATTTTAAAAGTTTTTATATTGTTTCTGTATTATTTTGGTCTTGTTTGAATAACCAGTATTGCTTAATCTCTATAACGTTTATTGCACATAGTTTAATTCAAGTCAAGTTCTTTCAATAGATATAGCCCCACTATGGCAGTCACTTGGGCAGTGATTGTAGACTCATAATTATATTTAAATAGTTAGTCGCAGTCCTTCTTACTAAATGTCATTTAAAAGATCTAATCAGGGAACGTCTTGCAAAAAAAAATTACACAACTAGCGGAACCTTTGGTTATTCCACCGCAGAATCTTTCATATATAATATATTAGCATTCAGTGGATGTTCAGCCTGAATAGAGACGCTCTGATAGTATTGTAGTTCTTTTGTTATAGCTGCAAAAGTCGTTATCTAAGCTAGCTGGGACGCCAGGCTTAGCGCGGTCGTAAGATATGCTTAAATATGATATTTTAATTCAGGCAACTTTCATAAAAATATATATTCATATGATTTAAGTGCATAAGGTTGAAATGAAACACAAACCAAAATTTATATCGAAAAGAATCACGGGAAACCGATGATTTTAGTTATAAAAAAAACTCCGCGAATATTTCAACAAAAAATATTCTGTACATAGAAACATTTGCTAAATTATGCCGTTATGAATTATTTTGAAGCGAACAGTTATGACTGATAAATTATGGCCATTTTCATAGACACAGATTTTAAGCCGCTTTTTAAAGTGAACTTAAGTCCTCAATTCTCCAAGTGTGCGAGGTTTGCGAGTATAAACGCGTGTTTAAAAATCCCCATGGATAAAATATCCGCACACTGGTGGGTGCGGAGGCGACGGGCAATTTTCAAATCGTATAATGACATGATTAGGGAATGCAGCTCGAACAGAAAACATGGATACTCCTGCTGTATAAGCAGTGTCCGCATCTTTTCGAAGCCATATTGATGATGTTTGATTCCTCCTTTGCGAAACTCAGGAAGGAAAATGCTTTCAAACATTTGAATATAGCGGTCCGAATTAATTGTTGCTCTCCTACTGCAAAACGAATGGACCAAAATTCCTCATTTTTCCAAAACACACCAAACAGTTTGGGTTGTTTAGTCGTGGGTGAAGTAAATAACAAGGATTGTCCGAATCCCAATATCGACAGATTTGCTTGTATACTGTAACATAAAGGTGCAATTGGGCTTAATTACTCATAATTAGGAAAAAATTCTCGTTTTTGTCAACCATGTCAAGCATTGCCTGGAAAAAAAACAAACGGCGGATTCAATTGTTGCATAGGTATAATTTTCTATGGCGGAAAGGTTAGGTCTTTATTTATGATGCACCCTGTCTTACTCCCAGTTCTGCAGAGTGTGGGAATTCAGATGATTGTCTCTCTCACTCGATCTAAATTTCTTGGTATTCTGGTGGTTTTGGCAGTGCTGGGTGATTTGGTTTTCAATAATGAACCAGTCGTTCTAAGTGAACTAACCCACAGAAGAATGTCATTGCGGCTTTGGACATTACCGTGACGACCGGTGTTAAATATTCGCCTGAGGAGACGTTGAATTTTTGTAAGTGATTCACTATTTTTCACGCAAGTGCCATAAGCAAACACACGGTGTTCTCGAATCCACAGTAGCATGAGGGCAATAAACTGAAAAGAAAAACAATTAAATTAATAACTATTTAAAACATAATTTAACGTAAAAGATAACCAAATAACAACAAACTAAACATCATCTGAAGGTTTAAAGACTGCCGTCCTCACTTCCTATGTTTTACTCAGGGAGAGCAAGGAGCGTTAAAAACATCAATTTCCCGAGATGCACTATATATATAATGTTCTATTAGCTACAAACTAAACCAAACCCAAAATTTATGAAGTGTTCTTGGTAAAATTATTTATAAAACTTAGATAACTTAAAGGCCATCAACTATAATCGAAACCGAAACATAAACGTATGAAGACTCCGTGGTAAAATTATTTATTACAATACATGGAAGGGTATGCCAATAAAATAGCAGACACTCGGAAAAAAGAAATAAACGTAAAACAGAAAACAACACATAGCAATCGTATTAATATCTACATTTTGAAGTCTATGATCAGAAGGATTTTAGCGAATATTAGGGATTTGTGAAAGGAATTGGGAAGGATAACTGATATTAATTATTGGTGTCGAACATAAGAACTACTATGCTCATGTTTAATGTTTTAGAACCATTTAATATTCGAATACGAACATTTCCAAATAGGGGTATTTATTGTTTTTCTTTATGGAGGGAAATCTACTATCTAGGATAGTTTTACTCTTAGAACCTAGGTCAGAGATGGATGAAGAAACCATCCTCATATAGGAATTGTCATGGAACATAGTTCATGGTCTTTCAAAGTAAACCTTGAAGTGCATAAAGTTAGTATTTCCGCTAAAGTTTGGATATCCGTTGATTTTAGCAGATTTCGGCTTCATATTTGATATTATCATATGTATTGAATGGTAGTGTTTATGTTATTAATTCGGTTACACTTAGATGATTTTATATGATTAATTCGGTTACACTTAGATGATTTTTTCATAAATGGTGTAATCTATCTGATTATAGTTTTTAGTTCTATCAGCAGGGACGAAAATATTCCAGTTCTTCTTGAAATTTATCCTTTTTAACTAATATAATCATTGAGTTTCAAACTCACAACGATGTGGATTCTGTTTCGGAATAGAAGTAGATTTTGCATATAGAGAACCGCGCGCATTCTTCAATCTATTTTACCTTTTTATTAACGGAGACATTGGCCAGTTTGAATTAGTTCATTGAAGTTCTTATTGATAAAATTCGATCCATAATGGTCGTCATTCAGCCTTACATTTTAATGTATTTGTTCAATGTGTGTATAAATTTATATAGGTATTGCTATATAGAAAGTAATGGGGTATTTTTATAAGACAGAAACATGCACTACATTAATTTACAATTTTTATCCATGTATCTATCTATATTTCCAGTTACCTATCTGTATGCATTTTATTATTATTATTATTAGTAGTAGTAGTAGTAGTAGTACTTTTTATTATTATCATTATCAAAAGGGTTATTATTACTTCGCAAACAAATATACATTCGTTTCGTTCTATGCACTAGTACACACTTCGCTGGCACCCTTTCAGTAAGGGGATATTGTAAGACTCGCATGAAACATGACCTGACCCTTTTAACTTAACCTTGAAAATTTGTGTGCACCAGAATTATGGCAGATACCATCATCATGTCAGGTTTAGTCATGATCAGTCAAGTGGTCTGGGCTATAGGAAATTATATATATATATATATATATACATATATATACATATATATATATATATATATATATATATATATATATATATATATATATATATATATATATATATAGGCTGTGACCATTACCTATGGCTTTTAATTTAGAAAATACTGTGCACTATCCTTGCCTAGGTTTGGGACTATTATCATTCCAGATTTAGTCATGATCGCTTCTGTGGTGTGGGCTGTATGAGAGTATATATATATATATATATATATATATATATATATATATATATATATATATATATATTACATGGAAAAATGCGCGCATGAAAAGTAATATTCTTAAGATTTTATTAACCCTGGAAAAGTAAAGGACAAGAAATTCAACCTGGAAAAGTAAAGAACCAGATATTCTAGTAAAGTAAAAAATAAGAATTTTTTAGACTTAAAATATTGCAGCTAAAAATAAAATTTGAATATTGATAAATATTTTATTTATTATTTGCATATTTTGTTGTTTATTGTTGAGTTAGAAAGGGTGTCAGTCGCTGGATTGAACTTATTTCCCCTCCATTATTTGCATATATTTATATAGTGAAAATTGTTTAAATAACATTAATTCATTTGTTAGTTAGTTAGTAGATGGAATTAATAATTTTATAATTTTATTATATAATAATTAGGATCATTTAATTCTTTTTAACTCAACAATAAACAACAACATATGCAAATAATATTCAATTGGAGGATTATTGTCAGGAAGAGTGGGCTAAAATTACTACTGAAGAGTGCAACAACTTGGTTGTAAACTATGAAAAGCGACTGAGGAAGGTAATCAAGGACAAAGGCTATACAATTGATTATTAAATAAATCGTGCCAATAATTTTGAACAAGGTTTTTTTGCAATTATGTTTGTTGTTCCTTTGTTATTTATTTTTTCTAAAATCCGATTGCTGCATCGGAAAGGCCAGTTAAAAATACATAATATACTTTGTTATTTTCTTTAATTTAATCCTTTTTTTAGAATTTATTAGACAAAATTTAACTTTTATTTTACCGTGCCAATAAATATGATCATCACTGTACATACATTTACATATATATATATATATATATATATATATATATATATATATATATATATATATATATATATATATATTGTTGAATAATTGAAAGATATATGCATATAAGATATCCAAATCGAAGGGGACGTTATACAACGTAAACCAGGTTTAATAGTTTTGTTTTGATTTGTCCTCCACACAAGTAAAATTACTTCGGCCTTCAATGTAAATGTTTGTTGTAATTAGTTAACTTTACATATAAACATGCTTAAATAACATTTCTTGATTTACATATCTTTTGAAATATAATAATTTCGTTTTATCTTATTTATAGAAACATTCGCGATTACATAATTTCGTTAGCATAGTATTTTAGTAAGCCATATTAGTTTTCTTTGCAATTTCTAGTTCTGTAAACTTTAAAAGATCTGATAAATTCAACAGGAATCTTTCCTGATTTAAACTACGTCTCAATAGTTTCAGAATTAGATTGCCTAAAACTATTATAGTCAATACTTTGTTTCTATTTTAAATAAAGACAATTTCGCAATATTATAGTTCGGACCCCATCAAAATATAACATTATATTTGTATCAAATCACCTCGTGTGATCTGAATCAAAAGTGTGTGATTTTTTTTTTTTTAATCTCCGGAACATTTCTACCTATATTACATGTAAGATATTTTTCTGTTACCAATTTCTAAATCTCCTCCTTTCTTTCATCTTTATTTTTACTTTAAATCCTAGGAGAGGATTGGGTAATTTTTCGAGATACTTATCGCTGTCACTGACTATTTGTTTAGTGAATTCTACACTTCAATGAAACACGTGCAAGACACAACATATTTGTAATAAAATGATATAAACGTGAAATAAATATATATATTGCTTTGGAATATTTACTATCGCTATATATGATCGAATGTGTGCACCCCTTAAGATTCAGCGCAATAGACGCTGGCAAACTATGTAGAACACATACATACATACATACATACATATATATATATATACATATATATATATATATATATATATATATATATATATATATATATATAAGTCTTTCCATTTCCATCACACGAATTTCTCATAAGCTTGCAAGCCTCAGACGCAAGCACACTGATCGATAAATATAGCACTGGCTTAATCAATAGCAGGACAATTTTAGCGTTTGCTATCACTAATAAAAATTTAATGTTTTTTTCATCCTTAAGAACTGTGAATTGGATATTTTTTTCAGAGATAAGAACGTTGCACTGACTTTCATTAGCAGACTTCAAAATCTGTTCTTAATCGATTCAGCTTTTTACTACATTTACTTTTTTCCAATAATATTCCTATATGACAGAACATTGATTAGTCATATGTGTTGTAAGAAATTCAATAAAATATGAGCTAATAAAAAATATGATCATAAAATAACCTATGTGATTAATTTGCGAAATAATATGAAAATTCAGAGTAGTATGACAGATGAACTCTCCATAAAGTATTTTCACACATGCATATATACATTATGCAGTTTCTTATATGCATATATACAGAAGTGGGTGCATGTATACTAAAAATCCGCTCTTATATTTTTTCCAAAAGCGCACATTTAAAATATAAAACATACCTATAAGAAGTAAGATAAAATAAAAATAATATAGAAAATTAGGTAAGAAAGTCTAAATAAATAAAACGAATGTAAAATAGAAGGATGCTAACAAAAGCACATACCTACGCATAACGATATAGCAGGAAATCGAGTATAAGATTTTACATCATTCGGAATTTAATTTACATCCGGTAGCAATGAGTCAATAATATTATTTTAACATTATATATAAATACAAGTAAAACAAAAAATCACAATGAAAATATAAATTAATATATAGAATTAAGTGTGTGGAGTTTTAAACATTAAGTTATTAATCATAAAATAACATAAACATAATATTAGATGTAGGGGAATTGACTCTTTTATTGTAATAAAATGATCCAGTTCATAATTTGAAATAAGACAACTATGAAAAATCAGCATTATAAATGAATATAACACTTTGAAGAACACAGAACGTAGTGTCATAATCAATTGCTGAGGGTTTATGCTGTTTTATTAAATAGTTTAAACATAAACCATCAGAAAGAAACTTTCAAAAAGATCAAAATACACTTCTAAAGTATATTTCTCCTAAGCATAAATATTAGGAAAGTTATAATCTATTTACTATAGTAAATACGGACTGATTAACTATACACACGTTTAAAGCTAGGTATTTGTCGGATTGCAGTATGTAAATCTATTAAGTATTCGCTTTAAATCATAAAATTTAATATATATATATATATATATATATATATATAATAAAATGAAAATAGTAGGTAACAAATGATTAAATATCCGGTCGAAATTTCCATATAAAAATCCTAATATAATAAAATAATAATTATATTATAATTATAAGTGTTTACTTATATATTACTTTTATAAATGAAAATAAGAAAACAATTATCTAATTACTGTATGTTAAAATAAATACTAGTGTAGATGAGAAGCATCCTCCCTCCTAAATAAACATACCTAAAACTTAAGCCGCATTGTCTCACTAACGCACTTTCTGCAGCGAATCCATTACCTTGCTCCAATTCCTACCCTAAACAGATATTTACCTCTTTCGTTATTTCTGGGACCACAAGACATATTGCCTTACGTCTAAGGTTTAAACTTTATTTTCATTTTCGTTTATCGTTATCGACGACATATTTACACTCAAAAATTTCTACTGCGAAAACCATCGGATTGTTTCCCACATAAGCAAGAGTTACATAGAAGACACCTTCATCATCTTTCAAAAAATATCTTTACTTTAGACCGGAATAGTACGGATGGAAATACCGATACTTTGGAATTAAAAAAAAAACGTTAAAAATTCCCATTTATACATAAAGAGAGGTGTACTATGGTGTTCATTATATAGTCGCTCAGAGACAGTAATAATCCTCCAAAACTGAACAATTATATACAACCAACAATGACACGCGGTTTTGAACTAACATTAAACTGGATGAAAGATTTATCTCCACACAAAAAGATTTGTACTCGCCTGTTTTTGTCTGCATGAAAGTATGCCGTTATTTGTGTTGCATTCAACAAACATTCATTTTAAATACTTAACTTGACATCTCCACTTATTGCCGTAAAGAAGCCCCCCATCTTTATGTTTCCTGTTCATAGACGTTTCAATATATTTTATGTTTTGTTATACATTTTTAATCTTTTCATTTTTTTTATTTTGGTTTCTGTAATTTGACTCTTTACGCCCCTTTATTTCTGCTTTGTATATGTCCACGTTTTCCTATAATGCATTTTTATTTATTTATTTATATCCACCTTTGATCCGATATATTATGTTTCACTCTACCATATTACAGCAGTACGAATCCCTAATAACTATTATTTTTATATAATATTATCTATAAATACTCCATAATTCTTATATGTAAGTGATTCACTATTTTTCACGTAAGTGTCATGAGTAAACACATTTGATCTTGTAACACTATACGTCCCTTCGGTATTTATCTAGCTTACACAATTAACACCCAATTACTATCCGCCCCTAGAATTCAACCCTTCACATTAATTCTCCCACTATGCCTCAACATAACCTACATTGCGTTTAAGCACTGATATTATCTAAGACACTCCTATCTATAAATCCACACACATAGCATAAACCGCCTATTTAATGTAAATCCCTCTCAATACGTACAACACATATGCACATTGGTTAAACTGAGTAACTTCTTTCAACCAAACTACCACATATCCCTGCTGAGATTTTAAGCAGACACACTGCCCACTTGCGTTAGGCCTACTGTTAAAAATGGTCTATATACAGGCATCCATTACACAATGCAAACATCCATTACACAATGCACACTACATTCATCCTATATCAGAGAAATCACAGGTAGCTCCTCCAGATAGGCTTAATAGTCTATTTTGCTCCCAATGATACTACCACTAGAAGTCGCATACCTATCATATTACATAGCGGCTTCTCCACTCTGCTGATGAGAAGCATTATGCTTCGAAATTTCATGGCATAAAGAGTTTCCACTTACCCGACACCCTAAATAAATGTGCACTCTATTGAATAAATCTCTCAAATGTATATATATATATATATATATATATATATATATATATATATATATATATATATATATGTGTGTGTGTGTGTGTGTATATATATAGAGAGAGAGAGAAAGAGAGAGAGAGAGAGGCCGCAAAGTTTATAGAATGTTCCTAATTTTCGTAAGAAGGTCTGAGTTTGAAAATCTACGAAAACCATTTTAAGAGAATACACGTTATATTGGTGTAACATTTTTTCCATATTCCTTGCATATTTTTTCGGGATTTTATTCCCCGTTTCCTTCTTTTTCCCCTTGTTCGCCCGCCATAAAGTCCAAGAGATCAATTAAGCGCGCACTCATTTTGTGGCTGGCGGGTTAATGAGTGTAGCACACCAAAAACAAAAAAAGAATCCATAGGATTGCTCGATATCGATGATTGAAATCCGAAATTTGAATGTGTGTGTGTTTTTTTTGCGTTTTGAATTGTGAGATTCATTGAATATGGTATCAATATTTTTTCCTTCAGATGAGTATATGAAACAAATTTACTAAAATACTAAAATATGCTTGTGTAAAAATAAATATCTTTTTTGAATGTGTGCACTTTCCCTCTACCAGTATATAAAGAATGCTGTAAAACATTGGTATCAACAAATAAAAAAAATAAATAAAAAAACAGCGTGTGAAAGTTATATTAATTATATCTGCAAGTGAATTTTACCTATAAGTTTTTTTCAAGATATGATTTTAAAAAAGTGTTTAGCTTCTTTCTTGAAAATTTCCTATAACAATTAAGACATAGATTTCCGTAGATGATCGGTGGCACACCCGAACAAGTTACATTACTAAGGACCACCAATTTCTAAGGAAAGTCGTTGTCAGCTTCAGTTATGAAATAAAGAATTAGGAAATTACACTATGATCTAGTTCATGGATAAAGCGTGTTGCTCAGTGTTTATTAATAATTAGAAATGAGAAAGGAAAAAATTATTTTAATCATGTAATTAGAAACGTACTAAAAGGGATATTAAAACTGAGAAATATAATGACAAAAATGTTGTTTGATGTAAAAATAGAAAGAAAAACAGTTTTCTTTATTTTAACAAGTCTTAGGAAAATTAAATCTTTATTGGTCAATTTATTAAATGAAAAATTATAAAGCAAATATTATATATTTTTCCACCAATTGCGTTTGAAATTATGATTTAATTCAGTTATTAAAAATCTATTTTCCTGTCTAGTTACATTAAAAGTCATGAAATCGCTTTACTAAATATTTGGACCCGACTTTTTCCCATACCTACAATCCAAGGTTGCGCCGGTAGGTAAGATGTACGAGTTCATGATAAAAATTGGAATTATTATATTTTATTTAAATATAAAGTAATTATACGGTAATATTTTTGCATATTTTCTAGCCAATTATAGTAAATTTTATTTAGATATAAGTAAGGTTAATTGATAAGTAAACGCTAGAAAAATATTGATATTTTATTTACATTATGCTAAACTAGTTTAAACGTGATTTTTGTAAAATTTTACTTAAAATTCTATTAAAAATTATAGAAAATTATTCTACTTTTAACATAATAAACTTCGGTGTTTAGTATTTCTGGTGATAACAAAATTAGTTCAGAATTACCGAATCTTCTTAAATTTTAATAAGCTTTGGAAAAAGCAGTTTGACGGTCACTATATATATATATATATATATATATATATATATATATATATATATATATATATATATATATATATATATATATATATATATGGGGTTGGTGTAAAAATAATATCGCCTTCTCACATATGTAATTCATAAATGATATCTGAATTAATTCATTTATGTATACAGTTATATATATGTTATAGATCATTTTGAAGCGCGTTTTTCACTCTATCAAATCGTGTTATTAGTTTTCGTTTTTACTCTCTATATGCTATTATTTTGCAAGTTGTTTGACAGAATGGATAAAATTCAAATTCTCACGATTACTTGTTCCAGTTTTACTAGGAATAAAAACTGCTGAGACATCTCGTGATATCAAGTATGCGTTATGCTCATAACCCACTCCCGAAAAATGTGGCAAAACGATGGTTCAAGAAATTTTGCAAAAGTGACGAGAACTTTAAAGATGAAGACGGTCTCGGCCGGCCGACTGCAGTTGATAACGAACATTTGAAAGCTTGAATTATAGCCGGTACTCGCAAAACCACACGAGCATTTGCTGTTTAACTCGACGTCAACCTCTCAACAGGCCTTCGTTTTTTAAAGCAAATTGAGAAGGTAAAAAATGCTGGATAAATGGGTGCTGCAGGAATTGAACGATGAACAATAAAATCGTTTTTTGAGGTGTCTACAGTGTCTAAATTCATTCACTCCAACAAAAAACCTATTTCTTGAGCAGATTGTGACGTGTGATTAGAAGTGTCTTGTCTACGACTACGCGGGACGTTCGACACAGTAGTTGAATGCCGGAGAAGCACCCCACTTTCCCACAGAACCAAAATTCCTTAAAGAAAGGTTATGGTGACTGTTTGATTGTCCACGGCCGATCTCATCCATGACATTCTCTTGAATTCGTGCAAAACCATTACGCCGATCTGTTATGAAAGGGGACAGCCCCAGTAGTTAAGAAAGCAAAACTAGTTATATTTGAAAATAATATAAGAAAAAGGGTAGAATCGAACCCAATAAGAAAAGTTAAAAAAATAATACATATTGAAATCCTAGGAATTAAGAAAGATTGTCATTGTTCTCGCAAATAATTGAATATTATTTCTGTCAGATATTTGATTTATGAATGCAGTTGATCGTTCATTCTTTTAGAAATAACTGGATATTTAATATGTCTGTTAAATGTATGGACATTACCAGATTTAGAAATAATTTTATGTGTTTGCGAAAAGTGTGGTTGGACATACATAAGCCAACTCCGCGTGAATAAACTTAACGTAGCTGGGGGTGCCTCTCACGTAATCGAGAAAGGAGATTTTCAATATATTGAGACGGGGTTCGCAGTAAGAAAAAGAATTGGAGTTAACCAGTTCGCAGACGAATGTCGGACAGCTACTTAGTGAGAGCTGATGTTCATCTGGGGGCGACAGGGCGGAGGAGGAGACAATGTAGTCGCAAAGGAAATATCTTACATTTGCCAATTGGTATCATACTTGCCGTCATTACAAAAGGAAACACTAAATGTGTGTTGTCTATCATCTTTTAAAAGAACTTTTGTATAAACCCCTCTTTGTATAATGTCTCCGATAAAATCTCCCGTCATACTCCCAATATGTACCTGCTACACAATACAAGTACTGCTGAATAATTGACGATATCCAGCAGAAACACCAACGTAATTTCCCAAGATTGGTCAATATAAAGCGACAATTATCTTGCATATCAATGTCTAATCTCACATTGCTCAACTGACCCGGTATATATATATATATATATATATATATATATATATATATATATATATATATATATATATAATTCTGCTACGAGGTTTTGTCTTATCAGCCATATTCACCGAACCATTCACGAACAGGTATCACTTTTTCAAGCATCTAGATGCAGCTGAATCGTTATTAAATGACTTTTTCGCTTCCGTTAAAATACCTTATTTTTCTGATGAGTCAAAAGAGTAAATGGCATATTGACGTAACAATACACAGTGGTTTCCGCGTTACGAAATAGGTGCTGTATAAATTTTAAACACTTGATACTTTTAAATAAATAAATTGTCAGATGAATAAAAGCCTTGGAATTTGGAATGTAGCTGTTTTGTTATCTTTCTCTCTCTCTCTCTCTCTCTCTATATATATATATATATATATATATATATATATATATATGTATATATATATAAATATATGTATAAATATATATATATATATACAAATACGTGTGTGTGCGTATGAATATATATTGATAGAAAGATAGATAACTACTGACATATCTACAAGGCGTTTTATAGTGTAAAAGTGTTGTTAAAAAAGGTTATGAATCCCTTTGTGTAATACAATGATATATGAAAAACAAAATACTTTTTCTATTAAAAGTATTTTTATTTTATACACGTAGAATCGTTATCTGATGTTCATTTCATCTCCGCAATATAATTTTATATTATGTTGTCACTTGATACGTTGTGTACAAGAGAGCTGCACTACACAGTAAAATGGTTGTGTGTAATTATACTTTTTTTATGATTTCTTTTTCCAGATCACGAAATTTAATTTTCCTACATTCGATTCCTGGTGAGTTCCCGACATGTTAAAGACCTTGTTCCATCAAAGTCGATGCTATCAAAGGCAAGTCTTTTATCAAACAGCGAACCAGTATGAAAGAGGAAAAATTTTCCTTTCGTCGCTATTATTATTATTTTTTTTTTGCAAGAAGGAAATTGAATTTTCAGACAAAATATAGAAGACGATTAAATATAAAGTATGACTGATATAAAGAAATGCAAAATAGAACAGCAAAAATACTCGTTATTTACAAGAGGCAGCTGAATGAAGGAAACAAAATAAAAAGAAGAAAATTACTTTTATTTCCTTGAACGTTCATTTTCCTCTTAAATTATAAAATAATAAAAAAATAGCGTGCTGAAAAAATGGGAATGTTATAATTAGAAATAATACAATAAAAATGTATGTGTACAGTCACAACGCTATCGTCTGTAGCTAATCGTATAGGTTATATCGTTGCAGAAATAGAATTTATTATATGCATTAAAACCTATAATATTAGGAAATATTCCCTGGGTGAATACACACATAAATACAGCGTATTAAGTGTATTTATATCAGTGTACATTATGATTTCTTACTCATGGTTTATCACTTTTTGCATATGATAAATACGCAGTTGATTTTTCTCCCTAGATACATACATTTTCTCAATAGAAATCTGATCTCATATTTCTCACTTGAAATAAAAAAAAAATGCCTAGGAAGCTAAAATGTTACATTATTTATAATTTGGCTTAAACTTTTCAGACTGTTTTCTTTTTACACGAGTAGTTTTATTAGAATCATGTTCAAATACAGTTACAAACTATATTCGTCAATACCTTATGTGCAAACAGGCTTAGACATATTTTCTAAGCTAAACTCCTCGAAATAAAACACCGTTAAACAATTAGATACTTGTAGAAATATTTTAACGTTTGGATATATATTCTGCTTAGTTTAATCGTTTTATAATTTTATTGTAGCAAGTCTTAAACTATCTTATGTAAAGTATCTAATTTTAAGACATCTATATTTAAATTATTTATATTTATACAAATACTGCAATACAAGTCATGAAACAGCTGAGAAATGAGATAAAATTACCAATATTGATTCGTTAAATTTATGTGCAGAGACAAGTAATCAGTAATTTATTATCGCGCTAAAAACTGGCTATATACCATATACGAGGATATGTTACACTACAGCCATCCCTCCTTGATAAATTCGTATTTGGTAGTTAAACTAATGTTTACAAAATGTGTTGTTTATAACATTGTTAACGGAAATTACGGATTAGGTAAAAACACCCACATCAACCCTTGTCAATATTGGCATTCGAAAATTACGCCCCGATACACTCTCTCAATGAAGGTGAAAACCTGTGAAAGCTAGGGTTGCAATCCGAAAAACTTGCCCATATTATGTTATTTCGATACATTCTTGAGAAATCGAAACAAATTATGAAGAATTTAAACTTTGGGGAAAAAACTTAACTTTATTATAGACGTGGCTTGTAAAACCCTTGTGAGAAATTGTATATGAATTTAACGGAGAAGATAAAGAAGCAAACAGGAAATATAAACAGTACTCATGCAGAATGTGAACAGTGCTGGAGTAATGAAATTATTATTTAGTAACCCATTCTTAGCACTGGGTGGGAGGAATGTAACAGTGATTAGAAACTGCCTATACATTACAGAAGATTCGATATGTTATGTTCATTCATCCCTCGTAGGTTCGTAGGGATATTATTTGCGAGGCAATGTCAGTTTTTATGATGTGATATATACCAGGAAAAAATGATAAAGATGGGAAAACGAAATACAAGTAGAAATTGCAGAAAAAACAAATAAAAAACGCCGGTCATCCTGTCATTATGAAAATGTGTTTGTTTACAAACATGTGAGATCAAATAAGTAAACGGCCAAAAAATATGAAAAATATGATGAAGAAGACCGTGGGGAAGATAAACAAAAAGAAAGGGAAAATAACGCGTGCGTTTACCTTCCTGTAAGAAAATATGTTTAAGGTTTGCGTCAGATGCGAAAAAGAGAGGAAGGAGGAGAATAAGAAGCAGACACGTAGCGTGAACAATCTATGAGATAATTTGAGTAAGTTCTATTTAATTGAAGGCAACTTGTTATGTTTTTAAGCGTTTGAAAACATACCGGAAAACAGGATTCTGATATTTCAAGAATGCCGGACAGACAATTCGATTGGATGGACTTTTCGAAGGGAATGTCAACTGTATCTATCGATGACAAAAATACCGTCGGTAAAGTGGTAATATTTGCAAGCAATGTAAATAACTTAACAGGAAATAACAGGAGTGTATAAAAAGAAAATAACCAGAGAGTAAAAATTGTGTTACCTGTGTTTACTAAGGCGTTTTTTAGATTGTGATATTCGAAGGAATTTATATAAGATTTTAGTATAAAGGACAGATGTGACTGCAAATATTGGCAAATTTACGTAAGATACTGCCTAGCTGTCTGATCGTAAGTGATTTCAATGTTGGGCCTGCATGTGCCAATTATAAAGCTGAAAAAACTTCCTAAAATAAATGAATTAATCTGAAACCTTTTGAAGGCTTATTGTCAGCCAAATTCTTGTGAAGGCAAAATGTTATTGCCAGCGAGAAGTCTATAGCAAATGACTATTGCGATTAAGCAAAGTCATTTGCAACGTTTATTTAACGTAATTGGGAGAAATAAACACAACTATTTGAACAGAAAACTGTTTTTAAAATATCCTATTTTTTATTTAAAGACACTACTGAAATGAAACAAATTAATTCATGGAACGGAATTTAATTGGATATGAAAGAGGTCACTGTGGAATTTTAACAGATCCCGCTAGTTGTCTATTATCATTATCATCATCATCATCATCATCATCATCATCATCATCATTATCATCATTATTATTATTATCATTATCATTATCATTATTATTATTATTAATATAATAATAATAATAATAATAATAATAATAATAATAATAATAATAATAATAATAATATCGTTTGGAGCCGGGATTAAGGGAAATCCTCTGGAAATGAATCCCATCCCCTTCCAGAGAGACGTTCATAATCGAAATCAGAATTATTATTATTATTGGCTCAAAAGTAGCTTCCACACAGGTCATCAAAGATCTATCCTTGTAAACAGCCTGGTGTGTTCCCTGGAACTGAGTGACAACAAGAAAATATTGACCGAAAGGAAAAACAAAAAGACTTAGTTAAGAACATAGAGAGAGGGGGTTGTTTTTATACCAATTTAACGCAAGACAATAATCATCTATCGATCGCTTTAATTGTTTGCCGATGTTTAGAGATAATTATTGTTGGTACGCCAGCGCGCTAGCGCACCGGCACACCGAGCCGCAGATTTCAATTCACCATTTTGTCTCACCAAAATGTACTTCGGTGCGCCAAATTTTACTCTGTCATAAAAACGATATCTACATAAGAAAACAACTTAGTTACACAACAAATTAGCATAAAAATACAGTTGAAAAACTAGGTATATTTTTTAATTCAACAATAAAGCTTACGAGGATATTTGTCTTAGAAAGCAAAACGAACTATTTTGATAGAATTTTCTATGGCGTAGCGCTAAAAGATTTATTCTAGAGGATAAAATTTAATAAACTAAATTTCTTTTAGAACCTTTTTTACATTTATCTAGCTAATAAAAATTAAATAATATATGAACGACCAAATTTATTATTTACAACAAATCCAACTCATGCTAGGGTGATGAGGTTGATTTTTTTTCAAAACAAAACTGATTATTTGGCAAAAAAATGTGTGTGGCTAAAATATTTTTCGAAAAAATAAAATTGAATAAAATTATTGAATAAATTATTATTTGACGAGAATCTTTATACGTTTTAAATTAAAGAGTTGCAAGATATATGACCACTGGTTAAAAGTGAAGTCTTTTATAGTGATATATATACAAACAATAAGTTAGCTTTATTTAAAAAAAAATATCAAACTTATCTGACTTGCATAATGTTTTAATTTTTATAAGATATTACATAGAAATTAATTTAATAGTTTTCTTTAATTTAACATGTATTCGTAATATAAAAGACAACATTATCTTTTAAATATTTTATTTTAAGATTGTATTTTAAAAGAAAACGAAAAATTCACGATAGACTTGTAAATATTTAAATTAAAGATAATAAACCTTGTTTTTCATAGAGAATTTTATAATTATTGGCAAGCTAATTGTAAAAATATTTCATGAATATAAACTATATTCAATGTTATTCATTGGGAAACGATTTTAGTGACACGGTACACATAATTTTAACAAAACTTCATCCTCGATAAAGAAGTTATTTTTTAAATAATAAACGTGTATTTTTACACCTAACTTATTTTTCTTCGCTAGATAAAATTAACATATATAAGTAAAAGTACACTCCGTTCAATTAAATTCTAAACAAAACTATTTTAGCAGTAGGTCACACATTTTTTCAAGACAAGTCAGTTACTTTTTAGATAAACAATCAATTTCATCCCCGCCGGAGAAGTTGGATTTAAGAAAAATAGCAAACATGGTGTTTCGTATAAAATTTTGTGTTTATTCGCTTGATAACCGTATCAAAAATTATCGTAAATATAAACGTGTTTTCTTTTCAAAGTTATTCTTTAGAGCAAATATTTTAGCGGAACCCCACACAATTTTATCAAATTACGTCGGTTTCATTTTATAAATAAAACATCTGCGTAATTCTCGTTGCCATATTTTTTTTTAAAATAATGAACGTGGTTTTCATGAGTAATTTATGTTTTATTGCAAGAGAAAAATGTAAAAGCATACATTTTTCGGTAGAAGTTTTATTTTGATAGGATAATTTGATACCTAACAACTTTAGACCTAACAAAGTGGCGGATTCAAATTTGGTGGCCTGACCTCCAGGCGTCCGAAAAAGAACTACTAGATGCTCAGTACATTTTGTTTCCATTAACTCTAAGTCCGATGTGCTGGTAAAGTAATCCTTTAGCAAATTTATACCCACAAAGAATGAACATGGTAGAATTGATCACCCAGAGAAGAATTAGTTTTTAGTTGATTACTCTAAAACGCAGGAATATCTCGCAAATAACACCTTACTAAACGTTAGATTTATATGTAACACTGTTCCCGCACTTCAAATACTTAAATAAATCTGTATATAAATATATATATATATATATATATATATTTATATATATATTTATATATATATATATATATATATATATATATATATATATATATATATATATATAGGGAGAGAGAGAGAGAGAGGGGAGGATATATATATGACAAAACTGCTCTTATTTGATTGCTATTTATTTTTTCCAGAACGTTATAAATACGCATACTAATGAAAATTGCAATGCTTGTTTTTGTCATTAATTCGCAAATTTATCTTTATTGTGAAAGAAAAAAAAACGTGTGCATAGCTTTCTAACAGGAGACGGAAACGGACCTTGCGCAGTCGACTCAGTCCCCTCGTTTGTAAAAAAATTAAAATACGGTTGTTTTTGGTGGCTACTTGCCACCTTCCTATGTTAAGAACAACTTCTGGAATATACACCCAAAATCTCTGCATGTTTAGAACGGCTTTTGGAATAGACACTCAAACCCTCCGCATGTTAAGAACGGATTTCGGAGGAGACAACGCCAACCGCCTCATGTTTAGATTGGCGTTCAGAATAGACACCTCCACCACATCGAAAACACTTGTTTAAAATAAATGAGATTTTCGTAATCAGCATAGTCGAAAACTAAAAGTCGCCATGTCAAAGACAATTGTGGAGTTGGAGCTAATGTAAACATTAGCCAATAAAAAAAAAACTAAAAAAATGTTATTGTTTTCTGCATCGAGCGACGCTAGCTAGATAAGTTTAGTTTGTATTCAGAAAGATTGTAATCTGTAAAGAGCGACTACAATCAGTTAATATTTTATATTTTTTTAGCGATGCAAATCGGTTAATATGTTCAACATTACTTTTATCAGCACAATTGTTATCTGTAAAGAGCGACTACAATGAGTTAATATGTTTATATTTTGTTTTTTACCGCCGCAAATCGGTTAATATGTTCAACTGTTTAATCAGAACGATTGTAATATGTAGAGTGCGGCGACAATCCGTCAACATGTTGAACATTGATGTTTTAACGACGCCAAGCGACTATTATATGCAATGTTGGATTTTTTTTTTAGCAGAATGTGTATACATAAAGTGGGATGACAATCGGTTAATATGTTTAATGTTGTCTTTATTTGCGGGACGTCAATTTGTTTATATGTCTATTTTTTTATTCAACACGATTGTTATATATAGAGAGCGACAACTATCGGTTAATATGTTTATTTAATTCAGTTACTTTTTAGCACGATTTTCTTCTATAGAGAGTGACGCGATAATCTATAATTTTTGTAGCGTTCGTTAATTTAGTGGAAAAATGAATTTTGAAATATGCGAAGACTCAGTACATTAAAAATGGGGAGAATTTGAGATGGGGGTATTTATTTTTTTTCGGATGAGAAAATTGAAAGATTATGTAAGTTGCAAGTATGTAGTAACCATTTAATGAAAATGCAAGCACAATATTGTGAGAAAATAAAGAATAAACCTGGTCTTAACAGGTAGCGGGGGAAGAATATAATATCGAGAGAAAAATAGGAAATTCTTTCTATGTACATGTGATTGTCATCGTTTTGCTCATCGGAGGTTATGTTGCACTTTATTATCACGAATGAAAGTGGCAGAAATGGTGGCCGTATGCTACATAAGATAGTAGCTGTCAGGGTAGATGTATTGAATTTTATATGGCATTTGTTGTTGCAAGCCTACGTTACATTGGTCCGGAAGGGAACTTCTAAAGTCAAAATATTATATATGGAAATTAACGAAAAAGGATAAACGCGATTTTCCATTTTCAAGCAATTACCAACAGCATGGAAAACTTAGTGGTAAAAATAAAGTAAAACACAACACCATTTTTCCATATATATTATCGTTAAATTGTTACTTCTTTTACCTTACATAGTGTTTAAATGACATATAACCGATTTTGTTTGTTTTAAATTTGGGCCATATTAATGTTCCTTATCAACTTATAGATTTGTCTTGTTTTTCATACTAACCATAGGTACGGTTGTTAATATGAAAATAAAGCTATTGATAATGTTTATAAGATTTTACCGTTCGGAGCAGGGTTAGCAATAAAAATGTATTAACTTACCTTATGTTTAGAATGTCCAAAAATAGAGAATGTTTTGCGTTACATTTATATTCGCAACACTCCTACACTCTAAATTATTATATATATATATATATATATATATGTGTGTGTGTGTGTGTGCGTGTGTGTGTGTGTTTTGTGTATGTATGTGTGTGAACCTTTTTATTATATTGAGGACAAAATCATTATTATTAATCGCTGAACTATTTATTATTCTTTTTGACTTTGCAATATAATTTCAATTTTTTTTAAAACACACACACAGAAAACAAGCAACACTTTGAAATAATGCATTTTCTTTTACTCATAATCGATGTAGTCCGCTCATGTAAAAGGAAATAAAGGATTACAAGTAAATAACAGACTAATTAAAAACTATATACAGACGTTTATCGGCCGAGATTGTTCACAGTCATTGTTGGCATAAGGATAAAATGCGTTTAAGAACGAAGTATATTGACTGAATAATTATTGGAACCGTGCAAAGTAAAAAAAAAAATAGTACGGAACAGAGAAAAAATAACAGAAGAGGAAAAGCAACTTGATCGTACACTCATGAGTAAAAAGTTATGAGCTTACTCATTTTGATTGGACAATGGTTAAGTGAAATAAATATCAAATGCCTAAACAATATTCAAATGTGTCTTTGAACCAAGCTTTGCGCATTACACTGACACTTTCGTGTGTATGCCGTCTGTGTAGATTTGCATGGAAATAAACGGTCATCAGTGACAGACTTATTAACTTTTAATTTTCCTGATTGTTGTAATTAACTGTGCATGCGTCTCCAAGGGAAATACACTAAAATATTCTCAGCTTCGAACGTGTACTCTATACCCCCATAGTCAGATTTTTACTGATTATTAAAACAATCAAAACACAATACGGTACTGTAATGTGTAGTCTTATTTGTTATATTTTGTCATTCTTGAAAAAATATTATAATGAAGATATATTTTACTGGTAATAATTTTGTTTAAACAAACCTACGTCTAAAACAAGTGTTAATAATCTTATTAATAAAACGGATTGCATAGGTGAAAAATATCCTTTTTTTTATTTTTCCAAATTTTATTTGTGTCGAGTTGTCTTCTTACATTACCTTACATTGACATACTTAAATATCAATAAGTAGAACGGGTTTGCTGAATCTGAATTGCTTTATCAACGGTTACAAAAACGAGATATCTGCGTGTGAAGATGGAGTATTGTTGGGATAATGTTTTATTTACCTTGGCCACAGGTATATCAATGGTTCTATTGAATTAAACTCTTTCCTCGAACAAGTTTACTATTATAACGCAACTAAATCCATAAAGTTTAATAAAGGGTTTATATTATAAACGGGAAAAGAGATCGACAACAACAATAACATCGGAAAGCTGATGACAGTACATCGTGGTGCTACAAAATGTGAACATTTAGACAATGTCAATATTATTCATACGACGCTTAAAACTGAAACCAAACTACAATCTCGCTTTCTCAAACTTTATACATAGGCATGACTTTCTAAAGAAATGCATGCCCATGTTTGTCCAGTGAGGCTCAACGATGAATAGTTTACCCAAAGTCTATAATAGAACATGATCCTATGAGGCATATTGCTTCAATGTTGGTTCTGCACAACATGAATTTGATAAAGTAAGCTGAGATCTCCACCCGTGTGTTAATGATATACTCTGCATTATGAATTCGTGTCTTTTTTATTTAAATAATGTTTTCGTAGAGTTAGGTGTACTATGAACATTGTATATCTATATTCTTTTGATATACTTATTATATTAATAACAATCTGCTCCTTAATGATAATATCTGAATCTATATCAATAGTCTTTATTCTTACCTAGGAATGCCGGGGTGATGAGTAAACTAATAAGTTTGTTGGTTAAGTGAAATAAATATCAAATGCCTAAACAATATTCAAATGTGTCTTTGAACCAAGCTTTGCGCATTACACTGACACTTTCGTGTGTATGCCGTCTGTGTAGATTTGCATGGAAATAAACGGTCATCAGTGACAGACTTATTAACTTTTAATTTTCCTGATTGTTGTAATTAACTGTGCATGCGTCTCCAAGGGAAATACACTAAAATATTCTCAGCTTCGAACGTGTACTCTATACCCCCATAGTCAGATTTTTACTGATTATTAAAACAATCAAAACACAATACGGTACTGTAATGTGTAGTCTTATTTGTTATATTTTGTCATTCTTGAAAAAATATTATAATGAAGATATATTTTACTGGTAATAATTTTGTTTAAACAAACCTACGTCTAAAACAAGTGTTAATAATCTTATTAATAAAACGGATTGCATAGGTGAAAAATATCCTTTTTTTTATTTTTCCAAATTTTATTTGTGTCGAGTTGTCTTCTTACATTACCTTACATTGACATACTTAAATATCAATAAGTAGAACGGGTTTGCTGAATCTGAATTGCTTTATCAACGGTTACAAAAACGAGATATCTGCGTGTGAAGATGGAGTATTGTTGGGATAATGTTTTATTTACCTTGGCCACAGGTATATCAATGGTTCTATTGAATTAAACTCTTTCCTCGAACAAGTTTACTATTATAACGCAACTAAATCCATAAAGTTTAATAAAGGGTTTATATTATAAACGGGAAAAGAGATCGACAACAACAATAACATCGGAAAGCTGATGACAGTACATCGTGGTGCTACAAAATGTGAACATTTAGACAATGTCAATATTATTCATACGACGCTTAAAACTGAAACCAAACTACAATCTCGCTTTCTCAAACTTTATACATAGGCATGACTTTCTAAAGAAATGCATGCCCATGTTTGTCCAGTGAGGCTCAACGATGAATAGTTTACCCAAAGTCTATAATAGAACATGATCCTATGAGGCATATTGCTTCAATGTTGGTTCTGCACAACATGAATTTGATAAAGTAAGCTGAGATCTCCACCCGTGTGTTAATGATATACTCTGCATTATGAATTCGTGTCTTTTTTATTTAAATAATGTTTTCGTAGAGTTAGGTGTACTATGAACATTGTATATCTATATTCTTTTGATATACTTATTATATTAATAACAATCTGCTCCTTAATGATAATATCTGAATCTATATCAATAGTCTTTATTCTTACCTAGGAATGCCGGGGTGATGAGTAAACTAATAAGTTTGTTGGGCTAAGGTTTGACGAGAACATGTATTGATAAATCGATAGGGCAGCAATGAGAAGTCCTTTGGGGTCAATATTGACTACCGATTGTGTTAGATTTCAGATTGTAGCTTTTCGAAGCGGATATGCTATGTTCGTTATGCATATGACGATTTTGTCATAGAAGTTGAGGGGTCGTTCAGATAATTAAATTTAGTTCACCTTGCATTTTTGTTTACTATAAAGGGTTGTATTAATTGCTAATTACAGTTCTTAGGTGCCCTCGTCGAACGATCGTGTCTTAGTTTTGTTGCCATCATATAAAAACCCTTAATGAAGAGGTCGAAACAATTCGCACTAAATGAGAAAATAAATCTGACCACAACTTTAGTAAATATAGATGTGTTGATTTGCTCTAGTAGTAAACTGAATATTGAACATCAACGCATAACTAAAATCCTTTGAATTGGGTATCATTTACATACAATTAAAGAATTTTAAATAAAAAAAAATATGTTTTTTATATTTGGAATGATTTTTACCTCTAAAAATGTCCTGTGTATACGAAACTCTCATGGTTTTGTGTAAACACTCATGAATTTTCACCCGAAATTTCTACGGGAGTTTCGCGTTGAGGTTTATTGTAATTAAGCGTCGATGTTTTAGATATTGCAGTTTATAGTGTAAATAGTTCGTGTAAGACTGACTACGAAGAACATACCACAGACACAGATACCGCCAGAATTCGGGCGTTTACAAGCACATGCGTTTGTTTGTTTTCTTTTTAACATAGCGTGTTCGAAGACACATGAAAACATTTTTCGAGAGACTGCTTTTAATTTAATCAACCGGTCTATTTATGCAGAAAGAATTTATATTTATACATTGAAACGCATGCAAACTTAGAGGTGGTCTATTTATTTTTGTTGTACTATTTAGTCTCATGTTTTAATGAGTTTTAACATCGATTATGGGTTATGAAAACCACAATTTTCGAAGTGTATAATAGTTTCCATTCGCTGTGACTACTTTTCATCCGTTATAATATAAATGATATTTTTAAAAAAAGAATAACATTTGTCTGAAATATTAATAACAATCGCATATTTTATAGTACAATGTAACTATTTATTAAAATGATATATATATATAAATATATGTATGTATATATGTATACATGTATACCCACACATATGTATATATATATATATATATATATATATATATATATATATATATATATATATAATTGTTTACAGTAAAGCGGGTACATACAGCATTCAAGGAAGAGAGACATATTTAATAGGCCAGTTGAAAACAAAACATGTCTTCTTATTTAAACATCTGACTAAGAATTATATCATATTTCAATCGGAGCTTTTTTTTTAGACATTATCGTATTCCGGGAAGGAGATAAATGTATATTATTTGTTGGTTGGCTCAACTAATGCTGATAACTTGCTAACTGGTTTAGTACATGAAAAAAATGGATAACATTACTATCGATAGACGTATATGAAAAGGTTAAAAAAATTCGTATGATACACTTTACATGCTCATTTTATTTTCAGTAATGCATTAAAAGACTACATTATAATATGCTATGTTTAGATTACTATACGTCTAAACTATTCCTTGTTATTTACTACGTGAATGATGCTATTAAAATACATTCAGGCAATACCTTGTTGATAGCATGATTGCTTCCACCTTTACGTTAAAATAGAAGTAAATTATAATATAAAAGAAATGCAAGCATATCTAAATATATTTTACAAAAACAACTGATATATAGAGAGAAAGATTTGGAACAGAAAGAGACACTGAGGATAGGAAGACAACGATAGTAATCTTTGATTAAAGGGGTGCTGAAATGAAATAAACACTAAGAAAATTAATTACATTATCATTGCTTTGTATAATGATTGTTCAGCCGATAGAATTCCTGTGCGTTTCCTTGGAGATTCTGGATAGATAAGAGAGAAAACGCTACGCAAATGTACTTACACTACTACGACGACTAAAAACAATAATAAAAAGGTTTGCAATGTGAAAAACCTCATATTAATGAAGTATTCAACGGATTATCTGTGCTTTTAAACTTATCGTTTTGATCATTTCTAAAACGACGCTAGAAAAGAGTTAGTAATCCATTATGAGAGAAAGATAATCGGCAAGAAGAAAGTAGAGGCATTAAATGAAACTAGAAATAAGAGTAAATAAATGGAAAGTCGTTTATAATATAATAAACTCAAAGGAGACACAAAGAATGATATTGTGATATATAGATAATGCAAATACATAGTGAGTGTGAGAAGATAATTTATAATATGTGTTTATTAAAAACATAAATGATGATTCATTTTTTTACTATTTTAACAATGCAGATGAAAATTGAAGCCTCCAAGCTGTAAAGCGTGTGGACTGTTTCTAATATTGAACACTTGTTTTTAAGTGAAGACATATTTACCAACGGTATTAGTTACATTTATTTTGTACGAAATAGACAACTATAGGCTTTGCTTATATGTGACCGTAAGAAATAGTAGGAGCAAAGAAAGAAATATTTTTGAGAGTTGACTCTTTTTATGATTACTGTATTCGTTATGTTCGACTCCTTGGCGTGTTAGCTTTGCGGAAAAAAGTTACATGAATGGACTGAGATTGTAACATTTCTCAGAATATAGAAAATCACATTAAGCATGAAAGACATCTCATCCAATCTTCCATGGATTGCTGAGTGAAGAGGTACAGTCGTTTCTAATATTACGTGGTTTACGAGTATATGCTTATTTTTTACATATGACGATTCGCTACGAACATTTTCTTTCTAAATTTATAACCTCTGCTAATCAGTGGAAGTTATCCACAACACAAGGATAAGTCAACCATGTAATGAGACGAGAAGATATATTGAATATTCTTTGTCTAAAACAAAAAAAAACAAAAAAATAAGATGATTCAATCTTTCCTTCTGTACCAATGTAGATGCAAATTATGATTTCCAGCTTTGAAGTGAGTGGACATACATATAACACTTGTTTTTAAGTAAAGACAACGAATTTATAATATTACTTAGATTTATATTTGTATGTAGCATACAATTACATTTGCATATAAGGAGAAAAAACATAAGAAAAATACATTGAGTTGAAAAGCAGAGAAAGAGCACTGACGTTGTTTTTGCAGTATTGTTGAATGTGTGTTCATTTATTTAATTTACAGAATTACACTATGGGAATATATTTTAGATTAAAAATAAGTTAAACATGTACCTCAAGGTGTATAATAGTAAATATTTACACCCGTAATTTGTGTGTTTTCTGCACATTATTTGGTTAACAAAACACGCACTCAGATACGTATATATATATATATATATATATATATATATATATATATATATATATATATACGTACGTGTATATTTATAGCATTACATAGATTATCTTAATTGTGTAACATTTCTGAAAATTAACTGCCTCTTACGTTTAGGAGACATCATTTGTTTATAACTAGCTGTACATAGCTACGCATCATTTTGGTGAGTTTGGTTAACTGGAAAACAATTCAAAAAGCAAAATAACATGCACGCGTCTTTATATGTTTATATTTTTTGTATTTGTGGTTACGCAATATTTTATGGCGTTCCATTTTCTATGTCGATATAAAGATTGTTCGACTTGCCCATTGTAGAACATACACCATATAATTCTGCACGGGAAAAGCCATCAATGTGTAGATCTAACTGAAAAAAAGCAAGGATTATCCTTGAGCCTTGTTGATGGTTATTGCAAACGGCAAGCGAACTGTGAAGTGAACTATCTTAAATTATTATGGTATGTCTGTTGAAATCATTCTATGCACGGTACCTGTGCTCGTTATTCCTGCGAACGAATAAGGGAAAATATGGGGACTTTATTTTACTATGGGCGTGCATGCAAACACCCAGTTAATATGTTAAATTAAATAGTTTTGCTGATTTTGTTTCACATGAAATTATTATCCATAATAAATCGATGGAAAAAATGAAACAAAAACATTTTTTTGGAAAATAAACTAACAAGTTAGAGACTGATGGTTATTCAGAAGTAAGAAAGAAAAGGGAAAGGGATGTAAAAGTTTTTTTTTTAATGAAATAATATGGCAAACTGCTGTGTTTTTATTCTAATAAATATACTTATTTACCCACATTTAATAGAGAAATATTTCTTTCGAGGTATATCATCGTTATTGTAGTGTAAAATAAAAATGATATTTTTTTTAAGTGAAACCCATAGAACCTTCTTATTTGTTATGTCGTAGTAATCCAAATATTCAAAAATTACAAAAGACGACGAGGGAGTAAATTCCTTTTTAAAAAAGTCGTTTTCGAAGAAATCAGAAATTTTGACTATTTCCTTATGCGTACGTCACATGTCGCGTGCAAACAAGTATGGCAGAGATTATTTCTTCCTTGAATCATGAAAGTAAATATTTATATCTAAAAACTACTTAGCTTATTGTGACATGCCAATTTGGTAGATAATATTAGTTGTTTAAAAAGTGGCAGAAATGTAAGTTTTTATTGTTTTATTTAAATTAAAAACTAACAAGCAAAAACCCATTTTCTTACTCGGTGACTGGAACAATGAACACCTACCACATATATTTTCTTTATTTTCGTTATATTTTATTTTTGAGCGGGCAATTAGTGATAAGAGACTAATAAAACTCAATATTTAAAGACATTAAGAGGTGATCATTTTCCAATGGCAGGTTCTTGTATTTTTATTCCATTTTATGAGAATCATTCAACGGAAGCATGAAATCAAATCATTGGCCGGGTTGCTGAGAGATTGTTTTTGTCCCTATGAATGTTTCAGGAGAAAATATTTGGCAGACATTCATTAAGTAGAATCGGCAACAATTAAAAATATATATATATGCTAAAAGTTCGATATTTAAAGATTTTTAGCGTCACCTAGTTTCTAATACAACGTAAGTAAAAATAGAAGTTTGTTGTGGTTTCCCGATGAAACTTGTAAATCTTAATGTATTAATGTTAAGTTAAATAGCTAAGTAAAATAAATTGTTCGAGTATTCATTTCCAAACTCGTTTCAATCTAAGTAATTATAGAAACTAAAATAAGAATTAACCACAGTTAATACAATTCTGATCAAACAACGGCAAACAATTAAAAGACCTCTTTAATCAACCGATTTCATGTATCTTTCGAGAGTTTCATATATAGGAGATAGATTTACTAGAACGATTTATTAGAAACTGCGTATCCCTTAAAAGTCATTAATTTTTTTTCACATTCTGTTTCTGCTGATGAAGAAATCTGAAAGAAAACGAAACAATATATAATTGTTGTTTGCATTGCACAGGTAAGAGTTTTTATCGATTAAATTATTAACAGATTTATGTCAGATAATAGCATGGATGGGTATTGTGAACCAGGTGTAATTCAACGTTCGATTATCATTGGCCGGAACATGAAGTCGACATTCGTATTATATGGAGCACCGCCTATAAAATCATTATTGCACAATGTAAAGAATAATAGCAAAAAATGTTGAAAGCAAAAAAAAAGAAAAGAAAAAAAAACGCCAACCATTATTTGGAGTTTTATTTTTAATTTTCTTTTAATAATAACTGCCAATAAAAGTTGAAAAATAATAATTGTGGGGAATACGTTTAAGGAAATATTTTTAAAAATTGTCAAAGAAAACGATCAAACATATTTTGCCATTTTTATGCGTCAAATTCGTTTTTTATCAAGAATAAAAGGAAACAAAATTGTTATTTCCCAAGTATTGTTTAATCTGCGTTTAAAGATTCAATGTATTAGTATCTTCTATGATTTGAATGTAAGAATTCTGTATTTATTTCTTCCAATAATTATCACAAATTCGTCTGTAAGGTGCGTGCTGCAGCCTTGTTATAATTCTGGGTTCTGATTTGCGGATAGACATGTTACGTCAAACCGCAACAATACCCAAGCTGTTGCTCTACAGAATCCTACTGTTGACGTCATAATGTAGGCAAAACTGAGCGAATGTGAAGATACGTATTACCCAAATATGTTATTATTCATTTGGATGTATGTATTTCTTTTATAAAATTAATTATATAGGATATATTTATATGCAAATATACATAAAAAAACAAACGGTTTATTTAGAGTCTGCAGCAATTTATTCTTGTGAAAATGTGTCTGTATGAACTCATCGTTTAAGAAAATACTGTGAAATTTGATATTTTATTAGTCTAACATGGCCGATGAATCACCAACGGTGATATTTCCCACACAATAAAATTTGCATGTCGTTACAAGAGAAAACTACTTATTTTGTTATATAAAAATTAAGTAAAGCGTAATAATTAAAAACACCGATGTAAAACACGCATACTATGAGAAATTCCATATACAGTAGCCATCTTTCTTTTTGTTCAGCCGACCAAGAATTAATGAACGGCCGAAATTGGTTTAAATTTGAATGGGTCAGGTGATTTGCTTGGCGCGCTTTTTGTATAATGGTTCCCTTTTCAGTCTAGACAAAACTCGGCATCGGGATGGACTCAAAACCCAGCAACTTCCACGGGAGGGAGTTTAGACAATGCCTACATGTTGTAGCATCAAACAGTTGGTGAACGAAGGACCACATCTCTACAAGGAGAGTCAAATTATCCTGCCGAATCTATCAAAATTAAGGATGACATTCAAGAACTGTTATTCATGTATATCTACCAAATATTGAATCTTATCTCACTTAATTTTGAGTCCTAAATGGCGCACATTTACTTAATTATAGGGGTTAACATTCACGCCGAGTTCACCATAAAGATCCATGGACCCTTCTGAGGAACAACGAATTACATTCCGACCATAGGAATTAATACTAAAAGCTCAAGGCAAATACGATCACCGTTTTGAAAGAAATGCAAAACATTTTTAGTTTAAAAGGTATGGCTTTTGTATTTGTAGATTATTTTCCTTCTACCGGGAAGAAATTGAGATGTGAGAATTAATTTCTTACAATGCATATGATTAAAATGATATCCCAAAATATTGTTCAGTCGGTTCTGTAGTTTTTAAATTAGCAATTAGTTACATAGGAACAATTGCATGTTTTATTCATATAGATAGCAGCTGATATACCCGTTATTATTCATGACGTTATACAATAAATGATGTCATCTCCCCAAGCACACCAAAAGGCGAGCGAAATAGAGAGAATTTGGAAGTGAATATCTGATGCAGAAAACATAGAGAGGAAAATGAGGACAGGATGAGAGAATTGACGAAAGGACGTAAAGAAATAAAATAGGGGATATATATATATATATATATATATATATATATATATATATATATATATATATATATATACGGGGTCGCGATTTCGAATCTCGCTAGATTCACCCACTCTGATTAGTCGTAGACAACAAAACACGTGTCAGCGGATAATTATATTTTAGAAATAATACATGCATATATATATATATATATATACACATATATACATGTATATATGAGGATATATATACGTATATACATATATATATATATATATATATATATATATATATATATATTGTGAAAGTTGAAAAACATAAAGGCGAAAATATGTAGACATATTTTATGTTGATTTTATAAGAGATGGAAAAATAAAATCGAGGGTTCGCATAGTAAGAAGAGAGAGGTTGGCGATGACAAATATTTAAGCATGGGTCGAAATACACGTGAATTGAGAAGTAAGAAGTGTAGAATTTGACAGAATTGGAAAGTGATTATGTAGTAAACGTTGCGCCTGGGAGTTGTTTGCCACCCATGAGTAAGTAAAAACAAAACAAACAAATAGCAAAACAAAAACCATGAACTTTCAAGCGACATTTTGTCAAATTGTTTAATGAGGCAATACAGATGACTTATTAACAAGGACGAAGAGTTATCTTATGTAACAGTAGACATCGATCGTCGAATAGTTGATTCCCATACTTGGATTCATGCGATGGCGTGGTTTTAAAAAAAATCTGACTTAAAAGCTATTGCAAGAGATGGAGTGTAAAGTAGTTTACTTAAATCTGTGTAAATGCCATATGACTGAAAAGGATTTTAATAGGAAGGACTAAATTTCCGTATATAATAGTTTATCAAATCTGACATTTTCTCGTCCAGGTGGGATAGTAAAATATAGAGATAGCATCGGCTACGTTGCCCCCGTGCCTAAAGACTTAATATGCAATACTGGCAACAAGAACATGGCGTTGCGGCTCCGTCCACTACGGTGTAAATGAATTCGAAATAAATATGTGCCAAACATTATGCCTGTTTATTATGTGTTTTCTGTATTGGAATCAAATGTCGAATGCATTCTGCTTCCAGCGTCAACAACGATTAGTGAGTATTAAACGTTGGCAACGAGAAACACGGCAAAAAATCTCCCTACCTATCTCCAGCTGGAATGTGTTTTTCCTTGGTTTATTTGTGATTAATACGAAATTAAAATTACATCCTAGAAAATAATGGAAGCATTAATAACCGATAAAATCAAAGATCATTTAAAACAACCGTGCATCATCACTTCTGTTCTGTGTCAAATGATAATGGACGTTTCTTGTAAGGATAACTGTGCGTTTAATTGGGAGAGTAAGCTTGACGAATCCCGTACAAAAGCTCTCTTAAATCGTATTGCGCGCGTATATTGTCACTGAGAAGTCCAGCACTTGGCATTCCGAATGGTATTTTTTTAGTACGAACAAAGCTCAACACTGCTTGGTATCCGTAAGAAAACGGGAAATGTGTGTCAACGTGACTATGCTGTATATGTATATATATAAATGGTTTCCCTGACGGTATAATCTCTAATCATATCCACCAATATCTTGCTAAATGTAATACCAAGCCTTTCTTTGGTCGGCTAAATGTCCAGTTTATCTGAACCTCCATTATATTGGTTCTATCAGCAAAGGGTGTCTATGCGCTGCAGCCTCGTGTGGTGTTCGGCACTAAAATTGCCTTCCCAGCGTTTAAGAATGATATACTTCCCAGACTACACACATGTTTAGTTGTATATCAATTTAAATGCCAGTGTGATGCTGACTATGTGGGCCGTACGTTTCAACGTCTGGGAGTCAGATTGGTACAGCATGTCCCGGCGTGTTTTTTAAAGTCCCAGCGTATTTTATAGATAATCTTAGTTAAGGCATAATATAGTTGTGGTCAAAATTATTTTGTGAATTTAACATTTGAAGCAACAAATGTAATGTCTCCCTCGATACTTCACTTCAAAACATCTTACTTTACTGAAGTACATATAATTATATACATCTCATTAATACGCGATGTATGATATTTTCATTATGTGTGCCAACATGAATTGTTAGTGTGTTAATTATAATCTAGAATATCGTACATAACACTAACCACGAATAAATACAGGTTTAGACACAGCTATTCTTAAACCTGTCCGTATAACATGGTAAGTATCATAACAAGACAGGATTTAAATTGTAAATTGTAAATGAAGCTTATTAAATCAATTGCAAATTTCACAGATATTAGTATATCTTCCATAGTATTATCTACAGCGCAAAAAAATGATTGTTTTCTTATTATTTAATTCCAGGATAGTGTTCCAAGTAATTGATATTTATTAATTTCGCTAAAATTAAATATAACCAATCAATACACTAATGATCGGGTGTATATTCGATTATTCAGGTGAGATAAGTCCCAATTTTTACAAGTCATCTTATAAGTAATTCATTAGATATAAACCGAAAACAAATTGCTTATACTGTCTAAAATATTATATCCAATGCGGTATGTCGATTGCCTTCCTTAAGTATTTAGTATGAATTTTCAAATCCCTTATCTTTTCATTAGCTTAATATTAGAAACTCTACCAGATGCAATAAATCATCTAATAATTCACATAATCCAACTGAAATATAATGTTATGATATTATCCATCGCTTGAAACGAAATTCTTTTATAATCTCTTGAACTTGATTTAGCAAGTATATTTGCCAAGTAATTTTGAAATCATTTTTCATGGACTCAGATTTTTCGTATTATTACTGATTTTATAGAGATTTCCTCACGGCTCCCCCTTCACTTAATTATGCATATACCCCTACGCTCATTTAAATTATTATTCAGAATAGGAGTTTCCGCTAGAGTTGTTGTACTTTTTGGTGCTAAATTTTGTCACGTTTGAAAATTCCTTTTCCTAAATTTACAACTGTAAGCAAGACATAGACATTGTAAATGGCGTTTGATAAATCTCGACAAGAACTTCCAGAACTTACTGCTACACTTGATCTTCAATGTTTACATCTGCTTCTATAGAGGTATTTTACACACACTATTGCATCTAGTCTAGTAGCTTTCATCGAGGAAACCCTCCACAGCATTAAAATAAGTTGGCTTTCGCTATTTACTTCCCTCTGGCAGAACTAGTAATGGCAGTCGTTACACAGTTCACGAATATGCTTAACAAAATGATTAGCAAACGATCGTCTATGAGCAGCCATAAGCATTATAAATCTCTCCTGATGAACATAGAGCAATCTGAAGAGTTTTCTTAAATGTTATCGTAACTATTTCTCACTCTATCTATCTATATGCGCACACACGCACATGCACAAACACACAAACAAACACGCACACACGCACACACACACACACACACACACACACACACACATATATATATATATATATATATATATATATATATATATATATATATATATATATATATATATATGAGCCGGGTAATTCTGTACTACAATTAAAACACACTATTTGCGTATGATCTAGAAATGGGATCCAATTCATATATAACTAATTAAGACTTAATTTAATACTCTCTTCAGTCGATACAATATTCAATATATACAACGTTCCATTCAATGGAATAATCATATTTTCAACTAATAATATACCCAACAACATGTACTTCTTTTAATTAATGAGGCGTATGTTTATGTTTGAACAATGAACGAAACTTTAGAATGCTTTGCTATTTTTGTGGAGTATATGAATAGAATGTATATCCACGTGTGCAATTTAATATAATAAGTATATACACAGCTGCATAAATATAAATACATACAAACATACAATTATATAAATACATATATATGTATATATATATATAATTGTATGTATATATATGTATATACATATACATATATATATATATATATATATATATATATATATATATATATAACTAGTCAAAATACATTAGCAGTCTATTATTAAGAGAACCTGCTAAATCCAAACATACTCACTCAAAGTTTGAAAATCATCATCAACTAAATATGCTTATATATCAATAAACACATATATGCACGTTTTGTTAATGTATACCGATATATAATCGTAAATTTATTTATATATGTATAACTAGGTGAATACTTATATATTTTTATTATTACATAAACACATTAATATAGCTGCAAAACTGTAGATGCTAATAAACAGTACACACCGGATGTTTTCGTCAGGCGACTAAATAAATGGTTACATTCCACAAAATATTACAATATCCAGTGTCGAAACCACGTAGACGTGTTTATATTAACAAAATATATCCTGCTTCTTTCTTATTATGCACTTTTGATAAACTCGTTAAATTCAGTTGTTATTACTCGTGATACATATAGCCTAGTGTATGTAAATATATATATATATGTGTGTGTGTGTATGTGTGTGAGCGTGTGTATATAGGTGTATGTGTGTGTTTGTGTGTGTCTGTACAGAGAGATTGAGAGAAGGTAGGGGAGAAGTAGCCCGCAAGAGAAAACAGAAAAATTTAAATATAGATAGACATGTATATGTGTGGGCCGATCTCCCATGTGTGTGTCAGGTTTTATTTTTTGTAATTCTCATAGCTTCTCGCAATTCGATATAGGAAAGCCTCGTTGCATGCACATAAAACTGATTTATGAATAATTGCTGCCTTTTGAAATATTTAGCAAACGAATGAGGGTTCGGATGCGTGCGATCCACAAAGGGACCCCATGGAATTGGCAAGGCAATCAGCCGCACTAATGTGGATCGTTAATCAAATATATTATGCAAGATATAATAAAAAAAAACAATTGCAAATCACACGGAGATTGTTTAAAATATAGAAAAAAGGAAATGGAGAAAGAAAATCGAATCACATGCACAACAGCATTAATATGTGATGTACATAAAAAATCGTGCACTAATCGCTTTAGGAAAGATTTATCCACAAAACATATCAAATCAGTATACCAACCGTTACTTACTGATGAAAACATACATTACTAATATATATATATATATATATATATATATATATATATATATATATATATATATATATATATATATTGCATGTGTGTGTTGTGTAATTGGGGGGGCCTGTGCGTGCATTAAGCTGTAAGATATGTAGCATACTACCAGTTTTCTGAATTAGTTTCTGTTACTATACGATATGGTCCATATATTATTTATTTTTAAGATCTGCTAACATACTTGGAACTAGAACATGGCGTTGTAATTTAGATAATGTATATATATATATATATATATATATATATATATATATATATATATATATATATATATATATATATATATATATATGTATATAAGATAAAATTAAAAGCCAAGAACAATGCGAGATTTTTTTTTTATATATAGAGTAAAATTAAATGCAAACAAAAGAAATAAAATTCTTTTTTTTGTTGTTTGTTTTTTCTTTTTCACACAAATTTTAACTCTAAACAACAGTATTTTTTTTTTCTGTTGTATTCAATGGTGTTGTAAATCTCAATATATTTCAGACTTATTAGTCCATTTTCAAGAGAAGACAGCGGAAGAGTGTTCAAAATTGGAAAAGTAGCCGCAGAGTTTGCCACGTGATACCGCGAAATATAGAACAAAAAATGACGTTAGGAGAACGTTAAAATAAATCAGTTGATGTTTGAAATACTTGTTGCGTTTGTGAATCAAGGGAGATGACTATTCAAGCAAGGTTTTTTTTTTTAATTATTGTTTTTCTTATGTTTTAAACTTATATTATAAAAGCGGAGCTACATTCCAGTCTATTGTTTAATGTGGGAGTATTTTTTGAAATAGTTAAAGATTCGAGGATACGAAGTTGACCTACGTTTCTTGAAGAAGCAAGAATGTTGATGTGAAAATCTGGTTCTGAATTAATGCAAGTGCGAATATGTTTATAGAACGACGAAGCAGTAGTGTTTAAGTGCTCTTTAATGCGGTGATGAAGCAATCTGGTAGTGCTTCCGATGTAAGATGCACTGCATTTGGCGCATTGTAGGTCGTAAACAACGTGGTTCTTAAAGCATAAACCTGTGTGTGATATTGGGCAATTAGAGAGTGAACAAGGGGAAGGTGTATGCGATGGATGTTTTCGGTTGAGCTGTTGTCTTAAAGTAGATCCAGTGTGGATGAGTTGAATGTTGAGCCCCTCGCTGCGGATGGCTTTTCGGATTGAAGATGAGATTTTGTCACTGAGGAAGGGTAGTTTTAGAAAACAATTGTTAGAGAAGGGTCGGGTGTTGCGTTTTTTTCTTTTTAAGTGAGGATAGGATCGTATTAGGGTAGCCGTTTAGTGAGAGGGTCTGTAGGAAATTGTTAGTGTGTGTATGTTTGTCGGAGATGTTAGTGCATTTGTCTTGTATGCGTGAGATTTCGGCATGTGCGTAGTTTAGTTTGTCCTTGAGAGGTAGCGCAGATTTGAAATGTACGAAGAGGCGTTTGCTGGCGGGTTTTCTGTAGAATTCAGTGCATATAAAAAAAAAACACCTTGCTTGAATAGTCATCTCCCTTGATTCACAAACGCAACAAGTATTTCAAACATCAACTGATTTATTTTAACGTTCTCCTAACGTCATTTTTTGTTCTATATTTCGCGGTATCACGTGGCAAACTCTGCGGCTACTTTTCCAATTTTGAACACTCTTCCGCTGTCTTCTCTTGAAAATGGACTAATAAGTCTGAAATATATTGAGATTTACAACACCATTGAATACAACAGAAAAAAAAAATTACTGTCGTTTAGAGTTAAAATTTGTGTGAAAAAGAAAAAAACAAACAACAAAAAAAAGAATTTTATTTCTTTTGTTTGCATTTAATTTTACTCTATATATAAAAAAAATCTAGCATTGTTCTTGGCTTTTAATTTTATCTTATAATTTTCTTCAACAATGCTTCAAGCAAATTACAACCTACTTATATATATATATATATATATATATATATATATATATATATATATATATAATCTTCCATACGCAGTACTGTTTTGCTGTATCACAGCACATCAGTGGTGCTTAACAGGCAACTACTTTAAGCCAGGATCGAAACTCGACTATCCAAACGGGCATTACACCATAAGGCTGCAACTGTGCGTTTATTGAATTTACGATGTTTTAACATCATCCAAATGCTAAAGCTTGATTTTTTCACCAAGAGCATCGCTAATAGAAGATCGTATATCACTACACAATATGCTCAACCCCCATCCACATACAATAATATTTCGCTGCATCACAGATAATCAGTACTACTCCTACCTAAAGTCAGGATCGAAACCCAACAGACCAAACGAAAGTCAAAACCTCTTCCCATTACTCGCTCTCTTTCTCTCTCTCTCTCTCTCTCTATATATATATATATATGTATGTATGTATATATATATATGTATATATATATATATATATATATATATATATATATATATATATTTCCGAATCATAAAATAAATGAATCAAATGCTGCTGAAAAAGACAAATCTATTTTAATGTAATATTTTTTTCCAATTTATAATTTTTAGCTTGCGCTTAAATTCGCTAATATTTTGCAACATTAATAAAGGCTACTGTTGGCTAGACAGATTTTTCTTAATCCTAGCACGTTGCAACTACGCTTAAACATGATTTTATTTTATGTTATGCAGATTGCATATGTATTAATATAGGCTCCGTCATTTATTGAATCTTCTAATATATTACGAGGATCGGTTTTCCTGCTTTACTAATAGATAATAAAATAACAATATTATAATGATAATTTCGTCCATCAAATTCCCTCTGTGTTTGTTTACAAAATAACGCCAGATAGTATTTCGGCTTGATTATTAATGCCCTGGAAATGTAACTTCTGATTAATTCTTACCTTTTAAATATGCAAACGATGAAATGCTTTGCGGGGAATTTAATTGCCGTTCCTTTATCGTTAATTTAATTCATTATCAGGAAAAGAACTAAAATAAAATGGCAAGGTAAACCCAGGCTTGAACAGGGGATCATACGATCTGCAGTCGAATGCTCTACCAGTAAGTTATATTTCCAGATGACAATAATTATTTTTTTAAGAATGAATCATTTACTTAGATTTAATTTTTCCTTAGCCGGTGTAATATAAAACATTCCCCTATAGAACGTCTTCATTTTATCTATGAGATAAAAAGACTATTTTAGTGATCGGACTTTTCAATTTTTGATACTTACCTAATGAATTATGTGCAAACCTTATTTAAGAAAACTGCCAGGCGTATAAATTAGATTTGTGTTAAATTTTCAAAAGATAGACACAGCTGTATCGGAACCTATGAGGAAGGGACTCAAACGCAAACAAAATGTGTTTTCTTATAATATATATATATATATATATATATATATATATATATATATACATATACATATATATATATATATATATATATATATATATATATATACATGTTTCGCATTAGATTTGCGAGTTTCAGGAAAGTGTTTGTCCTAGTCAATATTCTGATTTTATTTTATGATGTCTCTATAGAAACAGCTGTAAAACATGTAATATTTAGCAGCAAGTTGGTAAATATATAGCAGATATAAATGGTCGACAAAATATATGTTCACTTTTCTATGACTACGCTATCCATACAGTTCTATTTTTCAAATGGCTAACCACATATCAAGCGCCGGAGGGCTACTCGAGAATAAGGGTGTATGTGTATTTTTTTTCATTAGCATAGTTGCATAAAAATCGTTTATAGAATTAATTTGGTATAAATAGATCATTTACGAGGATGGCAACAAAATCTTTTTTACGTTTAACTTGAAGGTAATGATATTGTAGTCAGCTAGAAAGAACACCAGCGGAACGCATTTTCACAGGGTGGGAGGCAATTCTAAGGGAGAAACTCACTATATATTATCCATGTTTAAGTTTTAAGCAACTAATGAGATAGTGCTTTGGCTAGTCGAGTGTTATTTGTAAAGGGTTGCTGGAGGGGGCATGGATTAGAGCTCAATTACTATGAAAAAAAAACGATAGAGAAGGGACAGACTCGGAACGTCTTCTTGTGGGAAAGAGGTTCCAGAAAAGCGAAAGCATCTCCTACTATATTAGGAAGGCAACGAAGGATAAAAGCTTTGAGCAACTCCAGCCCAGATGTGGTAACAGAATTTGCGATCTTAGAACGTACTTGGCTCTCATATAGAGAGTGAATTGCTTCGGCACTGATATATCTACTGGGAGGTAGATGCTCCAAACATTTTTCTAACGACGTTGGCTACGGATTTTATGTGTGTACCTTATTTAAGATAAGGCGTAAAGGTCAGAACAAGAAGTTTCTCTAAACAGTGAGAGCCATTCATTCAAAAAATAGAACACTCGAGCTGAGATCGAAACCAAACCCAGCGACAAGAAATCAGGTACGATCTCAATTAGGCCAGCTTGACAGTACCTCCAAAAATATTATTCTTATTTGGAATATAATGTGAACGATTAGAGCATGCGCAAACGTGAAACACCCAGCAAAAACAAAAATTCCACGGCCCCTCCGTAATTTGTTCAATTTGGCCCCTTATTATCTCGTTTCTCGAGATGAAAAACTGATCCTAAAAAAATATCTCTATGCTTGATTTTCCCATATACCAAATTATTAAACTGTCGATCAGAAATACGTTGAGTATATAGGTTAAGAAGTGCCCTCATACACACATTCTCACTTTTCTTTATATATATATATATATATATATATATATATATATATATATATATATATATATATATATATATATAATAATCAGTTATGGATAATCAGTTCCAAATAATTATTCATAACTCTTTAAATAATTGGAACGTAAATATTGCAATTATATTTTACTTACACATATTTTTTAAAAAGAACCCCCTTTTTTGGAAAAATAGGAGTTAATTCATTTGTTGTGTTGTGAGGGTTTCGTGTCTGGATAACATATAACAGGGGACTCAGAACGAAGGGTAATTATGCCATTTATATAACAGTTAGTTTTACATCAGAAGAGGAGTCATTATTAATGCTAGCGAGAACACATAATTCTTAAAGGTGTTATGCAAAGTTCGTTTACAAGACGATACACAAACACATTTACATTTTCTTTTTGTAGAATGACGACAGACGAATATGATTCTTTATTCACACCAGCTGATCATGACAGTTGTGCTGGGATTTAAGATGTTAAGACTACACTGTCTTCTCTCACTCCTCTCTCGCCTCAAAGGGGACGTGGGTTTCCATTCTGGCAGATTCTTTCTTTGCTCTGTGACTGTGTCTAACTTCGAACCCTGACTCAATATGTTGGAAATCTCCTTTCTGGATGACGCCAGAGGCGTGGCTCGCCATGTGAAATTTTGTTACGTAGACTCTATCTATGTATGTCTAAACACAATTTTGATAAACAAAAGGTTACTTTAATTACATTGTCTAGTTTAACCTATTTGTTAATCATTATCTCTAAACTCATATTGTCCTGGCATATTTAATATCCAGTTATTTCTTAAAGAATGACCACTTTCTAAATTACATATCTATCTCTGACATACATCATATTTAGCTATTTGCAATAACAATGACAATCCTAATGCATTCCTAGGATTTCAATAAGTATTCTTTTTGAAATTTTCTTACTGGGCTCGATTGTAACCTTTTCCAAATATCCTTTTCAACTTATCTAGTTTGCTTTCTTACTTACTGGGATCTGTCTCCTTTTATAACACATTTTATACTAGATTTCTTGGCACGTATCCAGCTATACATCCGTTTCTTAGTAACAAACATAACTCACTGCACAGTCGAAAATAACAATGTCGATTTCTCATCGCACTGTTTTTTATCGGCAAGAAAATACAAAAACTCGTTTCCGGTCACTTTTCATACAACCTATAACGGCTATAGCCTGTCAGAAAGACGGTGTTAAGGTTATAGATTCTATTTGACAATACAAGTAATTGCTTTTCTTCCCTATCTCTTTGAATGTATGTTCGGTGTGTTGGGAACGAAGAGGCAATAAAAAGACAGAGATAGAATTTCACAAGAAGAATCAATAAGATGTTGCAATTTGCATAAATTTATCATTTCTACATTTTTACGATATGGCGTTTGATGGGTGCAAATGTATCTGGCAGTTGATCAGTGTTACGATTTTTTCATTGACGAGACATCATATATTTTTATTTCCAATAATTCTTACAGATCGACCTATATAAATATACATCTGACAAGCTGTCCGTCTATCCATCTATATCAATATCGTAATAAGCCAAGAATGCTGTAGATAAGAAAGGATTTACAATAGATTATGATAGATTAGCTGACGAAATAATATTTTATAATATTTAAATTATTCAGTCTAAAGTTCTAATAGTAAGTATTGTTCTAAGCTCCCTCCCATACTCTTCTAGGTGCATCTAGGTGGGTATTCTGGTTTGTTTCTATCAAACTCGGAAAAGACGCAGATTTCGATAGAAACATTTCTGATTTAAAAAGAATGCACTCAGAGACAGGCAGCCGTAACATCGATCGAAAGGTTTTGTGAATACTCAAGATATCAACAGTAGTTCTATCAATCAAAATACTATGAATTATCAATTGTCATATTTTATAACACTGCTAGGTTCTACTTACGTATTCAACACTACTAATATATATATATATATATATATATATATATATATATATATATATATTAGTAGTGTTATATATATATATACACATTTTAAGTTTTAAATGCGTTCATTTTGCAATAAAAGACAAAAAAAGTACCATTGAAAATCGCTACAAATTATACATTACTTTGCATATTCTTTAAAGTAGACTATTCGATGGCATTCGAAGTCAAACCCAGATAGCAGCTGCTGTGATATTGTGAACAAACACAGACGGTATTTATTAAATAACATTACCATTATTGTATTTTTTTATGTTTTAAGATTAGTCCCGCGGGAAAATTATTTCTCGAAATATATAAAAATCAATCGGGATTTGATTCAATAATGTTTCATACACTATCGAGATGGATTAAAATATTATGTGTACGCATATAGTATGGTCGACCAACGCTGGGCTGCCAGTAAGTCCTATAATAGAGTATACTAATATCCATATATATATATATATATATATATATATATATATATATATGTATATATATATGTATAACTACATAATTTACTCACATAAAATTAATATACGAAAGTATAGAGTTATACGTAAACGTGAAGTATTTTCTTCAAACGTGCTCAATACGTAGGTAGAGCTAATTAGTAAGTTATAAAATGTATATGGCGATAAAGCTACACTGAATATTTCGCGTTTCATCCACTATGTGCGCCTGAAGAGTCCTAGAGTGGATGAAACGCAGAATATTCAGTGTAGCTTAATCGCCATATACATTTTATAACTAACTAACTATATATATATATATATATATATATATATATATATATATATATATATATATATATATTAAAAATCGCTGATCAAATTGAACATTCAACAATATTGTTTGATTGCATATTAGATTACTGTACACACACAATTTAAAAAAAAATAGAAATCGTCCGTTCAAATTGCTAAACAAATTGGCTGTTAAATGCCGAAAACACCACTTAATAAAATGTCAATCAAGTTAAAATTAAACGAAATATTATTAATAATAATAATAATAATAATAATAATAATAATAATAATAATAATAATAATAATAATAATACTCAGAAGAAGAATAAGAAGAAACTAAACAACTCTTTACTCGTAACTATAAATAATATTACTCATAGTTTAATTAAAAATGTGATTTCTTAAAATTAAAAAAAAAATCAAATAGTTTTAAATAGAGTTGGATTTCTTTAATAGATTTATCGTTAATTATATCTGAAAATATGCTAAACTAAGTTGCGAGCACATACTATAATATTAATTTATTTATTGTGGACTATTTCCTCATCTTTCTTAGTTGTTGTTTAACGATGTTTCGGCCAACTATTCATCTGGCCTTCGTCAGGTTGTAGCCGCGACTGCATATTGACTCAGAATCTTTTAACTGTATTACCTAGAATTACTACTATCAATAGTTGCTGTTGTCTCACCACGTTTTGGCCAAGTAAACCTCTGGCCGACTTTGGGAAGTATTGCAACCGCTATCTTAAGACAATTCTCATCTGGCACCGTAGAGATTCAACCTCTATATCCACTACGCTTTGGGGCCCGAAGCCCAGAGGAATAGTCGGCCGAAACCTCGAGAAACAAAAACGTAGAAATATGAGGATAATAGTGCGCAATAAATAAGCATATAAATAATACTCATCTCAATAATCAATTCCAATTTAATAATATATATATATATATATATATATAATATTGTTAGTTATTTAACTGTCTCATAAATTCAGCAATAAAAGGTTGCAGACATTTGCATTTAGTTGAATATATCGGAATAAGATATTAAAAATACTGCTGCTCATTAAAATAACGATTATCACTAGTGGGCAAATTTAGATGCACAGCGCGTCATGTTTTATTGGGTTTGTGGCGGCATGCAAGTTGGTAAGTAAAAATAATACACATTTACATGTTAACCATGTTTTGGATTATGCCAATGCTTATTTTACTAAAATATGTTTTTCTCACATAATATACATGCACTCATGTAAAAATTTACGAATTTAACACAAATTGACAGGTAACATTGTAAATGACACTAAGCGTATTCTGATCATCTTGGGCATTTTCCACCTTTGATTCGGTTAGTGCACACGTATACAGACTGTTATGCTTTAAGATACATCATGAGATAAACAGAATGTTAGTCCTGTATTTATTAAAGTAGACTATGCTAATATCTGCTATAAAACACCAGGACGACATATAAAGTTTGCTTGTAAGTTATTACAGTTTTAAAATATCTTGAACTTATTCTAACAGCACCAAGGAATAAACTCTGATACGTTAAATAAACCGACTGATTGAAAATGACAGCGCGTAAATTGTAATGCTCGACAAGAAAAACATTGATTGAATGCTTAACGAAAAGGTAAGCGCGAAGTGGAAACATGTAATACAGGTTCATATCATGTTAAAAGGAAGATTTGGTGACATAGTTAAAAAAAAAATGCATGAGTAAAAGGAAAATGGCGGAGTCTAATTTCCCGCGCAAATGCGATCAATTTCCCGCTATTTGGCCTGTCACGAAACAGTCAATCGTTTATAACATTTTGCACGAAAACTCGCTTTTATTCCACAAGGACGGCCGATGCGATATCAATCAAACGGAAAGAGAGCAGCGAAGAAAAACTGACCAACGAGATATTACATGAAAGACGCGAGGTACGTTACAAAGACCGGAAGTAAACAGGGGCAAAAACAAGGAAAATGATACGAGATCAACTTTGGCGTGTTCCTTTGTCGTTTAATGCATTTAAAGATGGCGGAAATTGTTGGTGCGTTGCTTTGAGAAACAACAGGATAAAAAGTAAAAAAAAAAAAAAATAGCATCTATCACATCACTTCCGCCGCTTAGAAATAAGAGATACGCTTGCTAATAACTTTAACAAGGGAAAGTATTTTGCAGGAAACCGACTCACTCGCAGAAAACGCTCATTGCACGCTTCGATAGAGTCGTTTTCTATGTAAAATTATCACATCCACATGTTTCTTCCAATGTCGGTTTAATATAATTCTACATAATATCGTTCTATTACTATACTAATACAAATATACTCTTAGTGATACACGGCTTTGCCCGGGGTAATGGAACACAAAAGAAGATGTAAAAACTGTGTGTAATATGTTTACACTTAAATTCTCACCTTTTATGTGTCGCAGTTCCCTTCTCTATACTTCTGTTATTCAATTCCTCTTTCAGCTAAACCAAGCCAATTATTCTCTCTTTTATTCGGGCATAAAAATAGGAATAGACGCCAATTAACTTATCGTTCAGTGTTGAAGTTATTTACCCAAATGCCACACCGAGTTACTCATGCTCGATTTCTTCTTTAAAAATTTTTGGACACCAACTTTATTATAGTATATCCTCTATAAGTTTTTGATTTCCTCTTCACTTTCCAGCATATAGAACATAATTAGCAGCATGTTTTAATATATAAAACTAAGGCTTCCGAGTAACTTATCTTTTCTGTTATGAAATTGCATATAAAAAAATATAATGAGCATATTTCTTTCGAGAAAAAATAAAATGATTTTGTAGGATTTCTGCATATAGATTATTGATGAGACCAATATATAGTCTATTGGCTTATTTGTATAAACTATGACGCTTACAGAACATAATACTCTATAATTAATCTCATGGTGTCTGGTCAATATCGTGGAAACAAAATACACATTGTTTCCTCCAATCTATTCTGCATTCATCAGGTCTGATTTTTTTTATACAAAGGAGACAATAGATACCAAGGCCTGGAGGCCACAGATCAACAAAATTTCAGACCACGGTTACAGTCTTTTGTTTAGTTTCAAGTCAGGGCCAAATCACCTCACCTCACATCTTCGGAGTTAGTTTGAAAGTAAATACCAATGTGTACCTAGATGCATTGCAAAGTGTGGTTATTCCCTGGTACAATCAGGTCTCAGCTGGAAGACTCTGAGAGGTAGGAGGACAAGGCGCCGGACCATAAGACAATACTTAATAGGACATGACTTCAGAATGGCTACTCACTGACCCCCTGCTTTCCCGACTTAAATCCGCTGGACCACTTCGTTTGGTCATACTGCGAGAACATCACACACATGAACTTTAACAACACCAAAGACAGCCTGATCGACGCCATCTGCCGAGCTCCCGCCGGTACTTGTGAAATAGACATGTTTCCAGTTCCGGGCTCGTATAGAGGGTGTGATTGAGGCTTAAAGCATCCACACTGAATAGGTGCAAGCTCTACTACATAATCAAGTTACCTAAATTGATGTTTTCAATAAATGTGTTGAAATCAAGGTACACTGTTATTTTCTTTAAAGCAAAACATTTATCGTTCAACCCTGCAGAAGGCTCCTATCACTTTTGAGATTTGTACACAACTGGTTTACTAGTAGACGGGCTGCAACAAAAACAAAACAGTCTTCAAAACGGAAAGAGAATCATGTCGTGTTTTCTTGGGCGACAATTTTATCGTCCTGTTTATAAATATATATATATATATATATATATATATGTATGTATATATATATATAAATATATATATAGAGAAATATATATATATATATACAAAAATATTACTATGTCAGTACAGATTACCAGATCTATTCTGCGACATGTTAACTTTAACTTACTAAGTTGATCCTTAAGTTTATCCTTTTTATTTTTTATTTATCTTTTTTATATATTAGTGCAAATATTAACCGTATTATTGCACATTTTCTCGTTGAAAAAGTGGTATTATTCTCTGGAGAGCCATGTAATTAACAACCGTCCTGTTTTAAAAGGCGAGAGACATTCAAACTCCCGTTTTCTATTTACAAAACTGCAGTTAATATATTCTCTTTCATCCTTATATAGTAAAATTCTCTTTTATGAATGTAAACCTTTGAGAAACCGGCTCATGCAACTGCTATGCTTATTTCTCTTTAACAATTTTAGATAGAGCCTTTTTTCCTTTTTTTTTCTCCTTATGTAAATTAATATTCTTTTGTAATAATAAACCTTTTAGAAGTTGGGTTGTGTACGTGCTAAGTCTGCGATAATTTAAAGTTATTTTCTCTTTTTCCGGGAATGTAATGAGTATTCTTCATTTTTATTCTGACATAATTAATGTAATACACACACACACAAACACACACCCACACACACACACACACACACATATATATATATATATGTGGGGGGGGGTATCTAAAGACACAATGGGATAAGCATTAAGTTACATTTAAACTACCCTATATTATTATGTCAATACGATGAAGGCCGACCACATTAATAAGGGAAATTTAGGGAACCTTTTTAGTTCATGAGATTTAAAGCGTAATTCTTCTTATCAGAAGAGGAGAAAAAGGCAGTATTATAGAAAAGAAACTGCAAAATTCAAATATCAATTTTGTATACATTTTAGGTTAGAAATGAAGTATTTGTAGGGCATTAAATAAACAGAAGAGGGGAGTGAGAGCATTAAAAAATGACCGTTCATTATAACTTGTATATATGGCACCAAATATAGAAGTTCGAAGACAATACGAAAAAAGCATTCCAATACGGCATATGCATCACAAAAACACCTTATATATATATATATATATATATATATATATATATATATATATATATATATATACACACACACACACTAGCAATTCATCCCTATGTACTCTACATGTCCCGGACACCTACAACTGTTTAGACCCAAAATGTGCGAAGAAGTTTGGTAGACTCTCCAAAACCCAACACTTTCAACTTTGACAACCAAATCCATTCCCCAAAACTGATTAATAAGTTTGATTCATTTCTGAATTCACTTTATGTAAATTTCAAATGTTTAGACAAAAATTTGCTGAATAGTTTGCTAGTGACTGTAAAGATCAAATTTTATGAACGTTGAGCCATTGGCAGCCACATTTTCGGCCAAAAACTAATAAAAAGTATTGCCCTATAACTGAATACACTTTACGTTGAGTTTCAAATGTGTAGAACAAAAATTGGTTCATTAACCTGATAGAGACTGCTGAGTTTTAATTTTTTTAAACACTGACACCAATTTCGACCTCTAAACATTTATTGTTACGGGCGCAAATACATTTCAAATGTTTCATCCATGCCCAATAGCCTACATCTAAAATTGTATGTGTTTAGGCCGTTTATTAGCGGAGGAGTTTGGTAGAGTTTCCAAAGGTCAAATCGTTGAACTTTGATCCCTTGACAGCAAAATTACTGACCGAAAAATGATATAAACGATTTTTTTTTAAATCTTAATAGCCCTTGTGTCAAATGTCGAGTTTGTAGAATTAAAATTGATAGAGTAGATTAGTAGGGTAATGTACACATACAGCTACACACACTGACAGACAATTTCCATTGCTTATATATATATATATATATATATATATATATATATATATATATATATATATATGCGTGTGTGTGTATGTATGTATGTATATATATTTATATATATATATATATATATATATATATATATATATTAAATAATTAATGAAATAAACGTAATTTTCAAACACGATCGTTTACTTAAATTTTTGATTATCCTAGTTTTCCTGGATAAATTGAACCACGTTTTCCATTACATATATATTAACTATAGTGTATAATTATTTTTAAGTATATGACGCATTAAAGAATGTGGAAACGTATGATTTTTTTCGTTTTAAATCCAATAGTAATTTCACAGTTTGTTATCTATTATTTCCCATGAGGAGGTTGGGTAGGAAAACATCTCGTAATATTTGATTGATACGTGAAAGAGTTTCCTAAACAATAAATTATTTCTATTGTCCCAAGCATACATCATAAACAGTTCATATCAAATAACGTGCAAACTCTGCCGATACATAGTTAGAAAATGTACAGAAATAATAATATATAAAGATGGCTAAAAACAAGAACAAACATATTACTGCACAGCTGTGCAAGGTTCTCATGATTAAAAGCGAGCAGCGGAGCGGAAGATAAATCCTTCGACGAGAAGAAATTATGAATTAATTGAAAATTGTCTCGTAAAACGCAAGCCGAACAAATGGCTATAAAAAGAAGAAATGGATATAGTATAGATAGACAAAAATATAAAGCGGTTTCCAAAGAAACAAAAAATAAATCAAAAGATGAAAAGAAATGAAACTCCTCAGGATAAAGAAAATCATTTTATCCGAACGAAAGGATGGTAAAAACGTTATTGATTGAACTGCTTTGTGGGACGCGAATATTTGAAAAGAAAATAACCAGGTAATTAAACTATATATTTCCACAACTACAAATATCACAACTGTTATTGATATCCCTATTTCTATTCAACTATCACTTCGGTTACTACACGTGCAAATACATACTACTGCTAATAGTGGTATTCATGTACATCGTTCTGGCAAAATAGACAAAACGTCATTCATTAAAAAAAAATCACACTACCCCTGAACTACTTAAACTAGTGGGAAAAATGCGAGACCGAAGAGCAAGTATATTATGCTTCACCGAGGCATAAGCGTGTATTTTCGAAGATTTATTTTTCTAGACAAAATGCAATATATATATATATATATATATATATATATATATATATATATATATATATATATATATATATATATATATATATTTCGACTTTACAGTAATTACAGGCATTTCATTACCGATGAAATATGTAACTGGATTAATGCGATAATTAACTAATACTCTGATGAAAACTACAAGTAAAACCTACCAATACTAATATGAATTATATTACAAATATAACAGATAGTTTGATCTTTAATCCTATACACGCACTGATGGATTACAACATATTTCTATACCAACAAATAATAGTAATAATAAGCGCGAAATATATATGCATGTATATATGTATATATATGTATGTATATGTATATATATATATATGTAGCAAAACTGGTAATTAGTAAAAACCTGAAGAAGATGCTCAATACTATTGCAGAATAATAAAATAAAATAGGTAATAAAAATATGATATATATATATATATGTATATATGTAAATTCTTCATTTACTCACATAAAATACTTTATACGAAAGTATAAATTTATGCGTAAACTTTAAGTATTTACTTCAAAAGAGTTCAATACGTAGGCAGAGCTAGTTAGTAAGTTATAAAATATATATGACGATTAAGCTACACTGAATATTCCGCGTTTCATTCACTATAGGAATCTTCAGGCTTATGCGCATAAGCCTGAAGAATCCTAGAGTGGATGAAACGCGGAATATTCAGGTTAGCTTAATCGCCATATATATTATATAACTTACTACATATATATATATATATATATATATATATATATATATATATATATATATATATATATATATACGTATATATGTATATATATATACATATATATACACATAGAGAGAGAGGAGAGAGAAATAGAGAGAGATTAGTAATATCAATAAAAGTAATAAAAAGAACACAATCAGCACAAAGTAATAATAACAACAGTCACGATAATGTTAAGTGCAAACGTGATTAAATGTTGATACTGTTACGAGTGTAAGTTAATACGCATTGTAACAAAGATCTCCTCTTCCTGGATTATACTTTTACTCGATCGTTAATTGGAAAAGAAAAGCGAATTATTCATTGCGCGCAGGCGTTAAGTTACTAACGGAGATAACCTAGACCAAGAGTGCCGCTACCGTTCTTGTAACGTCCCACATTTCTATATCCCCTTACCTCCCTTACGCTAAAGAAAGTGGGAGATAAAGTAATTTGCAATGAAGTTGGCGCGCAAATGAATTCACACAAGGCAGAAAATCTACAAAAATAAACATTCTAAAATCAAACGCAGAATAACAGACTTTATGATGGAGGAATCAGCCGAAGAATGACCGACTTCATGAGGGAGGAATCGTTAAATTCGACAGCGCACTAATTAACTAAATTTGGAAATAACTGTACGAGATAATATTCCGATATACATTTACAAATTAAAAAATCGAAAGCAGGCACCAAAAACAAACATTTTTTTCTGCAAATCGACGTATAGATGTTATACCGCAATTAGCTAATACTTGTTCAAATTTCATTAAGCTGGGAAGTGTACGATGATGTCCTTGGATTTTTTTTCTATGGACACTTCATCTCATTCGGGTTATATATTTTTTAAGAGATAAATACTCTGTTATTATACATCCCTTCCTCTTTTTATCCCCCATGTATAGTTGAACTAAAATCTCCAGACATGTTGTTTTGTTTGCATAAATATTATCTCATATAATACTAGACTACCCGTTAATAGGCATTACCCGGTAGACGCGAGGCCACCTCCAATGATAGAATTATAGAACAGTTGTTGTATTGCTGTTGAAGTTTTGGTTGCTGCCGCTACTCCCGCCAACCTCCTCGTGTAACGAACGGTTTTCTGCATAGACACACTGACTCATCATGGTAAAAACGGCTATCGGAATTGCAAGAACAGGTGGAGAGAGGTGGTTTTGTAAGGGTATAGAACACCCACCAGCTTAAAAAAACTAAATACCCGCGAGCGGGGAAAAGAAGAAATATAGTGAACGTAGGCAGCCTGAAAAATCCATTTAGCCGTCAGAGGTATAGTAAAGTAGACTGTTTACAAATCGGATCCGCAATTAGAAATAATTCTTCTCAATGTTTTATTAAGAAGCAGAAAGTTATTTACGAAGGAAAACATGGAATCAGTACGAAAATAACGGATAATGAATTAAATTTGATAAATACATCCAAAGGAAATGGATAGAAGTGAAATAGAAAATCTTGTTAATTGCAAGAATATTGACCGTACAAAGTTAAGGAATGCAACAAATAAAGTGCATAATAAGTAAGGTGTAACCGAAGAGCATAACAGATGACAGTGACATTTTGTATCAGTATTTGTTGTAGAGATAGAAGGGGCGAAAGAACCCCAAATAAAACAGAGAAAAGAACACTGAGGTAAGAAAAAACTTAAATTCTAGGGTACGAGACATCAGCCGACGACGAGAACTTTCATGAAGTGTTACTTGCACCAGTGGCAAAAGAGGAAGAGCGAGATAAATAATCACCGGAAGAAGAACAATGGTATAAAGAAAGAATTGAAGCAAAAAAGCTGAATACGTTGGTAAGAATGAAATATCGTGATCGGTTTAAAAAATATACTGGGGTAATAAATTGCCAAAAGAGATGGACTTTTTTAAAGAAAAAAATTGGCTTAAAAAAGATTGATAGACAATCTTTCATTTGCTGCTCAGAAACACGCATTAATTGCAAATGTAATCAATACAAACATCTATGGGAAATACTGTTCTCATAAGTGCAAACTTTGTGGTGAAACTCTTGTAAAAGTGTCACATGTTGTTATTGCCTATTCTGCATATGCTTTAAAGGCGTTGCCATGACCAAATATACCTAAATCCGCATTCGTGTTTGTCCACGAACAAGTGGTTTCACCACCAATCTGAGGCAATAGTAGAAAGTATGATTTTTAGATTATTTGGGATTTCATAGCTTAGTGTGATAAAAATATAACTCAAACAAGCGGGGTTATGTAGTTTAAAACTAGAGAAAATTAATGTCTAGTTATTGATCTGACGAAACGACAGCATAAGTTGCATAAGTCGCTTCATATTCTACTTCATCAAGCAGTTATAATATTACTAACCTAAAAAAAATTACCTGTATGAAAGTATATTTGAACCAAACGAGTAATAGATTGTTTTGGGTAAACCTCGTCATAATGTATGCATATGGATATTTTTGGGTGTATGCATGTATGGATATATGATCTTTATATACCTGAGTAGGAAGATTAATTTAATTTTAAAAAAAAGGATAAATGAATAAATAGATGAAAGAAAGTAAGGAATGAATGGTGAATGAAGGAAAAGGGAATAAAGAAATAAGGGCGAATGAATAAAGATGAAGGTAAATACTACAATATAAAAGCTTCTATACTCAGTTTGTATAACCTAAATACTCTGATTTCTGTCATATGTTATTATATATTATTATTGTATCGTTATACATCTTATGTATATCTGCATAACCATCGAAAGAGTGCTTGCTTTATATGAAGATAGGCCTATGAACTTCAAGCTGAATTCACTATAAATCTTACGTAGTATAAATTTTTACGTAGTAAAAAAAAACCTACAACGTAGAAAAAGGTAACAAGCGGGTGGGGCCGTGTAATATTACTATGCGTGTGGAGTTTGATAGAAAAGGAGAATTATGTAGTAAATGAATGCATGTCTATTTCTACTTTAGATGTATCATTTGGTGGCAGGGTACACATATATATATGTCTGAATTTTGTGTAAGTAAGTATGTATGAGTGTATTTATGTATGCGTGTATGTTTGTATGTATATGTGTGTATATATGTGTGTGTATGTATATGCATGTATATGGATGTATTTGTATATGTGTATGTATGTATATATGTATATATGTGCATATATATTTCTATACTATTATAAGAGGCTGTCTCGTATATGATAGTTGTAGCAATATATATTACAATTATGTATGGGTGTCTGAATGTATTTGTATATATGTTATATATGTATATATACACCCGTGTGGAATGTAGTGGCATGCTATTTCATATATAAAAGGGTTACCACGCTACTGAAGTTAAAAAAAGACAACTTATTATTATTGAAAGAGGTATTTGCATTAGTGCATGTATTGCTGTGTTTTCCTGCGTTATGAGTGACCGGGTTTCTGTGTGTCCCTGCGCGTGTGTGTGTATGTGGGTGTATGCGGTGGTCTGTGTTGGTATATATATGTATGTGTCTTGTATACGTCTGTGGAGATGTGGAGACACGAGTAGATGGGGATGTTGTCTGCACCTGCGGATAGTCTGAATGTGTATGTATTGTGTGTATGATAGGGCGCGTGTGTGTATATGTATGTGTATATATGTATTTGTACTTATATATATATATAAATATGTGTACGTGTGTCTGTATGTATATATGTAGATGTGTGTATATGTAAGTGTGTTTGTATATATATACATGTGTATATCTATGTATATGTGTGTATGTATATGTATGTGTATATATATATATGTATATGTATGTGTATATATATATATATATATATATATATATATATATATATATATATATATATATATATATATATGGGTTGATTTATGAGGAAGTGTATCCAGTTGGGGTCCACGGGTTTTAGAATTCCCAATCATATAGTCTTATTATTATTATGTTTATTATTATTATTATTATTATTATTATTATTATTATTATTATTATTATTATTATTATTATTTTTATTATTATTATTGATATTGGTGGTGTCATTAATATTATCAATATTACAAGAATTATTATTACTAGTATTATTAGTTGGATTAATATTAGTTTTGATATAATAACAGTCATGATGTATGGTACCCAAGTGTGTACATGGATGTCTGAATTTCAACGTATGTATATTACTATGTATGTAGGTATAGATGTAAACATGTTATAACTGGTTATGTCAATTATATGTTTATGTATGTCTATATGTGTGTGTGTATATATGCGCCGGTGTAGCAAGGTGTAGGCGTTTATAAGTATTTAATATATATGTACATGTGGAGTTTAGATAATTTTCGAGGTTTTATGTTTATTCTTATTTTGTTTGTTTACTTGTTTTTATTGTTTATTTTTTATTTTTATTTTTTTATTTTTTTATATATTTGTTTTATTTACCTTATTTTAATTTTAATTTTATTCTTGCGTAGTTATAGTTATTGCTTAGTTTCAGTGCTTGTGTGTGAGAAAAATAAAACGAACATCATATATTCGCTTCTGAATTTCTGTATTAACGTGTGTGTGTGTGTGGGTGTGTGGGTGTGTTTTGTGTGTGTATGCCTGTATGTGTGTGGATGGGTGTTGATTGAAAAACACCGGTCAGTACTCGGTGACCATAGGAAATGTTTTTAATTTACAGACTGTAAGACAAAAATACTAAATTCTCAAGTACCTTATGCCATAAACACCAAAAGACGGGATTGATAGAGAGAGAGGGTAATGAAAAAGAAGATGTTTATTATCTTCAAAGACCTCACTAGTCCTCTCTTAGAGTTATAACTCCCACCCAAGTTACATTCTAACATTAAAAACGAAATAGGAAAATGTTTTTTGATTGAAATATCAGTTTTCGACGGTAAATCTTGCCCTGAAGACGTAATCCCCCAACGCGGGTGATTACAGAAATATGAATACACATATGTAGCCATTAATGTTTGTATAAATAAATTTAATATACCTGCTCTGTTAACTCATTGATCACTCTTTCGTAGATACATGTTGTTTCATTGGATGTACTTCTAGGAAACTACACTCTACTGGCTATATATATATATATATATATATATATATATATATATATATATATATATATATATATATATGTATATATATATATATTTAAATAAGGGAGTAGTCACCAACAATGTGTATTTTTTACCATTATTTTATTATTCCGTGTCTTGGTTTTTCATTGAGAATTATGTTTGGATCATTGTAATAATGTTTTTAAGTCATTGAAATCGTTTACGCGCGTTTCAGACGGTCTGTGATGCGTCCTCGTCAGAAATTAATTTCAAATGTGTTGGAGATGTAAAAATGGCGATTTTCGTAGTTAATTTGAAGTTTTTCCAAGGGGTGGAGGCTTGTAGATGTTTATTATTCATTATTATGCTGAATTGTTATTGCTCTTCTATTGGGCTTGTCCAGGAAGACGTTGACCTGGCTGTAGTCGCTATTTCTTTCTGCTAATGTTTTTTCTTTTCCTTTAGGGTGGGGTGGGGTGTGTGCGTACGTGTTTATATGTGTGTGTGCGCGTGTGTGTGCGTGTGTGTGTTTCTTTTATTGGTTCGGGAATGTGTATATTGTTTTATAGTATTTTGGGGTTATTTGCTTCATTAGGAAGGCAGCTGTGGTCCGCGGTCGTTATTAATGTGTATGTGTGGGGAGGGGGAATTGGCTCTTCTGAAATAAGGGTAGGGGTGCTTTCATTTTATTCTGATATTTATTTTTTGGATACTTGGATTTAAGTATTGTGATTTTTCGTTTTAGTCTTTTCGGGTATTCCTTATATTATGTTTGTTTAGAAAGGGGTGTATGTAAAATAGGGAATTTTTAATGTTTCTATTTATTTGTCTTACCATGTGGGTATGGCCAGACCTAGGATCGGTTTCTTGTGTGAGGAAGATTTTGTTCCCCAAAGGGGGGGGCATTGGATGGGGTATAATATGGAAGGGGGAGGATAGAAGGGATGAATCTGGTGATGAAGTTTTTTTTCTGTGTAAGTAAATAAAAATAATTGTCTGTTTGGCAGATTTACATTATTTTGAAGCTGTTTCCACTGCATGTATCTACGTGTTGTGAAACATAGAGGTGTCTTTTATCTGCAATTTTTATGTTGCTCTTATGTAAGGCCACTCTATTGCTTAAAATTTTGGGGGCGCCTATGTAGGATTTGTTGCATGTTTTGCATCTTAGTGCATATATTACATTTCTGGGGGCGGAATTTAGATCCTTTTTTATTTTGAATGTTTGTGCTGGGTTTTTGAATGTGTATGTGTTACCTTCTATTATTATGTCACATACTCCACATCGCGGTTTGTTGCATTTTGTAACTCCTTTTGTAGTATGTGGGACGAGTTTTGAGGAAGTTAGGATGTGTTTTAAGTTTTTGGGTTGGCGTTTACTACCGTACTTTTGGGTAATTACGAGGTTAATTACGCCTGGTTAATTACGCCAAGTAAAAAAAAAGTGCTATTTACATGTTTGGTTTCCAATAGAGCCGTTATTATTAGTATGCGTAATTATCGTCAATGCGCCAAAGTACGGTATATATATATATATATATATATATATATATATATATATATATATATATATATATATATATATATATATATTATATATATATGTATATATATATATATATATATATATATATATACATATATATATATATATATGTGTGTGTATATATAGTAGTTAAACCGTCGGGTTAATTGATGTTAAAGAGTTGAATCGAAAATACTAAGGAAAAATTAATAGTAGAAAATACGAAATGTTGTTCCTGATGTGCACATGAATTTACACGATGTGTTTTACTTAATAGTGTATTTAATATAAAATCCTTTCAGAGAAAAACGTAAATAAAATGTTTGAAGTAATCTTTTCAGGTCAAATTGAAGAAATTATTTAAATAATTTCCGATATTTATATAAAAAGGTCTGTATTAAATATTATTATTATTATTATTATTATTATTATTATTATTATTATTATTATTATTATTATTATTATTATTATTATTGCGAAAATATATTTAGTTTCATTTAATAAATATTTTGTTTGTTTGCGAAGCAATTAGGATTATATTCATTGGTAAATATATAAACATATATATATATATATATATATATATATATATATATAGAGAGAGAGAGAGAGAGAGAGAGACAGAGAGACAGAGAGATGCGGCAGAATAAGAAACTCATATACATTTCGCATGATATATTCCAATTTACAGTTATACAGATACAATGATAATATAGTTTTTCAAAACGCACAATAAAATTGCAAAGCGTTTATTTTCAGAACATCTTTTCTGAATATATTTTCAGAACATAAATAGTAGGAATTTATTATGTTATACTGTTATAAGTATATATATATATATATGTATATATATATATATACATACATATACACATTTATAATATTTATATGATAATAATCTAACTTACCAATATATTGCTACAATAGAATTGCTGTTTTGATCTTAAAATATGTATTTCGATTGACACAATAATTTTATTGTAGCGACACATAAAAATATGCTTACCTAAATTGAATACAGTAATAATCGGCTGTTATTTTCGAGCACAATAAACGACAAGTTTCATTATTATTATTATTTTGTTTACTTTTTGATTAATTACCTGGAATATAAATTGTCGGCATAAACATAAACATATATATATATATATATATATATATATATATATATATATATATCAAAAAAATGGGCGAAGAGTTGAAGAAGAAATCGATTTTTCAATATTTGCCCATGAACTTTTGTTAATTTTTACTGAAAATTTCTATTTTACAGATCACTATTATTATAGCATATAATAATAAATGGAAAAAATAATCCTAAAAATAGTGAGACCGCATCATAGCGAGAATATAAAAAATCGAATTGCAGGATTAAGGCAGTTCAAAATGACTTACAAACAGATTTGTGATATGTTAAGACAAGAAAATGTGTAAACATCTTTTTCTGTAGTGAAGCGAATTGATCAAAGGTTCGAAGTCGAATGCTTGGTCAAAGGGAAACTTTGATCTGGTCGCCCTATGTTTCAAGAAAATGTTACCGTTTTCTTGTAAGTATGATAAACAGATAGCCTGCGATTCGATCTTTATAAGCAAGGTTCAGAAATATATTTAAAAATAAAATGTGGAATGTTGCATTGTTCAGTTTAGATATTTTGTAGTAAATGGACTTTTGATTGTCCAATTCTTTTTATGAAAACTGAATTAAAATAAGGTCAGCAAGAAATTAAAGAAACATGCAATTAAAATATTTTGAAAAATAGATTAGGAAAAATAGTGTTATATTGCACCAAATACTTTTTGTTATATAGTTCATTATTATTATTATTGTTCTTTTTGTTATATTATCGTTGTTAGGACTTTTTAATAGTGAGAATCTTTTTTTAAGAGGAATGTTGTTGTAAGAGAGATTGTTCTAAAAATTGTTGTTGTATCGTAGAGAGAGATTCTTTTATTAAAATGTTCATACTTAGATGTGTTGAAGAAGGAAGCTCTTAGAGTGAGGAGACAGTGTTCAGACAGTCTTAGTGTTGCTATGAGATGTAGTGTTCACATTGTAGATATGAGATGTGTAGGCGTATATGTAAGGACATTTTATAACACAGATATATAGACATGTAATAACAATTTTCGCTTTACCTTTCGGTAGAATCACAACACAAAGACAACGTTTATACAAACACATGATAGGTTTATTTCTTCTCACGACCGGCCGTGGTTTTCTCATCAAGAATTTAAAGCTTCACATATTAAGTTTCAAAGTGACCGTCCCGCTTCTAGACGTTCGAATTGCAAACTGCAGACTATCGTCTGTCGTTCTCAAACTCTCTCTGACTCTCTCAGTTTTTCCTTAGTTTCTAACTATATCAATATTTTCCCATTTTTCCATGACGTCATACACATGTTAAAACATGTGTCTTCTTTCACGTGTTCTGGACATGCGTGTCCAAAATTTTGTCCTTTGTTTACAAATGGAATTATAACCTATACTCAGTAACCTATATTTCCATTATGTTAAAAACATGTTTATTAAATTATCTTGTAGCTAAATTCTTTCAATTGAATTTTCATAACAAAATTGACAGAGCACATTCTTTTTTTGAAACTATTTTATCTCTAAGCTGTTTTACATTCCATTTTCTAATTCTCACACGTAATCTATTTCTGAATCTAAATTACGAGGTTCGAATTTCGTCTATGCTATTCCATTTTTATTTTAACTGAATCTCTTTATTTTTATACTTACATGAGAAGGGGGCAGCCTTTATCAACAAAAGTAATGTGTAATCATCTTTAATGAACCTGGAATAACTCATCATAAGTAATGCCTCTCCCCCCTTGTGATATAAGAACTAATCAACCTTCTCTCCTCGCTATGTAAAATATTAACAGAACTGTATAAATGTCTCTCCTCTCCCTTCTCACCCTCATCGATATGAATGTCCCCATCCTATCTAATAAAAAGACCCCAGCTAGGCAACACCCAGAGCATCCGATTTGCACGATGAGCACAGGCTTAAATTTACTATTTTAATCAATCTGAAGAAAACCTATGTTGACCATAGCAAAGACATTCAAAACAGGGGCGGGAAGATATCTTTCTTGATATTTAGACGAATGTAAGGAATGGGGTTTTACTCTAAAAGGCGTGCAAAGAAGCCATTTTATCTGAGAAGAACATCAATGATAGAAACAGAGTTTTCTATGGGTATGGCAGGAAAGATACAGACTGGGTTGGGAATGTTTTCTGGTTAGATGTATCAAGATTTTGTGTTATTAGTGATGCTGATGATGCTCCCGAACGGTGCAATTGAAGAACTGGAGAAATATTTTCGCGAAGTTGCATGAAAACGACTGTTAAACACGGGAATGGAGGGATAATTGTATTGGGAACTTTTACTGCAGGAGGCGTTGTGGAATTATTAGATGTGAGAATTCAATCAATCTAAGGAATACATTACAACATTCCAAACAGGACTGTGAGCAAGTATCCAGACGCTGGGAATCTCCCAGAATATTATTTTTCAACATGATGATACCTCTGCGCACACTGCTACAGTCACAAAAAACGGTTTTCTGATAATTCAATTGATGTGGTATTTTGGCCAGGTCAAAGCCCACATTTAAACCCACTCGAGAACAGCTGGTCCATAATATCTCGTGCATTGGACGGAATAACTTTTTTGGACAAAGACAAACTGTGAGAAGCTGTGCAAAGCGAATGGAATAGCAACCTCTCTTCACAGTGTTCTATTTTGGTTAATATCATATATAAAAGGATTGATCTTTTAAAGAGATCAAAAGGGAATGCGATTTCATACTATTAGTCTCATTTAAGTTTCGTACTATAAGTCTCATTTAAGTTTCCTTGTTTACTTTTTTCCTTGTTCAATATAGATTTAGTGCAATGAAATGTATAAAATTTGTTTTGCCCATTTTTTGTCTGACGAGTACATATATATATATATATATATATATATATATATATATATATATATATATATATATATATATATACTAGCAACCGTACCCGTCGTTGACTGGGTTCAAAATAGGCTACAGAAAATGGACTCTGATTTATGAAAGTATGATAGGTTATGAAAAGGAAGGGTTGTAAAGACGTAGCTTCGAATTTGGAGGTATCATAACCAAAGCAAAATATGATGGAAATAAAAATAAAATGGATGAACCCAATAATTGATTATACTATACCTGTTCACACTGAAACACTTATCATAATATTCTGTGGATCTATATAAATAAAACCTTGTTAAACTTTGTCACATATTTCCATTTTTTTATATACCATAATATCATTATACCATATTTCTTCAAGCTGAAACATAATTATCAAAGTATACTTACGCAGATAGATATAAACAGTCTTTATTAAAGTTTGTGCCTATTTCCATTCCATGGAGGTCAGGCGCGAACGCAGACCCCACAATTTTATCATACCATCCCCATTTAAGTTAAAAACTTCTTATCAAAGTAGTATTATGTACATCTATATCAAAAACACTTGTAAACTTTTTTATTTTATTTTTAAATTGTTTATTTCCATACTTTGTGGACCAGGTGCAAACGCAGACCCCACAATTTTAATGAAGCACTGTTCTACCAGATCAAACATACCCATTCCTGTGTATCGATACAGCTTCTATCATTAAAGGTAATCAGTTGTTTTAAGTAGTCAACCATATAGGAGCCTATTCGTGACCAGATACACCCACATTATTAATATATATATATATATATATATATATATATATATATATAAATATATATATATATATAAATATATATATATATATATAAATATATATATATATATATTAGTTTGAATATGACTAAATTGTTCTCACCACTTTAATTAAATATTACTCCCTATTCATACCATTACTCTTAATCGAACGACTAAACTTATATAGTGTTCATGAATCTTATAATAAGAATCGCCCATACACTACCCCAACAAAATTAATCTTGCAGTCTATTAGAAAACCTTCAGAATAATTCAAATATTTTAGTGAATAATGACTATGAATCCCTATAAATCCAGAACTCATAATAACATAGAAAATATCAGATTATGTTCATACAAACTTTCAGAAAGATTGGCTTACTAGGTTGCAAGATAAAGTAGAAAACATAAACATATCTAGGATATTGGAATGTATAGTATACGCCGTACTTTGAGATAATTTCGCCGAGACCAGGGGAATCGCGCCAGCTAGCTAAAAGTGTTCTTACTCCAACCACGCATATAAGGAGCACTTTTTTTAATTAGTGCAATAAGCCCAGATTTGGCGCAATTACGCCACAGTACGGTATATATATATATATATATATATATATATATATATATATATATATATATATATATATATATATATATATATATATAATGTAATTATGCCTTAGATTAGACTGACGCAAACGCATCTGAATCAATTCATTTAGGACATAGGTAACTCATATCTTTGAAATCACCAGAATGGAGTTCCATTTATATATCACATTTTCACGATGTAAACGTTATCACCTCGTTTATTATAAAAGTTTAGCTTGCTACTTAAAACGAAAAGTTACACGATTAACGGGCTCGCATGCTGCATCGAATAGGTTTTAAATCGTCATTCGATGACACATATTCGTTTATATTTAATTGATACGAAGTGATTTATCATAATTCCGCCAATTTCCGACTGTAAAATTATGTATACTTCATTCAGCGGTCGGGACTTGTGCATTTTAAACTATTTAAAACGTGTTCAGATATAAGGTAATATAAATCAACGTTATACATACATTTATGATAGCGGTGAGATGCTGATGGCGAAATTATTTTATATGGTTTTTGCAGATCACATATCTTGCGTTTAATGCCAGTGAAAACATATATTTTATTACACACATACGGACACACGCGGAACGAAGATACGCACGCATATATATATATATATATATATATATATATATATATATATATATATATATATGTATCAACTAAACTACTGCTCTATTTCTCACTGTCTCTGTCTCTGTCTGTCTCTCTCTCTATCTATTTCTCTCTCTCTTACTCTCTCTCTATCTATTTCTCTCTCTTACTCTCTCTCTATCTATTTCTCTCTCTTACTCTCTCTCTCTATCTATTTCTCTCTCTCTTACTCTCTCTCTATATTTATTTCTCTCTCTCTTACTCTCTCTCACTATCTATTTCTCTCTCTATCTATCTCTCTCTCTATCTCTCTCTCTATCTATTTCTCTCTCTTACTCTCTCTCTCTCTCTATCTATTTCTCTCTCTCTTACTCTCTCTCTATATCTATTTCTCTCTCTCTTACTCTCTCTCACTATCTATTTCTCTCTCTCTCTCTCTCTCTCTCTCTCTATATATATATATATATATATATATATATATATATATATATACTAGTATGGTTGGCCGGCGTGCCCCGGGTATTTGGAGGTGTATGTTAAGCAAAAAAAGAAAAAAAAGCGATCAATATTTTTTTTTAAATTTGACCTCTATTATAACCCCTTAACATGTATTATTGTTAGATCAATCCAAGTAAGTAATTTAGATGCCTGTCCAAGAAAACTATATCTAAAATGTCATATGTTTAGACCCAAAATTGTCGTTTAACTGTGACGCCTTAATCGCCGAATTTCTGGCCGAAAACCGATCACATCGATACTCCCTAAATCTCAATACCTTGTACATCAAATCCCCAGTCTCTAGACTCTTAATTTACAGAGTTATTGCGTAGGGAAATGTACACACAGATACACACAGACACACAGATACCCATACACGTTCACTTTTATAGATATATAGACTAGCATGGGCGCCTGGCGTTGACGGTTTTGAGGTGTATGCGGAGCAAAAAAAACCCCCAAAAAACGGTCAATTTTTTACCAATTTGAGCGCATTTATGACACCTTAACAATTATTGTTTAGAGCTCTAATTAAGTTATTAATTTAGATCACGTAACCTATATCTAAAATCTAAAGGTTGTAGATCCAAAATTATCGGAAGGTTTGGTAGAGTTCTCAAAGGTCAAATAGTTGAACTTTGACCGTTTAACAGCCAAATTTCTGTCCGAAATCCAATCACGTGGATTTTCCCGACTCTCAGTACCCAGTATATAATATTTCGAGTCTGTAGATTAAAAATTGAGAGAGTCATTGCGTAGAAAAATGCACATAGACAGACAGACAGACACACAGACAGATACACATACAGACAGATTCATAGACACGTTCACTTATATATATATATATATATATATATATATATATATGTATGTATGTATGTATATATATATGTATATATATATAGAGAGAGAGACAGAGAGAGAGAGAAAGAGAGAGAGAGAGAGAGCGGAAAAGAGAAAACATAACAAGGCAGAATACAAAAAAGAGATGAGGAGGCGTAGAGAATAAATTAACAATCTGAAAGTGAGAATGTGTTTCATGTATCTGATTTCATGTATAAACCAAATGGTAAATTATATATACTAGCATTTCGGCCCGGTGTTGCCCGTGTGTTTGGAAGTGTATGCCGAGCAGCAAAAAAAAAAAAAAACGGTCAATTTTTATATTTGATCCCTATTATGACCACTTAACATTTATTGGGGGGGGATCAAATCAAGTTTATTGTGTTAGATCCATGTCCAAGGAACCTATATCTAAAATTTCAATTGTTCATACCCAAAATTGTCGAAGCTTGATAGAGTTCTCAAAGGTCAAATCGTTGAACTTTGATCCCTTAACAGCCAAATTTCTGGCAGTAAAAAGATCACATAGATTTGCCCAAATCTCAGTACCATTTCTATCAAATTTCGAGTCTGTAGACTGAAAATTAACAGAGTTATTGTGTAGGGAAATGTAGACAGACAGACACATAGACACGCAGACACGTTCACTTATATATATATATATATATAAATATATATATACATATATATATATATATATATATATATATATATATATATATATATATATATATATATATATATATATATATAGTAATTTATAAAATATATATGCCGATTAAGCTACACTCAATATTCTGCGTTTCATCCACTATAGGATTCGTCAGGTTTATGCGCAAATTCTGTGGTTGTTTCTTGTTTTTATATATGTTTAGGATTTTTAGTTAGCCAATCAGCTTTCTAGTATCAACCGCTCCCCTTCCTATCAGCCAATGGTCATGCATTTTATCGAACAAAGGATCTGTTTTAGAACTAGGTTAGTGGTTTAAGGTAGACGTTTTCCTTTTATATATATATATATATATATATATATATATATATATATATACCTATGTGTACACACATATATGCACATATATACATATATATATATATGCAAATATATGTGTGATCGTTTATGTATATTCATGTTTATTTAATTTATTTATTTGTTTGTTTTCTATTGTTATTGTTAGTTTTAAAGCTATTTTGTATCGCTATCCTAGAGTAAGTTTTATTTTGAGAACACAGTTGTTTGCTATTTCTCGTCTACAGTTTAATAGATTTTGGGGTTCTTTAAAGTACAGGATAGCAAATTTTTCATGGAGACATAATGTACATGGGTCGTCTAAATGTCTGCACGTGGTAGCTTGTCTTATTATTTTCCATTCGACTACCGGCGAATGTCCGCTTTCTTTGAATTTCCAGTATTTATTCACTAGTGTTGGTCTTATACGGTGTTTTTTTTATTTTTGAATGTAATTTTGTGCTCATAGTATCGGGGTTTGACATCTAAGGAAGTCATACCTACGTAATATTTCTTGTTATTCGGGTTTTCTTTAACAAATATTGTTGCTTGATAAACTACGCTTTTTGTTAGACATTTATTTTGGACTGGGCAAAGTGTGCGGTGTCTACAGTTGCATTTATCTTGTTCGTTATTAGTCTTTTCATTTATGGTATGGTTGATCTTGTCCGGGGTTGGTTTGTTATTATTATTATAATCATTATTTTTATTATTATTATTATTATTTTTATTAGTGTTATCATTATTATTATAATGATTATTATTATTATTAGTGTTATCATTATTATTATAATGATTATTATTATTATTATTATTATTATTATTATTATTATGTCTGCTAGTGTTGGTTTTATTTTTGTCATGGTGTCTACTTTTTATTGTTTATTTTGTTGTTGTTTACATTGTTTTCATTTAGTATTTTTTAATATGTGCTTTAATTTTCATCTCTAAATTTTTGAAACAACTGTAAGATAACTTCAAGGTATTTTTATTAAAGATTTTGTGTAAGGGATTGGTTGCGGGAAAGTGTTTTTCAATAATATCTTGAAATTTCTTGCAAGTTTTGTTTTTAACATCTGATTATATGGTTCATAATTTTTTTTACCTAAGTTTAACGTGACGTCCAGGAAGTTTGTTATTTTTATATTAGCTGATACGTCCGTTTTTAGGCCTAATTTTTTAATTTCTTTGTGTATGGTTTTCTTAAAGTTTTCTTCCCTTTACTTTGTTGGAGTTTTTTCATTATTGCTAGTCCTTCATCTCTATATAGGCCGATATCCGTAGTATCGAATATGCTTGTGAGGGTATATAGAATGAATAATCCCACAAGATCTGATGTCTTTGCAGAGTCTCTGGCACCCATCGCCAAATCGAACGAATTTTTCATTTTAGTTTTTATCCATTGGTTATTGTTATTTATTAGAACTAATTTTCTTCATTTTTTAATGTTTATTTCTTCTGAGGATATATCAGTGTATGCCTCGGCAAATTCTAGGGCAATGTTAAAACTGTATGACCGTATATTTATCTTTGCTTTCTATATTTTTAAACAAGGTGATTGCGTCGTTAGTATTTGCCTACTGGTCTAGTTTTAGGTCCTGTTTGATCTGTTTGTTTACTCTAGAAAGTATAGTTTTGCTAATTCTACCTATTTCTAGTTTAGTTTGGTTTATCAGGCGGGTGCTGGGATTATTATTAAAGTCCCATTTGTGGTCTTTAAGCAGAATGTATGCTTCTCTAGGTTTCAATTTGCCAACTTTATCACTAATTTTTAGTTTATCGGTAATTTGTTTACTTTTAGTATTTATTATATCTATGTAGTCGCATTCGTTTTTGTCTAGTTTTTGTAGTTTTTTGTAATGTTTTTTGGGAGTAATTTGTTATATTCTTGCTTATCTATTTTATAAAAGTTTCTGGTTTTATCTGTTTTTACAAAGATTTGTTCTAAAACCGATCCTTTGTTAGATAAAATGCATGCCCATTGGCTGATAGGAAGGGGCGCGGTGGATACTAGAAAGCTGATTGGCAAACTAGAAATCCTCAACATATATAAACACAAGAAACAACCACAGAATTGGCGCATAAGCCTGACGAATCCTATAGTGTATTAAACGCAGAATATTCAGTGTAGCTTAATCGGCATATATATTTTATAAATTACTTACTAGCTCTGCTTACGTATTGAGCACTTTTGAAGTAAATACTTAAAGTTTACGCATAAATCTATACTTCTGTATATTAAATTGATGTGAGTAAATGAAGTAGTTATATATATGTATATATATGTATATATATATATATATATATATATATATATATATATAAAATAAAATAAGAAAATTACAATTAAATTTACTAAAGTGATCCAAGATGGTAAAACTAATGTATGTTATAAATATTTAAAAACATATATGTATAAGGTAACCTCAACCAGATATAAAAGCTCGAGAAAACCAAATAGGAGATGGAGCTTATAAAAAGAGCAAGTGAAATCACATTTTTCTTCGCCCTATTCCTTATGCTTAACTTTTTGTTATTAAAAAGATCATTTACTTACTTCCAGATTTATCAAATATTTTTACATGCAAAATCCGATCCCGCATTTTGCTATTCCTACCCTCTGATGAGAAGTAAAGTATTTGTTCGAAAATCCGCTGATTAAGGATTATCTACTTCTTTAGTGTTGGCTATTGAAGTTAAGTATATTTTTAAACTCTTTTCCCAAGTGTTTTTTACATTTTTTATTAACTATTTGCTCTTATATATATATATATATATATATATATATATATATATATATATATATATATATATATATATATATATATATATATATATATATATATAAAGTAAGTTTACAGGCCGAAACCTTCTGTACACCAAGGAGGATATATATATATATATATATATATATATATATATATATATATATATATATATATATATATATATATATATATAATAGCAGGGGTGCCCGGCGTTGCCCGGGTGTTTGGGGGTGTATGCTGAGCAAAAAAGCAAAAAAACAAAAAACTGGTTATTTTTTTTTAATTTGACCCCTATTATTACCCCTTACAATTTATTGTTTGGAACTCAAATAATATTATTAAGTTAGATCCATGTCCCAGGAACCTATATCTAAAATTTCAAGTGTCCAGACCTAAAATTGTCGGAGGAGTTTGGTAGAGTTCGTAAAGATAAAACCGTTGAAATTCGACCCCTTAACAGCAAAATTGCTGGCTGACCCCCGTCACATCGATTTTCCCAAATCTTAGTACCCTGTATTTCAAATTTTGAGTCTATTGACTAAAAATTGACAGAGTTATTGCGTAAGCAATTGTACACAGACACACACACAGCCACATTCACTTTTATAGATATATAGATAGATAGATAGATAGACAGATAGATGAAACAAAAATATATACGTATACATAAATATATATGGAAACGGTTTTGGGTTCATTGTAAGCTTTTTATGCAAATATTCCGCAAGTATAAATCATGTAGAATATCTGCATGAATATAATTACCCGTAATAGTTAACTAAATATGATCACCCTATAAGAAAACCGAAAAAACTAATAGGGAATTAATTAAAAATGAATGTGTAAAAAATATGCAAATTAGTTTGATCTTTTGCTAATTAATGCAATTCGATAACTCATATATAAGAAAATTGTATTTTCTTTAAATAAATAGAAAACGGTGTTTAATATGAATATCACCAAAGGAATACGGAATTATAGGTGTATAGATAGATTAGATTAAATAAGGGTAAATTAGTAGTGATGATGTCAAAAATTTGAAAAGGATACCACTGGTAAAAATGTAAATGAATGTTCTACATTACGTAGGAAAAAAAAAACTGTACAGGTCCGTTTTCAGTTTGTGTTGCTCCCAAAAATGTAAATTAGGATTTTTGCGGATAAACTATGCTTGGTTGTGTATATAAAAAGTACCGCCTTTTTAATAAAGGAAGGAATTTCACATAAAAATTTAATAAACAAAAGATACGGCAAAAATTGAATTACACTTGTAAATCATATCTAAAAAAATAACACGGTTCGTAAACTGCAGAAGTACTAAACAGATAAAAACGCCCGCATTTTTGTACTTCTGCAATTATTTTTCTTTGAGTGACGCTGAGACATAAAGCGACACCCCCTCCCCCCCCGAAAAAAACCCATAATCACGTCGAAACTCGCGCACACAAATATATATTATCATCTGAATCAATTACCCAGACAGGAAAACATTAGATCTTTCTCAAAAGAAAATCAAAGAAAAAAAATTGAGAAAAAAAAAACGCGTAGGAATATATCTGATATAAAAAGCATTACTTTACCTTGTTTCTTTTTCAAAGTATTATGGAAACGATAATAAAATTCAGAAAGTCAAGTGAATAGTTGAAAAATGATTTTAAAATCGTCCGTAGGAAATAAATTTTAACATTTTGGTAAACGTGCTAACACCTTACAATGAATCAACATCTTTAGCCGAGACTTTACTAGAGGGCTAACGATTTAAAATATTTCGTCGAAAAATAAAATCATCCTTAGCCTAATTATTTATTTTTCTATCATTATTTGTAACTTTTACATTCATAGAAAATAAATAATTAAAACAAATCATTTTATCACCATATCTCTCGATATGGTTAAAAACTATATCCGTTCATAAGCGGAAGTGAAATAGTGAAAATTACTTAAAATGTGCCAGTTTAGCAAATAGTACAAAATAACTTGAATTAAAATAATTTAAATAAATCAACTTTAAATAATACTCTTAAATAGAACAATTACATCAATTACATTACTATAACCAGTAATTTTAATTGAGCGAATTATTTAAAAAGATTTTCTTTAATATAATATGCAAATTAGATTAGTTCTATTATGTGCATTGCCTTTAATATAGTGTATATATATTGATCGTGATGCTATTTATTTATATAGAAAAGCTTATAGTAAATAAAATTTATATAGATAACCGTTTTCAGCAGGAAGTTTTGTATATATAAATCAAATTGTGAACAAACAAACAGACAGGATTACGGATTTATATATACAATAGATAATTGTATTTATATTGTAACCCTTACCAAAGAAAAAAATTATACTGCCAATTAGGAAATAGAAAACTGTTATAGAACAGAACAATTTTTATTATAATTATATTCACACGAAGTTAACCGTTTATACAGCCTAATATTATAAGAACACTGGAAATGTTTTCTTACCGGACAAACAAAATCAACCCGCATATAAAATGAACATCAGGTACCTGTAAATATACTGGGACAGGTTCCCCATGAATTGTTGTACGGCGAATACTCGGACCGTGTTACTCGCTTTTAGTAATTAAACTTAATTTCTAGGCAATGTATAAACTTAAATGCAAACAACAATGTATTATGGAATAAGTCATTGCAAGGAGATATGTAGAGCTTCTTCTATGTTGACCGTGAAGAGGCTCTAGTTGGAGTAGACAATGTATCAATTTCTATTGATAAATGGCCGAGTTCAGAGATTTTGTTGTAAATAAAATATGAGAAGGTGGAATGTGCCGATTCTTATTCAACTCCATACAATGTACATTGGCCATGCTAGTTTTTAAAATTGGAATATATAAACAAATAAGCCATTTTTTTATTAGATAGCTCAATAGTGCAATGCAAGAGCTATGCATAGTTTTTTTTTCTATTTTACTGGGTTGTAGAGATTACTATTATAAATATTCTGCATAATTAAAATTATACTAAAGGAAATGATAATATCCGAAGACACCCCATTGCCTATGAAGTTGGGTAAATTTCATATTATTATTAGAACAATATTACGATATTATTGTTGTGCAAAATGATCAATTTAGAATTTATTTCAGTATGTAAAGATATTCGATAATAGCAAATATATACCATACCTTTACAAAAACCGTATTAAAAAGCAAATAAATATACAAGAATTGATTTAAAAAGTTTTATATTGTTTTTATCAGCAGTATAATAGAAAAAAAGGTAATTCACATAACGAACTTAAAACGATATGCTGTATTAGAAGATTTGTAGTCTCTGAACTAATATGGTCTGTAAAAGCCGTATTTAATATAACTAATATTGTCACATAATAAGGGCTGTCCCCTTTTCATGTAAGTATAAAAATAGAGAGATTTAGTTAAAATGAAAATGAAATAGAATAGACGACATTCGAACCTCGTAATTTAAGTTTAGAAATAGATTACGAGAGAGAATTAGCAAATGGAATGTAAAAAACAAACCATTGTTTAGCTTAGAGATAAGATGGTCTTAAGAAAAGAATGTGCATTGTCAATTCTGTTATGAAAATTCAATTGAAGAATGCAATTATAAGATAATTTAACAAACATGTTTTTAACATATTGGAAATATAGGTTACTGGGAATATAGGTTAAAATTCCTTTTGTAAACAAAGGAAAAAGTTTTGGACACGCATTTCCAGAACACGTGAAAGAAGACACATGTTTTAACATGTGTGTGACGTCATGGAAAATGGGAAGTTCTCGATATAGTTAGAAACTTTAAAGTTAAACAGGGAGAGTCTGAGAGAGAGTCTGAGGGGGAGTCTGAGAGAAAGTCTGAGGACGAGAGACGACAGTCTGGAGTCCTGACATGGTCAGTCGAACGATTTTTTCTCTTCTTTTTATTTTATTTATGAATGAATTATTCGTGGGTTTTTTTTTTGAACTGGCCGTATCTCTTTTATCATTCATTACGGCATATCGGCCTTTTTTATTTTTTTTTATATTTTCTTGTAATATATCGAACGAAACAAATATGCACGTTTTGAAAATTGTATACTTAATGTAGCTGTGACCTTTTTTGCCTTATCCGACCTACTTACTGATGTTGTATGTCTAATATCCATTTTGCTGGGTATTCTTCTTCTACATAACTTATTGTCTTTTATATATATATATATATATATATATATATATATATATATATATATATATATATATTATTAGAAAGAAACTTCCTTTGCATGATATTTTAGTTTGCTTTGATGTTTACTGTCTACGACCCTGACAAACAGAACTCAAACTTCAAATAAATAATTGTGTATAACTTACAAATGTAATACAGAATTAACAATATAAATGTTTTACGGAAGAAATAATCTAGAAGATTTTATGAGAATTACTCAAAGCTATTAAATTTTACGTCATGTTTTTCTAAAGAATAAAAGTGAAACTGAAAGTAGAAAACCAAACTACTAGACAAGCATAACTTTATTAATACGGATTTGTAAACAAAATACCAAAAAGTATAATATTTAGTATTTTTAATGACATTGTTGTATCTATTTAATTTCTCGCAGAGTTTGACAGCAATTCCGTCCCATTAATCTTTCGCTACCCTTAATATATGTCCTCGTTTCATTATTTTAGCCCAAATTCCAATTATGTTTAATGCATTTCCTTAAAATCCGGGTTGGCACTGTCCTGGACACTTCGTTATGACGATTACACCGTTCTTAAAATAAAACAATAACGTTATGTTCCTGGTAAGATAGTGAATGTTCCAGCATGGAAATTGGAGATTCAGGAAGCTAATATAATAATTCTTGTACAGCATAATTATGGTGAATATTTCTTTTTTTATATCTCAGAATTGGTATTACCAAGTATGTAAATAATAGGTTTAACACCTGTAAAAGTTATGATTAGCCACACTCTCACATAATTGTAATAAGACTTAACGGTTTGCTTGACACGGAGCGATGACAATCATCTGTCTCTTATACAGCGTACGTAATATTTGAGCCAGAATCACGTATGTTAAACGTGGACTAGTAACTGATAGCAAACGAATCCCATTATATGTCAGTCGAAGAAAATTGTTCCTTGAATACACTAGGCGTGTACCTTAATTTTGTTTTAAAATGAGAAGCTTAAAAGCCAGAATACGGACGTTTAAACCGGCATTTTTAACTAGTAAACAATTGTTTTCCGTGGGCTTTTATTATCTTTATAATACTCATAGGCAATTTATGTTGCAGTTTCGCAAACAATTTTTACAATCTAATAATCCTTCTGTTTTATTTTGTCTTTGCGAGGGTTTTGTTTGTCTGCTAGTGTTGAGTTTTGCGTCCGATGATTTCTCAGGTTCATATCTGCTAAGTATTCAGCGTCGAACAATTTATACCTACATAAAATATTAAAAATACATGAGACTTGGATAGTAATATTTAGTTATAACGATTTTTTTAGCTAAAATAAGGAAGCGTTTTTCCATACTACTTAAAATAAATCGCTTAAGAAAAATGAACTTTTACTTAATCTTGGAAATATCCATTGTATTTATGCTTGAAATGCACACTTTTTTTAAATTATAGCTTTTACGTAGTAGCTTATTTGCAATCATCAAATTTCATTAGCTTTATAAGTAAGTTTAATACTATTTTAATTATAGAAATGCTTTCAAGTTAATTGGATCAATAAATGTATTTATCCTATACTTTTTATTGTTTTACGTGTTCTTCTTTCATACACCATTAGTTGTTAATTTGAAAAAAAATATGGAATTTAACAATAAAACAAAGATAAAGATTACGGAGAAACATAAAAGTGTATGAATCAAATTTAAGTGTATATATATATATATATATATATATATATATATATATATATATATATATATATATATATATATATATATATACAGATAGATAGATTGAGAGAGAGAGACATTGATAGATAGATAGATAGATAGATAGATAGATAGAGAGATAGATAGATAGATAGATAGATAGATATTAATGAAGACATCGAATTTAACACTTTATAGAAATATATGTTTCGTTCTGTCTAGTCAATTTCCAGTCAGATTACTACAATAATTCTCGGACTGATTTATTTTTCTCCGCTTAGCCTGGACTTAATTACTTTAAAAAATAATTTGAAATCACTTTTCATATTAAGCCAATGATACACATAAGCAATGAGGCGCGACCTGTTTTCCTTGATAAATAACTTGTACTTGCTCTTTAACAATATAATATCATAATATCAACGTTAAAGAATCTGAGTAAAAAACATGTTATGATAAGCCATGCCGAAAAGATATTTCTGGTCTTAGAAATCGGTATTAAATATAGCAGATCTTTTTTTGCCTTGACAGAATAGTAAATGCATGCAAAATTAAACGTTCTCCAGTAGAAAAGAATCAGTTGTCATTACTTGGCCTGTCTCTTATAGTATCTAAGTGTTCAGAAAATTGGTGTCAGCCTCATTCATCAATAATTTGAATTATTTTGTTTTACTTGCAAAGTGTGTGTAATTATTTTAGCTTAAACGATGTATTCTTTCACAATTTTTATCATATTGAAAGTTCGAAAAAGAAAGTGTGAGTAAAAAAAATAGGGAGAAGCATGAAAATGATGCCAAGATAAGCTTCGGCCTATCTTAAAATCAGTGTTGCCACAATGCAACCAAATTTACTTTTTGCTGACGTGTAAATTAAATTCATTTCGTTCTTTTTTTTTGTATTTTAACGAAAACAACAAGATTTAATCATAAAGTCTGAACTGAAAATGGAGATTTCCTGATAACCAGTTTATGTTATACTCGTTGATGCTGTGCAAGATATAGTTTAAAAATACAATAGCTGTACATACACACACACATATATATATATATATATTTATATACACATGTATATGTACATATATATATATATATATATATATATATATATATATATATATATATATATATATGTATATATACCCAACCTTGGACCTTGAGGATGGAGAGACTTAAACTTGCTGCTATAGTTTAAAATGGTCTGAAATAACATCCAAGAGAGACTTGATTCAAATTATTTCTCGTATGTATAATCTCGTATGTATAATCTCCTATCTGTTGGGAATAGGGTACGATTATAAATATATTCAGTTGAAAAACAAGCAAAAAAATTATATTGTGAACTTTACTTTCGTATGAAAACTATCAGATTTACCCGGAAAATATTTTGTGAAAATATCAGATATTTATAATTCATTGTTATTCGTAAAAGTATGACTACTTCAGAATTACTTTTTTAAAGTCAAATTTTGCCTTTTTACGGACTTTCATTACAAAAAATTATGGCGGCCAAAAACATAGTTCATAAAAGAGCTAAAAACGCCCATCTGCCAAACTTTAGAAAGGCCAAAATTTAAAAGAAATATAGCGACTGTTCTTTTTATTTTTCAAATTGTTGCGGGGATATCCACATTACCCATGATGAAAATGATTAGTATAGCAGGCGTGTTTAAAACGAAACTTCATTCCAACCCAGGCTACACCGGGTACCCATTCTAGTATATATATATATATATATATATATATATATATATATATATATATATATATATATATATATATATATAAGTTTCAAAATACATTTATCCAGTGACACATGTTTCGTCGTCTACGGCACACCAGAGTGGTTGAATTTAGCGGGATTCTAACCTGGGACCCCATGGAAAGCGCCTAAACTCTTACTACTCGTCCACTTCGCTGACTCTTTGGATATATCGCGATTTACGTAGATGTTATTTGTTTATTTTTGCGATACGTTTTGAATGATTTCAATTATTTACGAAAGTGCACTTTTACCTAAACGCAATTTTGGAATGATTTTCCCTTTAACCAATTTGGTACCCCCATACGAAGAGCAGCATATATAATATTTTCAAAATATAATTACTCACTGACAAGTGTTTCGTCGTCTACGACTCATCAGAGTAGCTGAATCTAGCGACACTCCATTTATAAGAAAGTGAACAGATTAATTTGATCGCTACGTACAGATTTTTTTAATGGCAGATGTTATTGGTCGCCTGATGAAGTATATACATATATATATATATATATATATATATATATATATATATATATATATATATATACACACACACACACACATATATATATATATATATATATATATATATGTGGGGGGTATAATTCATCAAGTTTAAATTGTTCAAGTTCCCTCAGGTGGTCATGTATTAATTTTCAAAAGGTATCTATTCCAATAGTGTTTCGTATTGCGACTATCAAATCTGCAAACTTATTTCAGGTTTTCATATTTAATTGCGGACGCCTCAGATCATTTTCTTGAAAAATCATGAAAACATCCCATTCTAGACAATATGCATAATGTATGTAATGTGTATTCTTTTGTTCGTTCTTGCTCCAAGGAATATGGCCAGGCTGAATTCATAACTTTTTACTGATAATAATTTTTTTCGGATTTTGTTTGTATTCTTATCGTTGTATTTTTATTTTCTTTTTGCTGAAATTTTTTGTCATCTTGTTTTTTTTAATTCTTATTTATTTTCCATTCATTGATCTCGATTTTTGATTCATATTAATTATTATACTTATTTATTTTCCAATGTGTGTATTATTAGTGTGTTATTAGCATTAAATCCGAAACTTGACATTGTTTTATTCTTTTTTCGTTACATTTTTCACAAGTGTCGTTTAAGTTTATAGCATCGACACAAAGTATATGGTTTGGGATATTTATACTTATTTTTATTATAATTCTCAAATCATATTTTTTAATGTTGTGTATGGTAAATGTTCTTTTAATTTTAATTAATAGAAGCAGGATAGTCCTTTATTTCTATTTCAGTCTAATCGAAGGGATATAATTTTTGTAAACTCAATATCTCAGAATCTTATCCTTCTTGGTTTACTATGAGGTTGGTATAAAATTAATGCTGTTTTTTAACATGAAGGTTAACGTCAAAAAATACATTAGTGTGTGCACCAACCTAATATTTAATAGAATATCAGTTTACGTCATGTGTTCTTTATTATATCCATCAGTTACTCTATTTTGCTAAGCCAATCTAATAAATATTACACTTTGTATGGTCTTTGCTGTTTTCATTCTAAAATATTTATAATACATTATACATTTTCTGTTTGCTATAAGTAATTTGTATTTAACTGATTTTCAAATATTATTAGAATAATTCAACTTAACTGAATAAATACTTTCGACATTTAATGAAAGTTGCTTTTCAATAGGTAATTCCTATTCTGTTGTGTTATAATATTAATTACTATGGTATTAATTTAAATTCAACTTTCAATTAAACCTCATGGAAAAATTTAAAAAAAATAGAATAATAAAATCTGAAGTTTCGTATCTAAGGCTGATTACTTCCTAAGAATAAGGTAACTCGAAAATAACTTTTAAGTCTGATAATTAAGATAAATCAACGATATGGATTGATACTGGTAAAATAAATAAAAATAAAATAAAAATATAAGTATATGAATATAAAACGAAAAACACAATGACTATAAGAATGCAAAGAGTAAGAAAATATTAAAATAAAAATTCAGTATGATAATAATCTTCATAATAAGAAATATCGGAAAAGTGTGTCGGTTATATAACAATTTAAGTTGTCCAAAATGGTGTGTAAGTTGTCCAAAATGGTGCTTTTATAAGGCTTTAAGTAAAGATATGATGAATACGTAACTAAATATACAGCAATAACATTATTTTGCAAACTGCTTATCGTAATACGAGAAAAATATTGCAATTGATTACTTTTGAAAGGGAATTAATGATACTCAGGTAAAATGTATATTTGGAAATTGTAGAATTATTATATTCGGGCCTAGATATATGGTGACTTCCTTGTAAAAAAAGACGAAATACACGATGGCGAGATTCATTGACACGCTCACACAAGTGGACTTGCATGTTTATTAAGAAAATACAACACTTGTATGGCAGCCGAATGGTATTGCTGCTAAGAAAACTACAGTTTCATGTGTGTACTATGAATGCACGTGCCCATACAGAAAACATTTTGAAACTTATTTAAGGCTCGTTGTATTAGGAGGAGAAAAGTCGGTTTCGTTTTATCATTATCAGTATACGCTGTTAGTGGCGATATCTTATTCCAACAAAGAACGGATGTACTCTACTGGATGTGTACCGGCCAGTCTCATCTCTACTTGTCACAAAGCTCGCCGTTACGTCCCTAGCAGCAGATTGCATGCACCAGCAGATCAGATTCCGGAAGACCACTTCTTGATTAGGTTGGCTGACGAGGCTTCAAACTTTTTAAATTTAGGTATTTCAACCATGTTGCACGCAAAGACTTGTTTCCCCCTGTGGCGGGTGGTAAAGTTATCATGGCAAACCGGCATCAAATAAATGCTTAAAATACAGGGTGAAACGATAAATTTGTCGCCCTTATAAAAAAATACAATAAAAAAAAAACACTACAACTTCTTCAGATATCTATTGCGGAAAGGCAAAATTTGACATAATTACCTATGCAGAGGAAAATTTAAAAAAAAATCACTTCCGCCATGTCCATTATATTTATACATTACGCGGTGGTAAGAGATATTAACACTGGTGCACCTATTAGTATATACAATTCAAGTGATAACGAATCGACGCTGCCAAAGTAACGTTTCAATATAATGTAAAAGGTTAGAAGTAATATAAATCACTGTACATTGAAATATTGTATATCATGGAAGTCTTTTTTATTGTAATAATTTAAAGTGTGGAGAATCAAGTATATTGCATTATATTTTATTGATTCACAAAATTATCCGAGACTATATCTATGCATTTTTGTTATAAACTCCTACCCTGGAAATGTTTTTTGTAAGATTTACAAAACTATAACCGTTTGTTGAAGGAAATACTGTGTATTGACCAATGTCTGCGGCCACGAATTTAAAGAATTACGCAAGAAGCCGCTAAATATCTCGTCTTGCATTTAGCTATCTGTTGTGAAATACACGTGTTAACCGAAAAAACGTATTCCTATTTACTCTGAATGAACTTCCTGAAAATAAAATCAAACATGTGGTTTCTTGAGGATAGATATGAATAAATTCTATCAAGATACCTCCTCATGGACCGTGTGTTATTGATACCGTTCTGCCTGTTTTAGAGAGAATTGTCTCGTATTCTTAACGTGAACAAAGAACTTTGGTTCTCCGATGACAAGAATAGACAGTTCACGTTGACTTATTTTATCACTAGCAACGTGAATTACATCCTCCCTACAAAAAAGCGATATATATATATATATATATATATATATATATATATATATATATATAGAGAGAGAGAGAGAGAGAGAGATTATAATTAATATATACTGTTAATATCCTCATCCTTAGGCGTTTGCCTAGATAAATTCCAAGACTATCGCTCTTCTGCTGAAGTACAAAAGTTATTGACATCTCTTTCCCTTCTAACAGATAACTGAGTATTAGCTGGAGGCTGAAACTCTTTTCATATCCTTCATATGTTAAGGAGACTATATATATATATATATATATATATATATATATATATATATATATATATATATATATAGTCATCCGCATACACTATTGTTGTATCACCGTTCATCTGTGCAGCTAGATAATTAACTACATCAAGTCAGGATCGAATATTGGCAATCCACACGGCAGTCAAGGCTTCTAAACATTACGCTAACCATTACGTTTCTGTGCGAGTAGTGAAATGACGACGCTTTGACATCGTCCGAATACGTAAACTATATTTGTTTACATAAAGAACAACACGACCCGCAAATGCTAATTGGTGCGCCGCTTTCCAATATGCTCAACTTTATATATATATATATATGTATATAAATATATATATATATATATATATATATATATATATATATATATATATGATCACATCGTTTGATACTCTAATAGTAATTGGTGTATCACTTCCCAATATGCTCAACTTATATATACACCCACACACACACACACACACATATATATATATATATATATATATATATATATATATATATATATATATATATATATATATATATATATATATATATGTAATTCATTCTATTTGCACTTTTTTCCAAGGAACTCTGCCTTTTGCATTATTTTGGACCATTGGAATTTACCCATTGGATTGAAATTTTAAATTCGACCGTTTTTGATTTTACTATTTTTGGATTTTTACCCTTCACCGGACTATCCATTCATGTGAAATCTTTTTATCATTTTTCTTTTGTCTCTTGTTCCCCTTACCTCACCTTTTTTTTCTTTAACAAAGTATGATCTGTGACTTTCTTGTAGTTTCATTAAATACTTTTATATGCAAAATCCGATTCTGCATTTTGCTAATCCCTGCTCTCTGATGAGAAGGAGAGTATTTCTTCGAAACTCCGCGGATTAAAGACTATCCACTTATCTTGTGTTTCCTTTTTTAAAATTAAATATGTTTTTAACTCTTTTTCAAGATATCTTTTAACATGTTTTATTAATCATGTGTTCATATATATATATATATATATATATATATATATATATATTTAGGTATATACGATCGCAACCAAGAAGCCTGTCAAAATCAAAAAGGGTCGAAATGTTTTGGATATTTACTGAGACTAGAAGGCTATTAATGTTTATTCATTCTTTAAGACTAACTTGTTGTTTTAATGAACAGTCTCTTTCAATAACGACATCATCTACAAATAGGACATTGCAATAAACTTATAATTCAATGGGTATTTTAAGAAGGAGTTGCAAATGACACTCATTATTATCCCGATAAAACAGTTGTATTGCTTACTTCATTCTTATGCGCATTATTCTGAAATATACAAAATATGTGTATCTTCTGTGCGGAGGGTAATAATATTTATGAGTGCTACGTTGATTCACCATGTAACACGGGATCTTAAATTAAAATATGTTTATTCTCAGGTCATTACACTGTTCTTTCCTTAATTCAGAAGATGTTATTTAGTATTCCCTTTTTAATATTATGTTTTCTTTGAAAGTAATCAATGAACAAAATACAGAATTCGCGGTCAATGCATCAGGTGCTTTTGTTAGTGGTTGAATACTTACAAACAAAAATATTGCTGATAGTTTATTTTATGCGTGACGGTGCAAGAATGTAGCACGTAAACCAACCAAAATGTTCTTTTGATATAAGTTAATTTTAAATAGTTAATATTCAGAATTATGCTCTGCTGTCTCACGTAAATTCATGTTATTGTAACACGGAATGTCAATACATTCATTGTGTCTTAGTCATTACTAACATATGTTATAATGCCTCATATTACTCTTATGCAGGTTTCATTGAAAAGAAAAACGAACAGGTCTAATCTTTTCTATTCAATGAAACATGCACAAGAAAAATGTTTTCCAAATATCCTAATCATTTTATTCTCTACATAAAACGTGTAAGCAATGTGGTCGATTAATAAAGGTTAAAAGGTTTATTTCATTACCTGAACCGCATTATCATTGAATAAACTCACGATATAAAACTATTTCCTGTTCATTGATAACACATTTTTGTTTGTGCGTTTTAACATATAACTTATGGCGTGTCGTATGCAATAAAGCCATAAAACATGTTTTCTTTATAAGGTTATGTTTTTGAACTATAGTCACTCATTATTTTTACGTACCCAGGTATGAATTACCTTAGAATAAGTTAATATGGATAAATCCTATGTCGAATCATTGTTTTGATTGAAAATTATTATTTTAATGACAAGAAATAGTCAGTTCTCATCGATCTTGCTGATTATGTTGAAAATAGGATCAGGTTGAAATCTGAAAACTTCAAAAATGTTTAATTGTTTTCTGCAGAGAATTTATGAAGAAGGAATGCCCCTTTGTGGGAGTAATTGGTGGCTTGAAGATAAGACAGCTCCTCAGAGGTCCAGAGCTCGAAATCTCAATAAAATAAACGAGACTAGAAGAATGTGAAACATTTTTTTCTGGTAGTAAAGTACTTTTTTTTAACAATAACGCCATATACTGCGCTAAATTATCAATAATATGCCGGCTGTTTAAAACGGGTAAACGAATGATGAGCAGTGGCGGATAACACACGAGGATATGAAATAGATTGAGCCCAGGTTTTAGCATCGATGGGTCGCAGTCATGATTAATGACTTCTGTTTGAAATCTGAAGAGAAACCTCTCTGTTGCTAAGCATTCCAGGATGTCGAGGAAACGGAAGTACACGCTCTAAAGTTTTAGAAATGTCGAATCAACCTGAAATTTAGAGCTACTTTCATTAATCTAATGGCATGTTTGAGATATACGATAGCCATTTCCTGATTTGATAGTGCACGAATATCCTAAATTACGAGAGGGTGCAATAAGTAATGCCCCTGACCCACTTCCCATAGCATTAGAGCAACGAAACTTTGCACAGTTATTATTCTTTCTCTACATATAAACCACCCAGAGTTTTGCATTTCTCCCATAGTTTGCTGCAGCTCTGGAGATTGTTTTTGCAGAACACGCTAGGTTGGTCCTGCAACAACGACCTGACTTCAGAAATCAAGGCTTCATCAACTGGGAAACGCTTTCCTTTCAAAAACAACTTGGTGGCTGGGAGGATGTGAAAGTCAGAGGGTGCAAGGTCAGGAGAGTAGGGAGGATGGAGATGTTTCATAACCACACACCCGTGCTTCTGATCTGGCGATATGCGAGTTGTGGACCGGAGCGTTGTCCTGCAGGAGGAGGGTACCTTTGCTGATATTGCCCCGCCTCTTGATTTTGGTAGCTTCTATTAATTTCCTCAAAAGTGAAGCATAATAGGCTCCTGTAATTGTGGTACCCTTTGCCAGGAAATCTGTAATCACTACTTCGTCCTTGTCCCAGAAGACTGTTAACATGACCTGAGGAGCGGAGGGCTGCCCCCTTCCCTTCTTTGGAGGCTGTGAATTCAAGTGCTTCTACTGCATTGCCTGGGCTTTGGTCTTTAGATAGATCATAATGTTTGAACCAGGTTTCATCTCGTGTAATCAGGCTTTTGAAAAACTTTGACTCATTTTCTTGGCACATCTCCAAATCATTCTCGAGCACTTGACACGTTCTCGCTTCTGGAATGGTGTGAGCAACCTGGGAATCCATCATGTATATGCATATGGTCATGCATGATAGTTAAAACAGGCTCTGTACTAATCTTGATATCTTAGGCTATTTGGCGAATAGTAATGCGCCGATCTTCCAAAATGCCAGTTTCAACTTTATTGACAGATGGCTCATTAATGGCAGAAGGGGGCGACCAGGTCTGGGAGCTGTATCCACAGACTTCCGGCCATGTTTGAATTCACGATGCCAGCGTTTTACAAGGCCATATGATGGGGCATTATCACCATAAGTTTCTTTCATTTCATCAAAAGTTTCCTGTAGTGTGCGTCCTTTCAAATACAAAACGGATCACAGCTCGACATTCAGCAGGCTCAATTTCACACCTGACTCAGTTCAAACACCTGTAAAACAGAAACCAAAATTATTTTGGAGTTGTAATTTGCCATATAACCCATAGAGATATAAATCATTGCACATGCAAAATTTCACCTAGATCAGACAACTAGAAGTAGGCCATGGGCATTATTATTGCACGCCCCTAGTAGTTGTAGAAATCAAGACAACATTTGAAACACAAAGGAAATGTTACCCATAATTATCTGCAACAAAAACTTCACTTAGATAATAATCATTTGTCAATTCATAATTGGATTTATCTGCGATTTATGTTTATAGTTTAAAAGTTTTGATACAATCCATGTTATTAACGTCATCGGAATTAACTGAACAATACATTTTTATGTTATAGATGGATGTGTAGAAAAACTGTTCATTCAAAGTTTAAAATATTCGTTTGTTAAAAATATTTTAAATATCTGCACATAAGCATGTGTTCTTGTTCACTGTAAAAAGATTTCCTGTCATCCCGACAATCGTTTTCCTCAGACAGTAATCGTATATTCAAAAAATAATAAGTCGAATGTAAAAAATAATCATCTATATAAAATAAGTGTTCTTGCAAATTGTAGTGTTTCATTAGACGAGAATTCTGCCGAAAATATGAACTGATAATACGGTCCATTATAAAACGTTTGTAATATTAACTGACCACTATTATTAGAAGCTTAGCTAACAAATTATATGATACTGACTTTAGAAAGTTCTTAAAAATATACAGATTTTTACACAATGGTTGTGTTAAGATCGGTTTGAGTAAGATCACTAAAATTAAACCTACTTGATACTTACAAGGAGGAGATGGATGTGATGTATGTGAATTTTCCATTGCAAGAAAATATTATCGATTTCAGACTGTTGCTGAATTTGATATTCGGTGGAAGAATGCATTTCATACTAAGCCAGCATCGCACGACTGGAAGAAGGTCATAGACGCTAAGTAATACAATCCCAATAAGAATTGTTTAGTGCGGAAAAGATTAATGGGAATAAGTGTCGTTCTCTGGATATATATATCTGTGTGTATCAGTATGTTGCTAAGCACGCGGGAGTATATTTCTAAATCCCTTATCGACCGGATATAGCAGCATCTTAAACAAGGATCAATGTTACTATCCGAACGTAATAAACCCTGTGACGTCACACGATAACGCTTTTCATTATAACCATTACGAATTAAATGGTTGAAAAGAAACATCTTTATTAATTACATGTATGGTCTATTTATGGAGTTTCTATTCTCAAACAATGAGTATTTACATGTGTATTAGCACTGACTTATTATGAGTCTCTAACAGGTTGTTCGTTTAAATATTATCAATAATTAACACATTTTTCAATTGAGAAAGTTATAAGATCGTTAAGTATTTTCCAGTGGGTTATATTTGTGTTGTGTATAGTCATATAATGGTAAGATATTTTGTTTTCTTTTTCATATTATACTTCTAAGAAGAAGTAGTTATCTTTTCTGTTATTGATATTCAAAGCTAACACGTTTCTGGTGCCTGACTTTTCCATATAACCCATTTTGTAAAAAAAAAGGCTGTTATTAGGACTTGGTGAGGGAGAATCTATCTAGTTTGATTAGTTAATATTCGACTTCGGCTGTATATTCTGAGCATGATGCGGTTAGACTGCCTCTATTTATTAGTAGAAATTGCTAATGTGCATTCTATTGAGTGGTAAAATCCTGGATCATTTCTTGGATTTAGATTATATGTATTTATTAGAGAAATTGAAATGAATGCCTGTATATTTAATTAAATTGTTGTTGTCTTTCAGCATCGGCGCATGAATAAATTATATCCTTGGAGATGTATAGTACTATTTTCATGCGCCGGGCAGAATAAGAGGTAATGGTAAGATGTGATAGTATGGGTATTGACACTTACTGAAAATAGTATCTTATGATTGGTGAAATAGTAGAATATATTTTTGTTAAGATATCGCTCAGTAAAATAGATATAAAGAAGGCAGGTTGGAATCAAGAGTCAAGCTGAGTTATCAGAAAATCTTTAAAATAAGTTATTTCTCTTGCGTAAGGTATGAAGCCAATTTGAAAAATAACTTAGACGACGAGAATAATATAGAGAAAGAGACAATGAATTTTGAAAGGAAAGTAAAAAGATGAGGAAACGGATTTCTTTAGAACAAAAGAAAAGAAGTGGGAATAAAGGATGGAAGAAGAAAGTCCAATCTCCAAACGAGTTCAGTGAAAACACTAATTTTATAACGATCGTGGTCAAAATTAAGGTTTTCATTAAATGATTGCTTTGGCAGATAGACACTTGCCTGATGGTCTCGAATACGGCAGGGTATCATGTTGCGTTAACTTTCTAGTGCTCAGATTTCCTGAAGGAGCCAAGTGAAAAAAAACAAAAAAACACTTAATTCCTCCCCCGACCAAAAAATCATTTCATGAAATTTAAGTTGAAAAATCCTGCATCTTGAAACATTTTATGTTGAATTAAGTCCAGGATAACCGGAGAAGTTCATTTTTTTTCTTTGTATAATTGCATCTAAAAGTATCCTAACCAATTATATTTACGTTTATAAGAAAGTGATCTCAAGAATTAACATTTATTCTGAAAATTAAAACAAAATTATCCTATAAATGACCAGCTATACCCCTAAACCTAGCGCGCGAGTCGTGCTCTATCTCTAAGGGCATTTATTTTTGTTTTTTTTTACATTTTAAAGTATTATAACGGTATTTTTGTTTTTATGTCGCTACTTGATTAGAAATTGATCTATGTATTTTTCATGCTCATTATGCGATTGTAAAATGAGCAAAGTGGTGCTTATTCGGAGGATACGGGAGTAGTTTTAATTAATATTTGTATAAAATGCTTTTCCTCAGTGTAATTGTTTGCATGATTAAGGAAACTAGATTGTTAATCAAGGTAAATATATCAGTGACTATTATTATTTACTCAGAATAGCGTGAGATTAGTAAAGAATGTTAAAGACTGTAGAATTTTACTAACTTTTATCAGCCGAAAATCATGATGTTCCCTTTGAGATCTAGAATACGATTGCTTTCATAATCGAGATGATCTCGTTAGAAAGTTCATTGGCATATAACAATGTAAGGATGGATCTATGCTATGAACTATAGGATCCAGATTTAAGTTTAGTGAGAGATAATTGCAGTTACTGTATCACTTATCAGGTTTTATGATTATAAAACTATCAAAGTTATAAAATAGAGCATATGATTTGTTTATGAATCTGTTGAATTCTCGTAATAAAGAATTGCATCATCTGTTATATGGTTATCGACTAATTTTTTTCAATTTATTCGAAAGCTCTAAACATAGAAAACCTAATAGGTTTGCAGGTTGTGCTTCAGCACAAATGTAAAGTAAATATTATATGTATATATATATATATATATATATAATATATATATGTATATATATATTATCTATGCATAACAGTTACATAAAAAGTCACACATTCACTAAACGTTGTTTTGTTTATTTGTTTAAATCTTTTATATGAAATAATTCAAATTCAGTTATAAACGATTCCGATTATTAGAAGTTTATTATGCTCCATCATATACCAATGCACATTCGTTACTATATATATATATATATATATATATATATATATATATATATATATATATATATATATATATATATATATATATATATATATATATATATTTATAATACATTTCTTATGAATACATTTAATAACTTATTGCGTAATTTAATATTCTATTATATATATTTATTTATAGCTATCTATCTCTCAGTATGTATATATATATATACATGCATACATACA